>NW_022145740.1:0-365846 GCF_002938485.1 Sitophilus oryzae | reverse complement strand
TCTTACTTCGTTCAGTTACGTATTTGCTGATTTTTCTTCCATGAATTAAGCTGTGCATAACAATGACTACAGCCCCGACTATTTCTTGGTCGTCCATTATTTTCGCCAACACAACTCTGCTGTGCGCGCACAAGTGGATCACTTCATTCGTCGAAAAATAATATAAGTTTTTAATTTGAACGGAGCCTAGTGTGCGAACGAATGCCTCAGCTCGTACGTGCTCAAATCTAAACGCACCATTATGTCAAACTGGCTAGGTATTTTTCCACAAATAAAGAAGGAAATTAAAGATAAAGGATTATACTAAATCCGTCGTGTGGCACATTTTTAGATAACTTGTTCATTTTTAAGATTTTGATGGTCAAACATCAACAAAATAAACCTTATGTTTGGACTAAATTTTCTCGAAAATAAAAATATAATTTAAAATTCTGTTATAGGAGGGATATAGATTGAAGGTTTGTGTTTACAGCTATATACCGTATGATCGAGAAAAAACGGCGTCAAAGGCGGCTGGGGAATGACTATCGATGCTATTTTTGACGAGGTCGAACTCTGCTCAAAGTTAATTAACTTGATTTTGATTTTTTTAGTTAATTAAAATTCTTCTTCTTTTCACTTTAAAGATCTTCAAAAAATTAAATTTTAATTAAAATGAATACTAAATGTAGAAAATCTAGAAAATAGTAAGTTCCGGATACAGAAATCTATATCAAAAAAAAAATATTTTTTCTGATAATTTGAACTATACCAGTTCTAATTAATAAAAATCTATATTAAGAGTGAAATCCAGTAAATCGTAATTAATGCTAAATGCGTCTTTAGAGTAAAGAGAGAAAAATCAAAGGGCTCTAACCTAACAATCGCCCGTCCCAGTTCCAGGCATTTCGATAACTCGTTAACAAAATGATTATTCTACCTGTTAAAATGTGGATTATCTGCTATGGTGTCTAATTCACACTAGACCCTTCAGATTTATTAATACTGTAGCTGTAAACCAGTTATGTGTGTTCATTACTATACATGGAAGAAGTATCGTGTTTATCAACAAGGTTAATTGTAGGCCTTTAAATTTTGCTTAATATGAGATTCATATTTTGTAATATTCAACTCATAATTGTTGGTACTTCTGGTGGATGATGTTTAATTTTATACATGTATAAAATATAAACACACTAAATTGAAGAACTAGAAACGGTAGATTGGGATATTTTTACGAAAATCTATTATTATTACTTTTTACTTATAGAATATCTACAGCTGTGTATAACCTCTAAGAAACAAATTAAATGAACAGAGTATGTCCCAGAAATGGTCTTGGGGATTTAAGGAAAACCGTAAAATGTTTGTACAATTTGTTTTGAATTTCTTCTAGGTTTCTGCATCTTCCGAGTCGGTAGTGAAATATTGAAACGGTTTTCGGTCCATGAGATTCAACATTTAAAAATACAGGGATACTTAATCATTAATTAAATCATAATTATTCTTTTGAGATATAGGCATATGGGCGGCAGAAATGTTAGCCTTATAATCCAGTGTGTATTAATGATAAATGGTGTAAATTGTTTATACATATATAAATCACTTGTTTAAAATAAAAAAATTAGCATTTTAAATTTTATATTGTATTTTTTTTTTTTTTTTTTTTTTTTTTTTTTTTTTATAAATAGATATATCTTTTGTATTTAGTTTCTTTTGGTTTGGTTTGACTGTTTGTGTTACTATAGGTATAGTTCATTAAATTAATAGATTCTATTCTTATGATTGACATATGCATATTAATTGTTTTCTTAAGTTATGTTACAATGAAACTCACTTTATAAACAGGATAATATAGGTATTTATTTTCTTTCGAGATGGTATTAAAAATGTTACCTGTGAACCCTACTAATTAATATACTATACTGGTATCTAAAGTGTCTAAATCTGTACTTATTACATTATCATTTTAATTTAATAACAAACCTAAAATATTTGTCTGCAACTTACTAAAAAAACAATTAGATTTTTCGACAATTAGTTAATACAGCTTTTGTAAAATTATCATTACTTCTTGATGTATGTATTATATTAGCAATTCATTTATTTACTTAGAATTGTTTCCCAATTAATTGTATATTATTTCCTACAATCTACTAGTAGTTACGTTAAAAGTTAAATTATGTAAAATATAATTGTTTTTTTTTTTTTTTTTTTTTTGATTTTTAAATGGCATGTATATAAATAAATAGGAATTGACAATACGCCAATAAAATGTTTTAGCAATAACCATTGATTCCTGCATGGAATTTTGCTTGAACACAGCATCCTTAATTTTTTTTTCATTAAATTCTCTATGCAATAGATTATTTCTTGGACACAGTTTTGTACATTTAATTAATATGCTTCTTGAAAAACAGAAACTTAGGCATACTCAGAAACAGATACTCTATAATTAAAGAAGTAAGCAGCAGGTTTAATAAGTGTCTCACCTTGGCCCAGCTACAATTGCTTTAATTTGGTTTTGTTTATATTTTATATATATATAGAATTGAACATCGTACCAGAAGTATCAACAATTAGCGTTGAATTTTGCAAAATATGACCATATTAGGCAAAATTTAAAAGCCTACAATTAATTTTGTCGATAAACACGTTACTTCTTCCATCAACTAACGGATTATTTACTGGTATTAAACACACATTTTTATTTACAGTATATCAAAATTTAACAGTTCCTATAAGAAAAAACATATATAAAAAAAAAAAACAATATTAATAGATAAGGCTAATCCGTTACATTTTAACAATACATAAATGCCTCCACGAAACACATTTGCCGGCACAATGATCTCGGTCGGAGGTCCGGGTTACAGGGTCTAGCTGTTGTCGGACGACGAGATTTAGTTAGGTTTTAGGTTAGAGTCTTACTCACAAAACACATACACAAGAAGAAGTGCGAGCGCCTTTCTAAATATTGGAAAGTGAAATTGACGTTTAATTTTGACACGGTTGACAAGTCTACTGCTGCTAGTGCCCCCAATTTCGCTTGTTGGAACTACGGACTAGATTTGTCACGCATGCGGAAGGTTAAAAATAAAAATTTTTTATTTATTTCTTCATTTTATTTTTGTAATATATTATTTTTTTTTTAAGTTTAAAAAATGACACTCATTTTTTTAAATATGTTAATACATACAAATATACAGTTTACTAAAAAAAAAAAAAAACACAAAAATTAATAAAATTATAAGAATAATGTTAGCGGAGTAGATATCAAAGAGACAAAACAACTACAAGAAAGAAACATTCATGTATATTTTCAACAAAAAAATTAATAAATAAAGTATACAAATTTTGAAAGTAAATTATATGGGAAATGTCACGATCGTCATTTTAACCACTGGACGATTATTTCAAACATACAAGCTGAGTTTCGTTCATAGTGCTCTGAGAAATCTAGATAAACAAGAATAAAATTAAAAAATATTCCAGGGAAAAAAGAGGAAAAACCTGAATCGTCTCTGATATCTGTAAGGGTATTGTTGAAAGTTGTCCATCTTTTCCTCGAGTTTTCAGGTTGATCTAAGAATGATCATTTACAACAATACTTTGCTGCAACTTTCACAAATATCAGATAGAGTACATACAGGTATTGCCTCTCTTGGCTGCTTGGGATGTTTAAATCTGTTGTTCTTTGTTTATCTATATTTATCAGAGCATAATGCCGAACACGACTACCGTATATAATAATTTCAATATCCGAATTGGAAAGAAAAAAGATCACCTCCTCTTTTTGTACAATGGTCCCTTTCTTCCGATGAGCTTCATCTCGTTGGAATTCAAGGGTAGCGAGAACTGTGCCCAACTATGTGTATAGCAAGATGGAAGCGGAAGTAGAGGAGCGATCAAATGATTCCCGCCACCACAGAACGAGGCCATTATAAAATTCATTTTGATTTGATGATACTTTTCTGTCACCTAAAATCAGGAGAATGACAATAATGAGCATTTAAGATGAAAAAATTAATCAACACTTACCTGTACGTTAGTCCGCCGAAGAGTTTATTAAAATAACCTAATATTATAGCTTAAATAATTCTACTCATGAAATTTGCAAAAGCAAAAAATGAGCCGGTGTAAACAAAAGAAATAAAATGGCGAAAAGTCAACGTCAACGACCAGACAAGGAGAAAAGTGGTTTCGAGATAACAAATGGGTCCCAAAAAATATTTCAGAGGTCTCCTTTCAACGCACACTTAGAAAGAAAAAGAGATGAACTAGAATACTGAAAGAACGTCAAAATTTTATCTGTCACTCTTGTCAATAATTTATCTGTAAGGAAGATTCCTAGAAATCCCTTGTAGTCAAGTTCTCAACCATTGCCAGTTCTCCCATAATAAGTGTCATCCACCTGGTCTTACTGGTCTTGCTCTTCTCTATTTTTAAAGGCGTTATACTGCATTAAGGATGAATTAATATCGATTTTTTATAAAATAAAAAAAAAAAAAAAAAAAAAAAAAAACATATTGTAAAAACAATTTTTGGAATAGAATATTGTGTAATCATGGAAACACTTTCTATTTCTTTTCCTGGCTTTTTTTTCTATATAAGGTATTAATTTTTGACAAATTTTATGTCAGTTCTCAGTAACTGACATCTAGAGTTCTATCTCGTCAAAAATAGCATCGATAGTCATTCCCCAGCCGCCTTTGACGCCGTTTTTTCTCGATCATACGGTATAATTTATATGGTTTTGTAACAAATTGCTCGCCATCTTATGGCTAATGCTGAAGCTCTGCAAACCTTAATCAAGCCTTAATCAAAGCACGTGTGTTTGGAATTTTGGATGCGACTTCTTAACACAACAGGATCGGGCTAAGCCTCAGGCAGATTTTTGAAATATAATATAGAGGGTGTTTCATAAAACATGTGCCATCTCTCGTGGGGAGATTCCTCACGGGAAAATAAGATTTATTTTTCAAATCAACATAGGCCCGATTCTGCTTTGTTTCGTAGCTACAGGGTGTTAAAATCTTAATAATTTTTCGATTTATTATAATTCTTTTCCAAGTACTTTTAGTGATTCGAATGAAATTTTGAGGGAATTAGTATAAGTGCTACACATTTGAATGCTAAAAAAGTGTCGGTAAAAATCAGGAACGTGTGCATATATGGGTTATCACTAGAAAATTTTTCACAGAAGTCAGTGGCGTACATGCATTTTTTTTAAATATTCCAGTGATAACAACCCATATGCACGTCCCTGGTGAATATGTCGACACTTTTTTAGGTTTAAAATATGTCACATTTATAGTAACTTTTACTTTTTTAGTTTCTCTAGGCATTCTTTGACCAATTTCGAATTGACGGTTACTGAGTTGATCGCTCTTAAGATTGCTGGACATCGGGTGATGGCTATATCTTGTTTCTGATAGTTCTTATCTATAAAACATCGACTAAATTGACTAAATTCGAAAAAAAAAAATAAAATAAAACTACGTAAATAACGTAATAAAGCAAAAACTCGTTATTTTTTTAAATCGTGATATTTTTTTCTCTCAACAAATGCGAAACTTCTTATATAGTCTGTAAAACGAATAACTTTGAATTTGACAGTTCCCGCGGGCTTTTCTAGTGTTAATTTTATTAGGTTAGCAACTTGCGGCCATGCTGACGCAATGCCGTCTCTAATTTAACAGCCACGGAGCGAGATTTATGACGTCACACCAGTTAGATACTACGGATTAATAAATATGTTGTAGAATACATGGAAAACATAATTATTCCTCGTATTTTTGGTTTGTATTTAAAAAATGATATAGTTTACATGAAGTTAATAAATACAATATATATACCTATTTATAGTAATAAATACTTTGGCAGATAAACTATGAACCATACAAATGCAGCAAATGTTTTACAATATGGCTGAAATCGTACTCCATAGTCAATGTAGATAGTTTTTGTGTTAAGAATAATAATTTAAAAAAATATGTGGTCATCTTTTGACAAGTTTATATTAGTTTATTTATTGCAGTAAACATTATAATATATAAATAAATTTTGTGAATGCAAATAATAATACATCACTATTAGTAGATATTGAATGTTTTTTGTTAATTAGATCGATTTCCAAACCCCAAAATTTAAAATATATTTTACATTTTACCCATTATCTTATGTACCACCTATTCATTATTTGTATATTCTAAAACATTTGCTGCATTTGTATGGTTCATAGTTTATTTGCCAAAGTATTTATTTCTGTAAATAGGTATATATTATATTGTATTTATTAACTGTATATTATGTATATTTCATGTAAACTATATCATTTTTAAAATACAAACCAAAAATACGAGGAATAATTATGTTTTCCATGTATTCTACAACATATTTATTAATCCCTAGTATCTAACTAGCGTGACGTCATAAATCTCGCTCCGTGGCTGTTCTATTAGAGCGGCATTGGTCTAATATTTAGAAATGTCAAAAGCTGATGACATTTTACTTTTGTCAATTATGACATTCCGTGTTGATTTTTGCAAGAAGAGGAAGAACTGTCACTTGTTTTATTATTTTCCTTTTCTATTTCACGAAAGTAAAAAGAGATACCTATCTGATTCGTTCAGGCACTCAATTTAAAGAATATCAGTAACTTTATTGACAGAGTGATTTTATATTTGCCATGTTGGTAAAAAATAACGGTCAAAATTCAAAGTTATTCATTTTATAGACTATATCAGCTTGTAAACATTGCGAATGTTGTTAAAATGGATAATGGCGTTTATCCGGTGCGCCGATCCCACAAAGTTTTGTCGGAATTCATTTGGGAAAAGGTTAAAAATAACCGATATCGAATATTTCGCCGGCCCATCCGCATATTTTCATTAAAAGTGCGTATTTGCAGCGAGCCTGAAACCGATACGTTTTATATAAAATGGTTTGTTTTACTTTACCAACAAGAAATTCCCTACATCTGAAATAATCGTTATATTTTGGTAACACGAACGCTGTTTATATCAGTATATCACATTTCGGAACGCGCAATGGAAAATTTTCGTTTAAAGTTTGATATCTTCGATTTTTGTAAAGTGTTTCCAGGAAAAATCTAATGAATAAGTTCGTTTAAGTGTGCGTTTACATGCATTCATCATGCGTCGTTAATTTTATGCAATTTTATTGGTGTATGTAAAAAATGGCAGCTAATAGTAAAATATGCATTCGTATTGCATCGTCCACCATCCCGATGAAGTATGATCTGTCACTATGACCAATGACCGAAATAAATTATTGGAGAGTCTAAATACGAACCCAGACAGCACATAATATCTTAAAGACGTCTTTTTTATATCTTAATTAGATCTTAACGCCTAAAGACTAAAATAAGAGAACTTTGGGACATCATTTTAAAGATATTCATAAGATGACGAAATAAAACATCTTTAGGACGTCTCTAAAATGACATTAGAAATGATTAGAAATTTTAAATTTAATTTTTTCTATTTATCTCGTTTTTTTTTTCTAGAGTAGGCGATAATCATAAAAAAGGAGAGTATAATCTGGTATAATATGACAGAAATATGGTATAATCTTAACAGAAATCAAAACATTATCCTGATTTAATTTATAAGCGCAAATATGACGATCGACAGGCGTGACCATGGCGTGACAGTTATCTTCTGTGGTTGTGGTTGATGCTGATGTGAGGTTATGTGATCGAAAATCTCTGAAAAACCTCGCGGAAAATGTTTGTTCTTGTCGTTGTTGTATGTTGTAAAAAGGCACGCAAAACCGTTGGGCAAAGGGACTTGATATAAAGTTTTATCAGAGAATTTACCAAAATTTCATAATTAAAGCTGATCAAAGAAGTTAAAGGTGATATTGTAGGTAAGCCAGGTAAGTTTAAAACATTTAGGTTATTAGACATATGTGAACAATTATCTTATTTATACGATTCATATTTTAGATGCGCATGATAACACATATCTGAAGATATCCCTCCATTGGTTGTCCAAGAAGAAAATACCAATACATAACGTTTCGGTCATATATCCGATATATCACTATATATCACTATCATCTTATAATTAAAATGTTAACTGTTCACTTCATATTGGTCAGTGTAACATCTGAGAGAAACATGCTTAATTTAAAAATTAAAGACAATGCCAGTCCAAGAAGATGTTTTATTTTATAATTCACCATTGTCTCCCATTTTCATTCATATTAAAAGACATCTTAAGTACATTGTTCATTCAAGCACTCAGGAAATAAATTTACTTTCTAAAAATTCAACTCACCCGTCATCGTATGGAATTAATTTAACCAATTGTATTGATATTATAATTAATGTTTACAATAAATAAACGTATTTAGGTACCTTTTTGCTTGTTTCTTATTTTAAAATTTGCGTGTTATTATGAATTCATAATAGCACTAGTGTTATTATGAAAGCCATAATGGACATCCAAATCACAATGTTAAATGTGTCATAATGACATTGTCGTAGATTAAACAATATAGCAGCTGCTGATGCTTTAGAAGTCATATTTAGAAATATGAATTTCAACAGTCCAAAGGATTTGAATTAAAGGGATCGGAAAAAGCGGAACTCGCTCAATCAATAATATAGAAACGTACTTAAAATTTTCTAAATAATATGAACTGATCTCAGACGCACCCTACAACTCATATTTGACAAATAATGATGACGTAATGGTGAACGATGACTGAACAGTCAAATTAGATTTTTGAGGGCTGACAATGCCAGTCCAACACATTTAATTTTATCAGAGATTCAAGTTGATACAATAAAACAAAGCTTGAGTTGCTTAACTCTGACGGAAACTCTGGGACTACTAATTAAATTGCGGCCCAATAAAATACAACGCCAATTTACGCAATAAATTAATCGAAAGTGTTTGGCCGAGGAAGCCGAGAGAAAGGAAGACGACGCGCAAATTGCAAAGTTCGTCGTCCGGATTATTCCCGCTGGTTTTCTTAGTACAAGAGCAAAGTTTCAAACCAAAACATCGAACAAAAGTAATTTAAATATTAAATATAATTTCATTGTTTATTATATTACGTAACGTAAAAATTACCAGTCTTTGACTTGATATTGTTAAAGCTCTTTAAACGGACAACAACAAACAACAAACAACGCTTTATTGTGTAAAAAGCCAAAACAGCCTCATCGACAAAGCACTCACAAAACAAACAAAAGCACAAAAAATATACAAACAACAAAAAATACACAACACAAATCATACAATTCAAAAAAAATTTAAGTCATTAAAATTACAAATAGAACATACATGAACAATAATTGTAGAACAGTAAGCAGTAAATAGATATATTATAATTTTAAGAGTTATAAAATATTAAATACTTGACCTTTGACCAGTGTGTGAGATGATCAAAATTTTAAAATTCAAAATTGTTCATGATTAAACATCAACAAAAAAGTCGTTCACCGCATATAGGGCTCTCCAGTAAGTATGATTTCAGAGCTTTGCGAAATGCGGGAAAGAATGAAAGCGACTTGATATTCAAAGGCAGATGATTGTACATTTTTTTTGGCATTGTACAGTATTGAACCTTTAACTAGTTCTGAACTCGGGGTTGGCAGATAAAGATCGTGGAATAGTTGTGGATAGTTGTGAGATGGTTTTTCGGGAATAGCAGATTTGTGCTTGCGGATTAAGCAAACGGATTCAAAAATGAATAAAGAAGGAAGAGTCATTTTGAAATTTTTAAAAAAATTCTGGCAGTGAGTTCTACTGTTCAGTCCCAATAAATATCAAACTGCTCTCTTTTGAAGTCTGAAAATACGATCAAATTTTGTTGCACAGCAAGTACCCCAGAATGGAAGGGCATAACGAAGATGTGACTCAAAAAGGGTAAATAAAATTCTAGAGGTTGATAAGTTAAGTTCCTTAACTGATCTTAGCGCAAAACAGGCAGCGCTTAGTTTCTTTGATAGAGCTTCGATGTGAAAGTCTCATTTTAACGAGTTGTTTACAACAAGTCCTAAAAATTTCACAGAGTCCACGACGTCAATAGTGGTGTTATTAAGTACAAAAGGTTGTATAGTACTTTTATATGACAAAACTTAGTTTTTGATAGGTTGAGGTATGGGAGATTAGAATCGCACCACGATTTAATGGTGCGTAAGTCAATGGATATAGTATTATATAATCCCGTAACATCTGGGCCGCTCCAAGTGAAACTAGTATCGTCCGCAAAGAGGCAGATTTTACCGCTAATGTCTAGATTTGCAATATCGTTGATAAACACCAGAAATAAAATAGGGTCAAGTACTGAACCCTGAGGGACACCACATTCTATACAAGAAGACATAGACGTATCAATCCTCATAAGCTGCCTTCTGTTGCCAAGATATGACTTAAGCCATTCGAGCAGCACTCCCCTGAATCCCATAGTATTGCAATTTGTTAATAATTATATTAACAAATTATAATTAATAAAATTTAAAATCCAAGCTGTTAAAAATTAATTTTAGAAAATCAAGCAATAACTGAAGAATGAAGATTGTATTAGATAGATCATATTTTGACCCAATCCCATGGCCTGTTCCATTGCTGTGTCTATGAAAGGAATGCGGACAAAAAACATTTATATAAACAGCAATATATTTTATACGTCGATTTGACGAGTACCTCACCGCAAATCGCTCCGCTCACATATTTTATTGGCTATTTGCAAATTTGTCGAATTTTTATTGATGGGACGCGTCGTCTCATTTTTTATGAAAAACATCGAGAGAATAGAGAACAACGGCATACGGTCGAGTCGGCCTACAAATACGTAAACCTTTACGTACGCATGCACATTTCTTATATTTTTTATTTTTTATACACGTAAAAGATTCTTTACGTCTACGTATACGTGCCAGCAGCGTATGCCGTTGTTCTCTAATATTGTTTCCCCTCTCACGGATACCCCGTAGCTACAGAACCGACAGACGTACTGTAATATTTTGACGAAAATGTAGGTAATAATTATTATAATGCAAAATAAGTTTTAGATATTGTAATAATGAAATAAACAATGATATATTTGTGTCTAGAAAGGTTTACTCTTGCACTATATACGTAAAGATTTCAAAAAAGATACTACCTGAGACCGTGCATTCGCCATTTCCCGAAGAGTTTTATAGGGTCGTAATAAAGACATTCGCATTTCGGAATTCTCTTTATCTGCATATTCGTCTCCTTTTTTTTTCTTCTTTTACTTTCTTGGGAATGCTTCAGCCCTATCGACGACGGCGAACTTGGGTGTGCTTAAGTACCATTTTGCGACGGTGCGTCGCAGTAAAATCTCACTTAAAGAAGGTTTTACGTTTGCAGCTTGTTACGGCAAGATGTATATGTTGCTCTTTGGGGCTTTGTGGTGGTATTATGTAATGTTGTTAGGTGTGAAAAAGCAAAATACAGAAAAGAAAAACTGCCACACAAAAATAGTATATAAAGTTAACAGATTATAAAAGAACATTTTAAAGCAAAAGAAATTCCCCCTGTATGATATCCTACCGGTTGCTTTGGACAGATCAAATATATCGAACCCCAAATTTCTTCTTTAAATATGATCAATAATTAATGATTTTACTAATCAAAGAATATACCTAGCTAGAAAAAGAATGGACTCTGCCATACTGAAAAATGGTCCTTCAGAAGTAGTGCCATCTATTGAGTAGGGCTTGTTTTAAATGGATCGAAGCGCGGGCTTTTTAAATGAGCGTATTTATTGAATTTTACTCTAAAATATATATAATTAAATTTGATTATTAAATCATATTTTTTTACACAAATTCAACAATACTAATAACAAGTATCGTTGTGATGTGTAAAAAATAAGATTTAACAGTATAATTTATATAACTATTAAATAAAATTAAAGCCAAACATGTGTAAATATTATTTATTATTTAAAGTTTTTATTTATAAATCAAATATTTAAACATCGTTTATTGTAATAAAACAAGACCAACATAATAAGCCCAAAGTTTTGTAAATGGAGTAAATATAAATAGATACTTGAATGATGGCAAAATAAAAAAACTTACATTATATTTTTAGCGCCACAAACAAAAGGAATTATCCATAGGGAATCGTCTAATTAAAACACATATAACAAATAATATATGCAACAAATTATAGTTTGAAAAACGTTTTGATAATCATTTGATAATATCATGATTGGCGCTATGACAACGACAATATTCATAGGACAATATTTTTTGAGAATTTGACAATAGTATGACAATGGCCTTTGGAAACTATGGAAACTACAAAAAAATTCTGATTTAACGCCATTTGGCAATAACTAGTAGCAACTTCTTAACCTAAAAATTAATTGCACTACCACCTATTGGCTAGGGCTGGAACTATTTTATTTGAAATTTCCGTGGAAGCGGTGGAACCGCTTTTGCTATTTTACTTTCCCGCCCCTGTTACTAATGGTTATTCAAAATCATGTTTTCGTCAATTTTACACATTTTTATATTTTTATTCGAAAATTATTAAAGATAGGTATGTATATGGAATAGCCTAATAGAAACGATATATAATACATGAAAGTTAGTTTCCAAATATACAGAATGTCCCAATATTCATCAAAATAAGTTCATTCGACACAATTTACCTCTATAGAAAGGTGCTTCGTTAGTCCGCCCGCCAGAGGGAATCAAACTTTAAAAAAATAAACACATTTTTTCAGATATTTTAAGAACCCTTATTCCGATTTGAATGAGATTTTGGGTGCCTATGTTTTGCTAAGTTGACTTTCACAAAACTAAGGAAAAAATACGAGAAGAGTAAAAACTACCCCCACCCCTACATGAATTTTACTATAAATATTATCCAACTCAACTGACGATCGATTTTTTTCGTAAAATGGCCCTTCTAGTATTTACTACATTTTTTGATTCTTGTAAAAAGCGCCACCGCCCATACTTTTTGAGGAAAAAAAATCCCGAAGCTGACTTCTAAAAAATGTTTTTTATCACATCAAGCTATGGAGGCGCATAGAACCTATTATGCTCTATATTTTATGTTAGTATTACAAATTCTATTGCAATTCTATTGACAATAAGCTGCATAAAAAGCTAAAAAAATTATTAAATTTTAAATTAATTAACGTTCAGGTTTATTTTTGATTTGTGCCCTCTAACGGACAAAAGAAGCACTTTTGTACAAAGGTAAATTATGTGCAATTAACTAATTTTGATTCCATTAATACGTAGTTGTTCTATGTTCACGGAACATTGGAACTTCATAATAATATTTTGTTGGTCTGCTTTGGAAAAATAAATTCTCTAATTTTTTTTCACAATAACATTCGATTTGGCGTTTTTTTCCAAGACACAAAAAATATAGTAAATACTAGAGGGACCATTATATAAAAAAAATCCGTCGTCGGTGGAGTTGGAAAATACTTATAGTAAAATTTATGTAGGGGTGGAGGTAGTTTTCACCCTTCCCGTACTTTTTCTTGATTTTTGAGAAAGTCAAATATTAAAGCACTCAGGAAAACATAGACACCCAAAATCTCATTCAAAACGGAATAACGGTTCTTAAAATATCCGAAAAAATGTGTTTATTTTTTTAAAATTTAATGCCCTCTAGCAAACGAAACTCTTTTATAGAGGTAAATTGTGTCTTTATTTTGATTCCAAAAATACGTAGTAGTTCTTCTTCTTCTTCTTCTTTTAGAAGGCGTATCGCCTGTTTAGTTCCGGTTTCCTCCTCGTCTAAGCAACTCTTGCGAGGTTGACTGCCAACTGTCTTCCCAACGTTTAGGTGGTCGTCCAGTAGGTCTTCTGCCATGGGGTACGTTGTTGCGAATTATTATGGCCATTCTGTCGGGACCCATTCTATTGACATGCTGGTTCTCTTCTTCTCTGCCTTATCCATCTGACAACGTCGTTTGTTTGGCACTTTTCTCTTATGTCTACATTTCTCTGTCTGTCCCTCAATGTGTATCCAGTTATCATTCTTAAGGTCTTCATTTCAGTAGTTCGTAGGATTCTCTTTGTTACTGATGTTTCAGCTCTGGTTTCCGCACCATATGTCATCACTGGTCGTATACAGGTTTTGTATATTCTTGACTTACATTCTGTACTCAAATGTTTGTTTTTCCATATGGGATATTTAAGATGTCCTGATATTGCGGCAGCTTTATTGGCTTGTTTTCTTACTTCTTCTTCCAGGAATCCTGAGCTTGTAATTTTGCATCCGAGGTATTCGAATGACATTATCTGATCAATAGTTTTGTTTTTTATTACCAATTTGCACCGTAGAGGCTCCTTTGTAATGGTCATGCATTTGGTCTTATTTGTGGAAATTTGCATGTTGTGGAAAATTGAAAGTTTTTCTGCCTGTCTGTTAAAAGCTTGTAGCATTCTTTGGAGGTCGTCCTCTGACTCTGCAATAAGTACTGCGTCATCGGCATAGCATAATATGTTTACTTTATGCATTCCCATTCGATATCCTAATCCAGTATTCTTGACGGTTTTAATTACTTGATTCATGATTGTGTTGAATAACAGAGGGTTGAGGCTGTCGCCTTGGCGAATACCAGTTGTGGTTCGAAGATGCTGCGTTAAGGTAAAGTTTGTTCTTATTTGGGTTGTTGTGTTTGTGTTTAAGTTCTTGATAAGTTCTGTGAGTTCTTTCGAGACATTACTGCTTTCCAAGATGGTGATGATGTCTTTTAGTTGGACTCTATCAAAGGCCTTTGTTAAATCTATAAAACATAGATAGGCTGGAAAGTTATATTCTAAGGATTTTTCAACTAGTTGCCTGAGTATGAATAGTGCATCGGTAGTTGATCGGTTTCTTCGGAATCCTTGTTGTTCCTCGCTTATTGGCACTATTGAGGAGATTTTGTCCGCAATGATCTTAGTCAGAAGTTTTAGCGAGGTGCTCAGCTCGTAGTAGTTCTATGCCTACGAAATATTGGGACACCCTGTTTAATAATATACCAAGTATCCCGTTTAAAACAATAAATATGCTACTACTTTTCAAATAAAAATCCACATTTTCAAAAATATTCGTTTCGCTCTTCAGCGGTTCTTCATAGACGTCTAACCTTCCATCGTTGTGAATTGTCAAATATATTGTCAAATATATTTTGTCAAATATATATTGTCAAATATATTTTTTTTCAATATAAGATTTTATCAAAATTTTAGTCATCAAATTGTTGAAAATAATATTAAACTTATTCACTTTACTTCCCCAACTGGATTTTTTATTGTTCGTATACTCTTATAATATAATAAAAGATAGGTAATTGTAAAAGTACAAAGAATATAATATAGCGAAAGGCAGGTTATAACCGTAAGGTTAACTACAATATTTAATTAAAATCCAAATTACCTTCCCAACACTTTATGCGCCTTAGGTATCTCAGAATTGCGATTTAATAACAAAAAAATGCAATTTATTAAGTTGGCGTTCTTCAGGAAAATACTTCATGCAATATTATTCAAGAATGTCAGTACAATTAGTTTGTTGACCTCATAATCAGTTAATTATAGGTGTAATAACCTTAAACATGATCTTATACAATCTTTCGAACAAATTTATGAACAAATGTTTTGAGTAGATAGAAAATGAAATTTCCTTGGGAAGAAACTGTAATCCCCTATGTATTGTTTAGTATACATTATACAGGGTTAGTCTTAAATAAGTGCAAATATTTTCAGACCTGGTAGATCTCGATAAAAGAAACATAATTTCTCTTTACCATCTTTCAAATAAGTCTAAAATAACCGAGATATTTTACTTAATGATTTTTCTAGGTTTTCTTTTTGGAAATTTAATCTACAACCTATGTTGCCATATCATCGAGATTGATTCTTGTGGTACTCCACATTCTATTGGCTTGCTAGAAGACAACGTGGTATCCACCCTCACAAGTTGACTTCTGTTGCTCAGATACGACTTAATCCATTCGAGAGATGATCCCCTGAACACATAGTGCTGCAGTTTATTAATTAAGATCTTATGATTTACACAATCGAACGCCTTAGAAAAATCACAGAAAATTGTTGCTGTAGAGTGATGGTTGTTTAGGCTGGAGTAAACTTTATTAAGGAGGGAAAACATAGCGTCATTTGTGGACTTGTTGCTTAGAAATCCAAATTGATATTCAGTAAGTATTTTGTACCTAAACAGAAAAGATACCAGCCTTCTTTTAACCAACCTTTCTATGATCTTAGATAGCATTGGAAGGAGTGCAATTGGGCGATAGTTAGAAGCTTCATCTTTGTCTCCTCCTTTATGCAAAGGTATGATTATTGCCGTCTTAAGACATTTTAGAAAAATACCATTTTGGAACGACATGTTTATTAAAGTTGTTAGGTGATTCAGAGTGCTTTCTGGCAGATTCGAAAACATTTTTAAAGTTAGCCCGTCGGTTCCAGAAGAGGCTTTATTTTTGATGGTATTAAATTGTACTGCGCAGCTCTTCTAAAACTACGGGCGAAAAAAAGAAACTGTGTAAGTTTACAATATCATTAGAGAGATAAAAAAGGGGATCATGAGGAGGACATATGGTATTAGTTAAGTTTTTCGCTACATTTACAAAGTAATCGTTAAGGTTCTCAGATGAGGTAGAGATATTCCTAGACGAAGAAGCTTTGTTTCTCAACTCATTCACAATAGACCATGTTTCCTTAGCAACATTACCAGAATTGACTATTCTCCTATTATAATAAAGGTCCTTAGCGGCTCTTATAGTCTTATGATGAATTTTTCTGTATAGTTTTACGTAATTGTGGAAGAAGAGACTGTCTGAGAGTCTAGGGTTTTTTTTGAAATGAAAAATATGATTTTGATGTCAATATGACTCCTACTTGCAGAGGACGCTTGTACATTGACGTCAAAATCAAATTTCTTATGTTGAAAAACTCCCAGATATCAATTTTCATCCAAATATTTACGTCACTTCAGAAATTATTTGGAAAAAATCGAGATAAATATGAATCTTCTACACCCTGTATCTCCGAAACTAAGCATTTTAGGACATACATTTATATGAACTTTTTACTTATTTTTATCCGCAGAATATGCTGCCGAAGTTTCCGAAATACAGTTCGGACCACCCTGTATATTAAATTAATATAGCTTTCAATTGGTCTGTAATATCTCAGATTTTATATTTTTTATATAGCTATTGATTTTGTAATGACTATGGTTTTCAAAGTTACTTTGACAATTGTTAGTGTAGTGACACTGAAAACTACCTTAAAAACTGTTTTAATTTTATACTGCTTGATTATTCGCCTGATCTTCTTTGATATTTCTTTCGCGTATGGAATCATCAAGAGAGAGAAATCCTCCCTAGGCTGGCTCACCAATAAGTCAGACTTGCAATTGAATACAATCTTGTTAAGGGATTTTGCAGAGTAAGCGTAGCCAACAGCAAAATTGTTGACTATACGGTTGTTTGTTTTATTTATTTAGATTTATTATTATACCAGTAGTAATAAATTTCTCTAATATGCTGAAAAGTCGATTCTAGACCATTGGTTTTTCTTTTCGTTGTTTTTGTTTTCTTAGAAAACTAACGAAAAAAAAAACAACGGAAATATATAATATGGTTTCCTTTTCACGTATTCACCCTTATTAACCTATTTTTAACTTTGTTGATAGAATAAAACCCTATTTCAGAAATTTTCCTCGAGAGCTTTCTTCTTTTCTCCAATTTAATTAAATTGAAAAGGTTCTGTGTTTTTCCGATCTTAATTTAAATAACTTTTGTATTGGACAAAACTTCTGTCCATTTATCGGGATTTCAACACTTCTGCAAATATTTTCGTAAACATTGAATTAAAACAGGCATCTGCGTCTGTCTACTCTTTTAAATGTAAAAATATACTTCAAAAAAGTGTGGCGGATATAACATATTTTTTCTTTTCCACCTTATATGAGAAAAAAATGGATGTCATATTAGTAATTATGTAAAACATATCCATTTATTCAAATTATAACCATTGTAAACTTTGAAAAACTTGCAAATTGTAAGTAAATATTGAGAAAAAACTGAAGAAACTGCTTTGACCCCAATTGCTAGGCCATTTTGGCATTTCTGGGATATACATAAAATATTTGCTTTGGACTTTTTTTGGACATTTTTTGCACACGTACCCAATGTTTCAGATCATGTATTTTAGTAGATCTTGATAATTCTTTAACATCAGGATGTTCAATAAAGCATTTCCTAAATGTTGGTTAATAAACCCATGTGATTACTGGAGAGTTAAATGTAACTCATTATTTTTTATTTTAATTTATTATTTGTTTAAAACTTTATATATTTTTTTTGTAATATTTCAATTTATTAAAATATTATGTTACTAGGGTGTACCCGCGACTTCGTTCGCGTCGAATTAATCATTTGTACTGGTGATGATAAAGCAAAGCAAAAATTTTATTAACATAAAAACTGGATAAAATTTTCTCACATTTATGTCAGCATGAGAAAAAACAATATGACGATATTATTATATAACTTGGTAATATTTGAGGGGTAGTTTCATCTCGTTCGAATTTGACTTTCGAAAAATCCGTTTGCCAAAAATAAGTTTTTTACGTCAAGCAGTTTAAGCAGAATAGTGGTTAATCAATAACCCAACTTTTTAAAACACCCTGTATGATTTTTTAAAAAATTTCAAAATATGTTAAAAACAAAATAAATTATGCGTGTCCAAGCGTTTTCCCTAAAGACTAACCGTTTTTTAAATAACAAATATTGTAATATTTGAGGGGCGTTTTCACCCTCTTGGAATTTGAGATTCGAGAAATCCCTCCTTATCAAACCCAACCCCCCACCCTTGTCAATCCGTTTACCCAAAATCAGCTTTAAACGTCAAGCAGTTTAAGCAGAATCCTGATTACTCAATGGTCATATTTTATGAAACACCCTGTATAAATTTTTTAAAAAATCTTAAAATATGTAAAACAACAGAATAAAATATACGTGTTTAAGAGTTTTTTCCGAAAAACTCACCGGTTTTTAAATAAAAAATATTGTAATATTTGAGGGATAGTTTCACTCCCTTAGAATTCGAGTTTCGAAAAATCCCTTCTTATCGAACCTCCACACCCTTGAATCAACGTGTATGCCAAAATTGAGCTTCTTACGTTGAGTGGGTTGAGCAGGATCGTGATTAATCAGTGAGTCAGTTACTTTATATTAGTATAGATATGTTATGATTTCAGTATGGTAACAAATTGTGAACAGCGCTATTGTTTATGAAGCTGAGTTATGTACTATGAATACTCCAGGAACATTTTTTGGAACAAAATTTGGTAGGAGAATTTTATAGAGATGAAGAAAAAGATATGAGTGAAGATATTTCAGTCAAGAGGCTACAAGGTACTTATAATAAATATATAAATTATTAATCCGACTATTTAACACTAAAAAATCTCGTTTTCACATGATTGTAGGTGCCTAATTAATTTTATAGACCCCATAAACTAGATGTTAAAAGGTTTTTAAATTGTTTCAGGATTTACATTGTTTATAATAATATTTAAAGAACATAATTTGAAACAGCCATCTTGCAAAAAAAATTAAGTGTCATCAAACCTACCAAAACTTACAAGAAAAGAACAATAAAATTACTAATCTGCGTCTGCTTCAAAATCAGACATCAGACCAATGTCAATGGCTTTCTAAGCTTTTAAGAATTTAAATGAATAATTAAAGATGAATGGGGTAACCCACGTCCTCCATTCCTCAAAATAATCCGATTTTATCTTTATTCAGTTGCTTTATTAGATATTTAATATTATTATAATCTATTTGGTATTTTCTTTGAATAAGAAGACTAAGGAAGGAGCATATCAAAAATCTTAGGTACACCGCGATGGGCCTCAAATATGGCCGACTTAAATTCCGGTTTATCAGTGTCGTTCTAATTTTATTTAAAAAATGTAAAACTATGATGTAGGGTAGACGTGGGGTAGACTCAATAATTTGTTGTTTTATTTTACGTTGTGAATAAATGTTGGTAGTTATTAAAATTGTTATAAAAATATATAATTCTAATAAAAGTAGATAAGTTATAATAAGTATTTATTAACACAAACATCCGATACGCTACTGAAGCAGGTAAGTCAAATTAACGTATCTAAATTCTTTGACATCTAATCTTTGACAAGTAATAAATAAAAGCTAAAATGCAAGAAAAATATATAATTTAGTTAATTTAAGTGAATTTCATAAATGATCGGTTTACTACACGTATGTATATTATATAGTCACTTACTAGCGAAAAGTTGTTCCATTATTTCACTCAATTTTTGCCGAGATCTACCGCACGCTACACAACCAACTATTTTAGAGTCTTTTCGATAAATCGCGATAGTGTCACTGTTAATTTAAGTTCTGTCACAATTTCCATCTAGATTTACTACCTTTATACAACTATCAGTAGTAGAATAAATAATAAATAACATAAAATAAGCTCCATAAAGACTGACAAATCCACAAAATTTCAAATCAAATTCAAATGTGTCAAATGAATCGTCAAACAGAACTGTCAAGGATCCCCACCCTAGAGAGCTTTTATGGTGCCTTTTCCGCCCACCATGCATGAATACATGGATAGCATTATGCTCCTTCCTTAGTCTTCTTATTCAAAGGGTATTTTGTATATAGTCTGTGAAACGAATAACTTTGAATTTGACAGTTCCCGCGGGCTTTTCTAGTGTTAATTTTATTAGGTTAGCAACTTGCAGCCATGTTGACGCAATGCCGTCTCTAATAGAACAGCCAATATATAAAATGACGGCGATCTTTATTTCATAGCCATCACTGACGCCTTTTTTCTATGATATTTTATTATTTGCAAATATAATTTTTCGAACATTGATACTTGCAAAATATACATATAAATTTTGTGAATGCAAATAATAATACATCACTATTAGTAGATATTGAATGTTTTTGTTAAATTAGATCGATTTTCAAACCCCAAAATTTAAAATAAATTTTACATTTTACCCATTATCTTATGTATCGATTCATTATTTGTATATTGTGAAACATTTGCTGCATTTGTATGGTTCGTAGTTTATTTGCCAAAGTTTAAGTTTAAAAAATTTATTACCATAAATAGGTATATATATATATATATATATATATATATATATATATATATATATATATATATATATATATATATATATATATATATATATATATATATATATATATATATATATATATATATATATATATATATATTGTATTTATTAACTGTATATTATGTATATTTCATTTAAACTATATCATTTTTAAAATACATACCAAAAATACGAGGAATGATTATTTTTTCCATGTATTCTACAACATATTTATTAATCCGTAGTATCTAACTAGAGTGACGTCATAAATCTCGCTTCGTGGCTGTTCTATTAGAGACGGCATTGGTCTGATATTTAGAAATGTCAAAAGCTGATGACATTTTACTTTTGACATTATGACATTTCGTGTTAATTTTTGTAAGAAGAGGAAGAACTGTCACTTGTTTTATTACTTTCCTTTTCTATTTCACGAAAGTAAAAGGAGTTACCTATCTGATTCGTTCAGGCACTCAATTTAAAGAATATCAGTAACTTTTTTGACAGAGGGATTTTATATTTGCCATGTTGGTAAAAAATAACGGTCAAAATTCAAAGTTATTCATTTTATAGACTATATCATGAGTTTTAGAGAAAATAATATATTTTCGGAAATTTTTTATTTGAATAACCTAGGTTTTTTAATTTGAAACATTCTGCTAATATAAAACTTATACTACTCCCAACAAGGACTTCTGCCAATATAAAATTTATACTACTCAAATGTTATTTGATTGTTGTTAATTGGCTATGAAAAATATTATTAGGGCTTATCGGCAGTTAATCTAACAGAGATGGTTTTAAGTGTAGAACTTGATTTTTATCATGTTCAGTTAAAGCAACAATATCCCATACAAATCAGGGCCGCTTTAAAGTATATTGGTACGCTAGGCACCATTTATTTGCCGCCCCCCTCACTAATAAAAATTCCAGTAAATTTTTTTGAAGAATTTCTTACTTGACACTTCTTCGGCAAAATCGTAAGTTGTTATAAATTCGAATCATCTTACAAAATGACTAATAGATGCAAACTATATGTTTCATTTACGAAGATATTATTTTTCGAGTTGTTTTCATTAAAAAATTGCAGCCCCCCATCATCTTGCCGCCCTAGGCAGCTGCCTATCTTGCCCAATGGACTAACTAACCGCTGGAACTTAAAACAATTTCTGCTAGACTAACTTCCAACAAACAATAATAGTATGCTTTTTCAATGACAGTAACATTACAAAAACTAGTAATTTCTATTTTTAGGTGTGTTAACGACGATCAAAAGCAAAAAGACATGCTTTTAATGCCAAAATTGCTGTAAATCGTTACAGTCTTCTTCATAAGCGAATATCTCCAACAAAAATAGAGCAATTGAGATGAATCAAAAACAAACTATGAACAAAAAAAGCACTTTGATGGTTAAGTAATTTCTATGTTAAACCATTCCACTGGGTGTTTCAAACTGTCGCACGGTGGGGTATTAGCATGAAAAAGGTGATCGAAATTCGAAAAAGCAAATGTGTTTAAGATTTCCCAAAAAAAGGTAAATGATAAGTTAAATCATGTCTGCCATGAATGACGTTGCTATGGGTGTGTTTAGTTGCATTCATTTGTTTCAACGAAACGTCAAAGTTGTTACTTCTCACAGGTAAGAGGTAAATGGCTAAATTTTATGTTTAAAATTATAAATTGTTGTTGTTCTTGTGCTCTTTTTACGTTTATATTATTGTTTTGATTGAAAATGGCTCAGCAAGCTGCAGGTATGTATTCTACAAAAACGTATTATTTATTTTGATATTCTCTATACTAACAATTTTTTTTGCAACTAAAAGTTAGGTGTTCGGAAAATTGGATTAAATTTGTGACATTTTTATTATACTTAGAGATTTAGTTGCGCATTTCGAAGAATTTAGCATATTGTCTATATACGTTTTACTTAGTAAACATTGGGCTTTCATACAGTAAAATAAAATACTGCGACTTTTTGCGACTTTGCTGATAAAATGAGAAAAACATTCTTGGTTTCCTCTAATTTGCCAATCAGTGATATACTAATGCGAGGTGTAAACCGCGATGGCATTGTTGTGTACAAAGCGATCGCATTAGTGCCATTAGCAGTATAGCACAATTTGGCATTAGTAGCGACTTTAGTGGTATGGGCATTGCTCGCGGATCAGTCGTAGCATTAGTAGTATTAGTTGCGATATTACTACTGGCATTAGTGGCATTGACCGTGGAAACACTTGAACAGTGATTTTTCTTTATTTTTTTAGAATCGACGAATTATCATTTATTTTGGTCATATTATTTCCTCTTTAATTGAAAATAGCAATAATTTATAAAAGGTCTACATAAAAAAATTTCGATCAACTATCTATGTCAAATACCCCACTGTGTGTCGCCCAAATAACATTTTGTTTTTCTTCGTGTGATAGACAGATGATTACTTCAATTTTTAATTTATAGAGAGGCTAAAAAGGCAAGTAACTGAGCTACACATTGCTTAAAAAAGTATTAAAATCGACACAGTAGATCCAAATATATTGACCTTTATCATCCATGAAAATTATGAGGTGTCGATGACCTATGCACATGTCAGTGTATTTTTCTCAGTAATTTCCTCTTGTATTAATGAAAATTTTCAATTTTGGTACTAAGCTACAGTAAATTGTTTCTCTTTGTTTTATAATACCATCAAAGCTCCAAACTCGATTATTTTACCGTATAGATATTTTTCCTTCTCCTATTCTATAAAGCCTTGTATCAAATTGAAAAACAAAACGTGGAAAAGTATGCTAAGAGACTATTTGACCCGTTTTCCTTTAGATAAAGAAAGCGTTGCATTCGCCTATTTACTTTTTCGAGCAAACGACCTAAATTCCGAAATACCGAGGGGGCAATTTCCATGTCATCGCCGCACCAATTTTATGCCGTTTTTACTTTGCGCCACTCCAGATTTATTATGTTCCGAGTTTACGTTTGAGAATCCTCCAGATTCTCTTAAACGGTACGCGGCACGTTCCGACCTGTTTAAAATGGAAATTTTAAGAGAACAAAAAGAGGATGGAATTCGATTATTTAGATACTTTCTGCAAGGATAATGTATAGATAGGAATATACAGGGTGGTTTGAATATTTAAGTAAAAAAGTTCGTATAAATGCATGTCCTAAAATGCTTAGTTTCGGAGATACAGGGTGTAGAAGTTTCATTTTTATATCGATTTTTTCCAAATAATTTCTGAATTAACATCAATATTTGGATGAAAATTGCTGTTTCGTAGTTTTTTGACATGAGAAATTTGATTTTGATGTCGATATGACTCCTACTAGTAGAGGGCGCCACCTACATATTTTTTAACTGGTTTGAAGAGTAATAACTTTTTGTCCGTACCTGTATAAAACTACTGAGTAAAAAAATATACATTTACAACGTTTTTTGCGTGAAAAGGATCTCTAGGTAAAAATCGCTACAAATAATGGTTTTCGAGATATTTGGAATCGAACTTATCAAGACCTGTCATCATTGACATAAATGAAACATGTTGACTAAATAGTTATTAGGTTGAAATCATATAAATTTGAAATGTTTTTGTGTCAAAAGTTCAACTGTTTTATCATCATTTTTTGCAGAAAAAATGATGATTAATTAAAAAAAATAAAAATTTCCCAAATTTATTATTTCAAATAACTATCTACTGAACGTATTTATTTTTCGTCAATAATGACATGTATTGACTATTTCCATTCTACATTATCTTAAGAACGGTTGCTCGTAGCGATTTTTACAAAGAGATATTTTTTACGTAGAAAGTGTTGTAAATGTATATTTTTTTGCTCGGTAGTTTTGTACAGGTACGGACAAAAAGTTATTACGCTTCAAAACAGTTAAAACACATGTAGGTGGCGCCCTCTACTAGTAGGAGTCATATTGACATCAAAATCAAATTTCTCATGTCAAAAAACACCCATACACCAATTTTCATCCAAATATTGACGTTACTTCAGAAATTTTTTGGAAAAAATCGAAATAAAAATGAAACTTCTACATCCTGTATCTCCGAAACTAAGCATTTTAGGACATACATTTATACGAACTTTTTTACTTATTTTTATCTGCAGAATATGCTGCCGAAGTTTCCGGAATACAGTTCAGACTACCCTGAGATCAGATCAGAAGTAAAAAAAAATGTTTTCCTCAATATAAAGGAGCCTTATGCGTCCTATGTCGAAAATACAGCGACATGTGAGGCCTATTATAATTATATTTGTCCCTATTATACGTCTGCATCCACTCTCCTATCCCTGTTTTCCACACCAAGTTGTGTCCCCACCAACGACAAGGTTTTGCATCTCCTAGAGAAAGAAGAATCGTTTGTGGTTGGATGGTTGGTTGAAGTGGCGTAGTTTAAATACCATTCACTCTCAGAAACTATATCTAGGGATAGTTCAGTTTATTGTTAAATGTTTATAACTATTTGGTAGTATTGAGGCAACGGGTAATTACCGTTATGCTCTTCCCTGCAGCACCTTCAAGATCTACAGATCTGTAACCTTCGTGGACCAATGAGATTGGACTAAATGACCCTTTTTTATCACTACCAAGAACCATTCAAAGTGAACCAAATGGATGGAGGAATGTGGACAGATATAACTGACTAACCTGATATACAGACGGGTCAAAGACCGCTGAAGGAACAGGAGTTGGACTATTCGAGGAAAGACCAATAGTAAGCTTATCCTTCTCCTTGGGTAAATACTCAACCGTATTCCAGACAGAAATCTTCGCCATTCTACAATGTGCGAGAGAAAACAATAGAAGAGCTTGCTCAGGTAAGCTAATCAATATATGCTCAGACAGTCAGGTGTGACTTGGGGCGCTTATGAGCCCAAAGGTATCGTCGAGACTCGTCTGGGAATACCTAGGTGAACTGGCAGCCCTCGCACGAAGAAAGAGAATTAGATTATTCTAGGTGCCATGCCAGGCCACAGCGGCATCCAAGGCAACGAAAAAGCCGATGAGCTAGCTATCTAGGCAAGGATCATCGGCATCCCATCTTAATCCAGAGCAAGTACTGGGAATACCCAAATGTATGGCCCGTAGCGCAGTAAAACTCTGAATCAGGGAAAAGCAGAACGTCCACTGGAAAAACAGACAGAGGGGTACAGGCACAGCAAGGCCTTTATCCAAGGACGTAGCTCTAAAACCGCAAAAGAACTGCTAATGCTTAGCAGGAATAAAGTGCGGATTACAACAAGTCTCTTGACAGGACATATAGCTGTCAAGTGTTATCTGAACAAACTCTACTTGTATCAAAGAAGTCTTTGCAGACACTGCGATAAAGATCCCGAAACAGCGAAGCACATAATATGTCACTGCAAGGCTCTGGATCGCAAGCGACACTTTTTATTTGGGAAAGCTAGGCTAGAACCGGAGAAACTATGTTCCCATCCTATCAAGGACCTGCATAAGTTAGTGCAAAGCATATGAAATGGAGGACCGTTTCCCCTTCTTGCGGGTCCCTGCAGTGCCCGTTCTCGCTGCCTATTCACCAATAATTAGTCACTGTCTCGTATACATCACCGTTAGCCTGACGATATCCTTACGCGACTTAATTATAAGCTTTCCCGATTTACGAAGGTCGTATTTGGGCCAAGTTTTCCCGGCTGTTCTGCAGGTGCTTAAGGTTTGATTAATGTATTATTTATATTATTGAAATGAGTAAAAACTTCTTCTGATGTATGTAGCCCAAGGAACGATCCTTGCCGCTGCTCATCAGCGCTCGTTGTCTTCAATATCCCTGCAGCCTGGAACGCAGAAGCAAGATTATGTTGTATCTACTTGTAGAATGTAGAATGAGTGGGAGGGGAGTTTCCTCACAGATCTATTGTGTCCCCCTTTTTTGAGTTATAACTCATCATGCAGTCCTAGAGCTTTGAAAAAAGCCAGTATCTGGGACGGTTTTACAGAGGCTAGTTCTCCATCTCCAATAACAGTCGTACCACAGCTTATGGCACGAATGGTTGTCATCTCGGCGCACTCAGTGATGTGTGTTTCCCCATTTTCTCCACAGAATCTGCAGTCCCCATTTATTCTAAGCTTCAATCTACTGAGGTGTTCATTGAGGAGACAGTGTCCTGTTTAAGCACCATGACAATTCAAAGATTGTCCTTACTTAAATCAAGGAAAATCTGGTTGGAATGCTGAGTCCAGCCACCAGTTTCTCTAAGTCTGATTATGCAATCAGAAGCTATATATCAATAATAGAGACCGGAATGTTTATATTAAGATTTAATGGGAAGACGTGAAGGAGTACGATTAAAAATGCACACGCCCGCACTCTGTATATTGTATTGGTTGCCTTCTCCAAAACTGGCCACCATCCCAGAGATACATACCCGAGGAATGGTGGCACCATGGCAGTGTATATCTAGCCTTATATATCTTAGCCTTACTCGGTTAGGGTTAAATTTCTTACCTTTCATATTTTACACGTGTAGAGGACAGCGTAGGCAAGTAAGTATTGCGGGAACAATAATAAAGTTTAAAAATATTCATTAAACTACGCTTTTCGCCAAAAATACCTATTTAAATACTTTATTTTTACCTGCATTATTTTTAGGCAATAAAAAAGCGTCCTA
This sequence comes from Sitophilus oryzae, assembly GCF_002938485.1. Taxonomy (NCBI): domain Eukaryota; kingdom Metazoa; phylum Arthropoda; class Insecta; order Coleoptera; family Curculionidae; genus Sitophilus; species Sitophilus oryzae. The sequence continues at coordinate 338,070 of NW_022145740.1, read as the reverse complement.
TGTATTCTAAGATTAAATATTTATAGATCTATAATAACGTGTATCGTACCAAAAATATTTCACCACCCACTAAAAGATTTAAATTTAGCGTCTTTAGATTATTTTAAAGCAATGAATGAGCAAAAATTTGGCGTACCCGCAATTTATGGCAGAGAAACTACGATGGAATTTAGCAAAAAGAAAACAAAATTTACTAATTTTCCGGCAAGGAAGTTTATTCTAAACATAACAAAAATTTAAAATCTACGGAATTTTGAACCTTAATTTTTTTTTAAATTAATACAGATTGATAAGTTTTTAACGTTGTTTTAGTATTTTAATAGTTATTCTGTTATTCTGGGTGGAGACGAATTTTTGTATTTTATTGTTAATTTTTTTCGTCGTTTATTCGTAATACGTATTTTTCTATATCCCGGTATAATTATTATTTAGAATTTCCTTTTACGGTATCCAAACTATTTGAAAACAATTCAGAGAATTCAACATGTTTTGCTTTTCAAATTTATATATTTTTTAAAAATATGCGATAATTGTTTTGAGTAGTTTATTAAAACGATATACCTATTAAACGAATCAAATATATAGAGAAGTTATAGTATAGTTACTACTACTTATTTTTCGGGCCCTTGCTTTAAAACATATCATGTTACATACATATTGGACCCCTTGCCACAGCCCTTGCGTTATAGGAGGTATTTATGTTTAGGTTTGAAATGCGTACCTACATCCCAATTTACATATAGCATAAATATCAACAGAAAGGCCTATTGTTTCATAAAACATGCGTGTTTGTACAAGTTGCAGAGGCCCAGGTAATCATAAATGAATAAAACATTTTTTTGAACGTCCATGCTGTTGTTGCCATTGTTTCTCATAAACGTTAAATATTATTGAAAGGTATCATTCTTTTTTTATTAAAATTTCTATCCTGAATTAATGTTTTTCATAGTCGCGAGCATCATAGACATTGTATATGACTAAAGAAAATCATTAGTTGAAATTTTTATCTTCTAATATTATACAGGGTTGTTCACCACATACGACACGGAGTATTGTAGCTAAACGACCAGATTTTTATAAATTGTTTTGAGTTCGTTGAAGGACTATTAGAGCTACCATTAAAAATATGTTTACAAGATAGAGAGTGTCTCAAATAAATAAAAAATATCAAAGTTGTATTTTTTTAAATGGAACACCATATAAATTATTACATTTTTAGTTTGTACGATTAAAATAAAGGTAAATTTGGTTAAGGTTTATTACACTTAAACCTTACCGTTTTTGAAATATTTTCAATTTTGTGAAATTGCAGTATACATTTTAAGGCTTCATTTCTCCGAGGGTATCAAATTTTTTAATACTAAATATTTACTGAAGTTTATTTATTGATCAGTTATTGTGTTGCAATAATAAAAACTTTACTACCTTATACAGAGTGTCTAAAAATTTATTTTAAATAATTACTAGCTTTAAACGGCAATAAGTTGTTTAATTTAAATGGAACACCCTGTATATTTTATGAGAATCAGATGCACAATTTAATTGTCTATCAAATTGTATTATACCATTTTTTACCTATCTCTTCAAGTTTCCGTAGAAAATGCATTTTCTTGTAATTTAGAACTCATTTATCAATATACCCATGGAATACTGACATTTTAGATTATTTTTAAAGATGTACCAAATTTTTAAAGAGTACAGATACTAATATCGTCGATATAGTTCGTTCATTTCATAAAAAAATAAAGAAAAAACTGTTTAAATATTTGTTAAAGGACCAATTAATATGATTCCAGTATTCAAACGACATTAATTGACTGTTTGCGTTGATTAATAATAATTGCTCCAAATACTAAAAAACTGAATTATGTATGTGTATTAGACAGTGTGGTAAAAAGTAACACCTTAAAAATGATATTTAATTTTTTGACAAAGGCTTATTTATAAGAACAGAGACGTTCATTTTCATAACTTATTATTATATTGATTTCTGATTCAAATCCACATTTATTTAGAATAATTTATTAACGAACACAATTAAGTATGTAGTTAATTAGTATTTGGGCGGAAATACTGGTGGTATATTTAATTTTGGTATACTCTTTTATAAAGATTTAAATAGTTTTCTTTTTGCCCATTTGGGCTACTAACTACTAATATTATCGTTTTACTAAAAACGATAATATTACTAGCCTGTACATTTTGTACATTTGTTGTTTTAAAAACAATCTAAAATGTCAATATTCCATGGATGATGATAATGATGTCTAAATTATAAGAAAATGCATTTTCTACGAAAACTTGAAGGAATAGGTAAGAAGTGGTATAATACAACTTGATAGACAATTAAATTGTGCATCTGATTCTCATAAAATATACAGAGTGTTCTATTTAAATTAAATTAGTTATTGCCGTTTAAAGCTAGTAATTATTTAAAATAAATTTTTAGACACTCTGTATAAGGTAGTATAATTTTTATTATTGCAACACAATAACTGATCAATAAATAAACTTCAGTAAATATTTAGTATTAAAATCTTTGATATCCTCGGAGAAATGAAGCCTTAAAATTTATACTGGAATTTCGCAAAATTGAAAATATTTCAAAAACGGTAAGGTTTAAGTGCAATAAACCTTAATCAAATTTACCTTTATTTTAATCGTAGAAACTAAAAATGCTAAAAATGAAATAATATACAGGGTGTTCCATTTAAAAAAATAGAACTTTGATATTTTTTATTTATTTGGGACACTCTGTATCTTGTAAAAATATTTTTAAATTGTAGCTCTAATAGTCCTTCAACGAACCCCAAACTTACAATTTGTAAAAATATCATCGTTTAGCTACAATACTCCGTGTCGTATGTGGTGAACAACCCTGTATAAAACTAGCGTAAACCCGCGACTTCGTTCGCGTCGAATTAATCATTTGTAATGGTGATGATAAAGCAAAACAAGAATTTCCATCGACATACAAACTGGATAAAATGTTCTCACATTTATGTCAGCATGAGAAAAAACAATATGGCGATATTATTATATAACTTGGTAATATTTGAGGGGTAGTTTCATCTCGTTGGAATTTGACTTTCGAAAAATCCGTTTGCCAAAAATAAGGTTTTTACGTCAAGCAGTTTAAGCAGAGTCGTGGTTAATCAATTACCCAACTTTTTGGAACACCGTGTATGATTTTTTTAAAATTTCAAAATATGTAGAAAACAAAATAAATTACGCGTGTCCAAGCGTTTTTCCGAAAGTCTAACCGTTTTTTAAATAACAAATATTGTAATATTTGAGGGGCGTTTTCACCCCCTTCGAATTTGAGATTCGAGAAACCCCTTCTTATCGAACCTCTACACCCCACAGTCAATCTGTTTGCCAAAAATCAGCTTTAAACGTCAATCAGTTTAAGCAGAATCGTGATTACTCAATGGTAATATTTTATAAAACACCCTGTATAAATTTTTAAAAAATATTAAAATATGTAAAACAACAAAATAAAATATACGTGTTTAAGAGTTTTTCTGAAAAACTCACCAGTTTTTAAATAAAAAAATGTACTAATATTTGAGGGGTGGTTTCACCCCCTTAGAATTCGAGTTTCGAAAAATCCCTTCTTAGCGAACCTCTACAATTCTACACCCTAAAGTCGATCCGTTTTCCAAAAATCAGCTTTTTACGCCAAGCGCTTTAAGCAGGATCGTGACTAATGAATGACCAGAAAAAATCTTAAAATATGTAAAAAAACAAAATAAAATATACGTGTTTAAGCGTTTTTTTCGGAAACTTAACCGTTTTTTAAGTAACAAATATTGTAATATTTGAGGGGTGGTTTCACTCTTTTGGAACTGGAATTTCGAAAAATCCCTTCTTATCGAACCTCTACACCCTAGAATCAACCTGTATGCCAAAATTCTTCTTCCGTTGAGTGGTTTGAGCAGGATCGTGATAAATCAGTATGTCAGTCACTTAAGGATTTTATATATTAGTATAGATTCTCGTGTTGCAGTTTTTTTTATTTATTATACCTACTCCTCCGAAACGGCTTAACCGATTTGATGTAATTTTATATGTATATTCAGTAGGTCTGGGAATAGGTTGTTATCTACTTTTATACTTCTTTCTTTATATTATCTTATACTTCTAGGGTGGGCCACCCTAATTTTTTTTTTATTTTTTGGGCAAAATTTTTTATTTTTATTTTTTTATGATGTGGCATTAAAAATGCATACAACCCTAAATTTTTACCCTTCTACCATCAACCTCATTTTTTAAAATGCATCATACATTAAACCCATATCTTAAAAAAACGAATGAAATTTTCCCGTTCTCATATTTAAATCCGTCAGTATAAATAATTCGTACAATTTGTAGTTTCGACTGACGTGACCGCCTACATGCGTGTTGAAATAATTTATCATAACTGTAGAAAAAAATGTTTTCCTGGCCTAATGACGTGCGAATTACTAGTCGGGAAATTGTATAAATACGAGCTAGGAATTTGTTCAATGTAAACTTACGTTAGAGAGAAAAAAATCCTATTTTGACAACCATTAATTTTCATTTATTTTAATTTATTAATTGGTACTTGCATTTTTTACAAACGCGGAAATAATAATATCATACGTTCGAAAAAAAACAGCGTCAAAGAAGGCTGGGGAATGACAATCGATGACCTTGACCCGTACTCTCTGTATTTTTTAATAGCGCTTGCTGTTAGTTGGCCTTAAGGAGGTTTTAATTTACTTTTATATTGGGTAAGAATGATTTTTAGATGAAGTTTAAAATTCGAGAAAGAATCATTTTTGGAAGGTAATTTCTGTGCCTGGAAACGTTCTATCCTTTGTTAATCTTTTTATAAATAGTGTTAATTTTGACAAGTATATATGTCCACTCTATTCCTTTACCCAGGTAATAGATATCTTCCACAGAATCAAATCCCTCAAGTGGCAAGGGGCAGGACACATGGCCAAGGCAAATGGTCAACAAAAATTACAGCATGGTACCCACGAGGAATTAAGAGACCCAGAGGAAGATCAAACCTGAGATGGGACCATGATATTAGGAAATTAGCAGGGATAACTTGAGCTCGCATAGCCAATAACAGAAAACAATGGGCCCAACTACAAAGAGAGCACTTATATATGTGAGAGAGGCTTCACCATAATAGTCCAAGATTCTAGAGCGATCAGCCATAACTTATTTTCACAAGAATGAAACCTTAAGGTGCGTATTCATTATCCGAACGAACGAACGAACGAATGAAAGTGCGGTATATTTAGACGGGGACCGAACGCATGCGGCCGTTCGTTCGGTCGTGCGCTCGACCATCCGCTTCGAGTCGGTACATCAAAGGCGTTCGCCTGCGTGCGCTTTCAGATTTAAGGTGCGTATTCATTATCCGAACGAACGAACGAACGAACGAACGAACGAACGAACGAACGAATGAAAGTGCGGTATATTTAGACGGGGACCGAACGCATGCGGCCGTTCGTTCGTTCGTGCGCTCGACCATCCGCTTCGAGTCGGTACATCAAAGGCGTTTAGACGTCATGGTACAAAGAATACAAGGTATGATCGATAGCGGCTCCAATTTCGTTCAGTTCGCGCATACCACCTGTGACGTCACTAGGAAAATAATGAATAAATAAAAAATAAAGAAAGTTGACAGGAGATCTGCAATTTTTGGGGTTATGGTTAAGAATTGTTTATTTTAAGACTTTTTAGTTCGTTTAATTTAATAATTACTAAAACCAGCAGTTCCAAAAATATATTTAAAAATAATAATTATCTATTAACATGGATTTGGACGATAGGTAAGAATACTGAATTTATTTCTATATTCGGTATAAAATTGTTTATTAGGTTTTTAGTTTGCGATGTTTATGGTAAATAATTTTCATTTTCATTGCCTCTGAATTCACATGAGGACAGAGTTGAGGATATCTATGGAAAAGTAACCACAAGAGGAATTGTTACATCATTTAAAAAATATTGGGAAGTTTATTGTTTCCCATCGAAAAGTAGAAAATGCCAATGCAGATGAACGTATTGTAATTGTGATAGAAGTAATTCTAAGGGTGAAGTTTATTATAATTAGTGGAAGTAATACCAAGGGTGAAGTTTATTATAATTAGTGACCTCTGCTTCTTTTTATATGTAGAAGTTTCTGGTTTTGAGAATAAATCGGTTGAACGACACCCAAAATTTAAAGGAAGTATTTGCATACCCAGAATATGCCCATCAAGGATTATATAGCTCAAATTTCCTTTAATGGTAGGCAATTATTCAATGCAAATTAACTTTTTAAGTGACTAAAATATTAAATAGTTTACAATATGGTATATCACTAAAAATATATTACTTTTAGGTACAATTAGGGCCCGATACATTTCAAAAAGTAGAATATTATTTTATATTAAATGAGGTATTGTACTAACAATCAATTTATATTAATAACGGAGATTAAAAAATAACAGAATAAATAGTTATTTTTCTTATACTACAAAAATAAACTATAGAATACAACAGTATTTAAAAAAATAAAATAAAAAGTGATGTTCCGGCCGAGATTCGAACTCCGGTCTCTCGCTTCCTAGCCCGACTCCTTATGCACTGCTCCATAGTAACTTGATTAGCGATAATTCAATGACGGTATATAAACAAAAAAAAAACAGGTTTATAACAATATCTTGACGATTTGAACGGGCGCGCGAATGAAGAAATGCGTGCGGTCTTCTCGTGCGGTTCTATCGTGCGGTCCCCGTCCATACCACTAGCGAACATTCGTTCGTTCGTTCGTTCGTTCGTGCGGATAATGAATACGCACCTTTATGATGCGTTTAGACTTGAGCACGCACGAGCTGAGCGTGCGCGCACGGCATTCGTTCGCGCTCTCGGCTCCGTTGAAATTAAAAACTTATTTTTCGACGAATGAAGTGATCCATTTGTGCGCGCACAGCAGAGTTGTGTTGGCGAAAATAACAGACGACCAAGAAATAGTCGAGGCTGCAGTCATTGTTATGCACAGCTTAATTATTAAAAAGGAGAAAAATCGAAAACATCGTCGCTGGTGGCAAACCCAAATTTTTAGAAATCGATACAATTTACTGCAACAACTTCGTGTCTGAGGAGGGCTATGATCAGTTCAAAAACTTCACAAGAATGACCAGACCCGACTTTGAATATTTACAAAATTTAATAACACCAAAAATTACGAACAAAAGATACAAATTTTAGAATAGCAATTTCATTAATATCGACATATTATAATTTTATTTACAAGATCTTGCCATGCGTTTTTTTTTTATTTTTTAATAATACAAAGAATGTTTAACATATATATCACCCATAATATAGGCAACTTTTCATATTCTTCAATTAATAATAACGAAGATTCATTGATCCACTCCATAATAAGAAAACGAAAAAAAATCACACACGCACGCACGAACGCAGACAAAACAAATTGCCGGTGCAAACTGAGCATTCGCGCACACATAAAATCCCTTTGAGCACGGACCAAAAACCTCACCCGACGTCTCACGTTTGCGGCTGCTCGCGCACAGACAGATTCAGAGTGAGCGTGCGCGCACAGCCGTTTACACTTGAGCATTCGCGGAGGATCAGTGCGTGCGTGCTCAAGTCTAAACGCACCATTACGCCTTCAGTAGCTCTCATGTGCTTTGAATAACGGCGTGTTTGTGGGGTTACTTTACTTGGAAACACATAGTTCTCCCGCGCTCATAACCACGGCTAAATAGTTTTTGTGTTTAGAGGATGTTTGGTCATTGCAATCTGTCTGACTGATTAAATATAACTTTATAATACTGTCCTAATAACATGGACAAATAAGTTATGTCTGATCGCTCTGTGAACTTACTCTATAATTGGTAATGGTTGAATAAGCTGAAAATGATGATGATGATATATTATGTCAATTTTTATTATTAGAGGGTATAACATTCTTAATTCAGTAATGTAACTCCTACTTAATAAATGATATAAAGACGTTCAAAACAAAGCAATACAATGACAACAAGTGTAAAAGGTATTTACAATCAACAATTATTTTTCCTTCGCAATCTTACGAATCACATAACAAATAACGAGATAAAGAGAGAATTGAAAGACCGAATACAACTCTAAATGTCAAAACAGAAAAAAAGGCGTACTATATTTAGAAATGGAAACTTCCAACTGACTGATCTTGACATTATAACTTATATAATTGTTAGCGATAAAAAGTTTAATTGTTATTTTTAAAGCAGACTCTCTGGTGCTAACGTTATAGGGTATCTCGAGTTCGATAGTATTAATTACATATTGTGATCCAAAAAAATAGCAGATGACCAACCAATGTTAAATTACTACTAAATTAAGTTAATTTATGAACTAATTTATCAAAAAATTACAAAGAATTTTTTAGGATATATTCCAAAACAGGACTATGTTTTTTCTGATTTTATTTGGCACATTCCAACAAATAGCATTGTTTTGTTGCAACTGCTTTTAAGAAAATGAAAATATCACTTATTATTACCAATAATTTTATGTTTTTACAGTAATTTAAATTTTTATGCATTTTCCGAAATCCTAGTTTTTTTCTGATATCGTCATAATCATCTTAGTTACCATAATTTATGTTCAATTCTTCTTATTCAATTTAAAAAAAAAATTGATTTGCTTTGAATATCTTGATTTTAAAATTCAATGTCAAAGTCAGGGATCAGTTGAAAGTGTTAACAGAAACATTGAAAAAAAATATAACTGTTTTATTGTTGTCGTTGCTGATAGTTGTTGTATTTCAACATTTTCCAATATTATTTGGTCAAAAATGCCAGGAATTATTTGGGACAAATTATACACAGCTCCGGATCTCTACCACAGAAATCAACAGAAGAATTAAGTTAGCATGGAGTACTTATGGAAGAAACTCACTCATATTCAAACCTAGAATGCCACTTTATCTAAAGAAGAAAACATTCGACCAATGTGTACTACCAGTCATGACCTATGCATGCGAAACTTGCACACTTAAAACGGACATTATCGCACAACGCTCAATGAAACGAAATATGCTGGGAATAACCAAAAGAGACAGTAAAAGAACAGAGTGGATACGACAAGAGGCCCAGGTAATAAATGGCATCAACAGAATCAAATCCTTCAAGTGGCAATGGGCAGGACTAGAGATGGGGACATTCCGGGAATCTTATTTTGAGGGAATGTTCCTGGGAACGTTCCCCAAATCGGGATAGTGATGGGAATGGAAATTATTTGAATGTGTTTGAAATGTTATGAAAAATTGGAAACTTTCCGGAAAGGTTCTTGGAAATATTCCCCAAAGCAGAAAAGTGATAAGAGTGATAGAGGAACGTTCCCGGAACATTCCCGGAACATGGGCACGTTCCCTGAGGCACGTTCCGATCTGCACATCACTAGCCTTGTCTAGTAAATAAGATTTCAATGCTTTGCGAAATGAAGAAAATTATGATTTGGATTTGATTTCAAATGGCAGGTGATTGTGCATTTTTTTTCGAGTTGTATAATATTGAACTTTTAACTAACTCTGAGCGTGGGGTAGGTATATAAAAATCTTGCTCCGCGTTCCTGAGTGGATAAGTGTGAGATTGCCTTTCTTGAGAACCTGATACATGCTTACGTATTAGGCAAACGGATTCAAATATAAATAAGGAAGGAAAAGTTAATATTCTTAATTTTTTAAAAAAGTCCTGGCAATGAGTTCTGCTGTTTAGTCCCAGTGAATAATATCTAACAGCTCTCTTCTGGAGCTTGAAATTGCGGTCAAATTGGGTCGCACAACATGTATCCCAGAATGGAAGGGTATATCTGAGGTGCGACTTAAAAAGTGCATAATAAACAGTTCTAGCCGCTGACAAGTTAAGCTCCTTAGTAACAGATCTTAATGCAAAACAGGCAGAGCTTAATTTTTTCGACAAAGCGTCGATATGCATGTCCCATTTCAGAGAATTGTCTACAACAAGCCCTAAGAATTTTACAGAGTTTACGACGCTAATGGTGGTCTTGTTAAGTGCAAAAGGCTGCAGCGAGTTTCTTCTTTTTAGCCAGCTTCTAGCAAATTAAAAATTTAAAAAAATTATAAATCTCTGAAAAATTCATATATTTACTATTCTTATTCAGTTTGTTTGGAAATTATAAGTTTCAATTAAGATTTTTTTAAATATACCCCGAGAAAGGGTGTAAAATATAAATAAAGTGTTTTTCCAAATTTCAGAGAAACGGTAAGGACTTAATATTAATGTTTCAATAAACGCTTCTAGCCACCCTATCTCGGTTAATTTTGACTTGAGCAAAAACAGTATAGAGACCATTTTTATGTAAAATTGGACGCTCTACAACTTTTATTTCAACTTTTTTTTCTAGTACTTATCATTTCTTCAAGATTTCGAAACAATAATTTTATTTATTTCACCCCTTCTCGGGAGTGAATTTAAAAAAAAAATTTCGCAATTAGTTTTTAGATCTTTCAAGGTAACTTATATCAAAAATTCAAGTTTTTACCCAAACCAAACCAAACTTCGTATTTGAAGGCCTATTTTCTTGGACTGTTGTTTATCAAGAAAGTAAATTATTCTCGGTTTAATTTGGTAATTTCCTCCCGTACGTAAAAAAAGCTGTAAAGGTCAAAAAGGAGAAAAACTACGTAACAGTTAGGAATGGAAAACTTAACCAGCTAATTGATCTTGACATTATTAATGAATGATATAATTATCGGCTAACAAGAAGTGTAAATGTTATTTTTAAAAGCCGGCTCTCTTTAACTAATAATAATCTTTCGCTGCTATAAATTTTGAAAAAGAGCCAAGCTTTAAATAGTGATCTTATTTAAGAAATTTTTCACTTTGATTTAATATAACTTTCACTTACGTCAATAGCTTATATGTACAGGGTGGTTCACCACATACGACACGGAGTATTGTAGCTAAACGACTAAATTTTTACAAATTATAAGCTTTGGGTTCGTTGAAAAACTATTAGAGCTACAATTTAAAAATATTTTTACTATATACAGAGTGTCCCAGATAAATAAAAAATATCAAAGTTGTATTTTTTTAAACGGAACACACAGTTTCTACGATTAAAATAAAGGTTACTTTGATTAAGGTTTATCACACTTAAACCTTACCCTTTTTGAAATATTTTCATTTTTGTGAAATTGCAGTAAAAATTTTAAGGCTTCATTTCTCCAAGGGTATCAAAGTTTTGAATACTAAATATTTACTGAAGTTTATTTATTGATCAGTTATTGTGTCGCAATAATAAAAATAATGCTACCTCATACTGAGTGTCTAAAAATTTATTTTAAAAAATTTCTAGCTTTAAACGGCAATAGCTTGTTTAATTTAAATGGAACACCCTGGAATCCATTTAAAGCTAGTAATTATTTAAAATAAATTTTTAGACACTCTGTATAAGGCAGTATAATTTTTATTATTGCGTACATTAAATACGCCTATAGAAATAAAGCATTAAAATTATTACCGTATTTTGACAAGAACCTAAATATTTCAAAAACGGTAAGATTAAAATGCGGTAAACCTTAATCAAATTTACCTTTATTTTAATCGTAGAAACTAAAAATGTAATAATATACAGGGTGTTCCATTTAAAAAAATACAACTTTGATATTTTTTATTTATTTGGAACACTCTGTATCTTGTAAAAATATTTTTAAATTGTAGCTCTAATAATCCTTCAACGAACCCAAAACTTACAATTTGCAAAAATCTAATCGTTTAGCTACAATACTCCTTGTCGACGGTGGTGAACAACCCTGTATCCGCTTCTCATCCAGAAAAGATGAAAATAATGCACATACAAATATAGTTTCGATCCTTTTGCGTCAGCCGTATTTTATAGAGATACTATAAAAATTATATTAGATAGCTACACGTGTTATATGTAGCGGATAAGTTAATATTTTATGAAGATTCGTGTTAGTCGGCAAGTAAATCTTAGACGTATGAGATTAAATTGTAAGAGAAACTGCTTGAAATTGAAATTTTGCGCGCGTTGGAGAATATTTATTTATCATACGGAAAATGGGGTCTTAAAATCTAGAGTATGTTGCTCGTGAAAGACGTAGCTAGTAATAGGATTCCATTCCTGTCAGAATATGCCAAATTTTTTTATTATTGTTTCATATCAAAGAGAAATAATATAAATATGTTGAGAGATCAACAATGATTGAAATAGTTAAGCAATAAATTTAGAAAACTCTAATATTTATCAAATGTTATCACTAGCGTCAATTTTAGCATTAAAATATGCCTTTGCTTTTTGTCCTAATTATAACACCCATGAAATCATTTTTATGGGTTTTTAATATCACTGTTATTAAAGAGTCAGAGTCATAGACTTAAAATAAAATATAGACTGAGCATCTCATTCATAAATAGCTGGAACATGCGGTCAGACAATATCTTGTTATTGTTGTGTTATTTTTTTAGGTTATAACGAGTTCGACACGAGCGATAGATAGGTTGTCTCTGTCGTAACGGTCGTTCCCTGACGACTCTGCCGAGAAACACAACACTGTCTTTCGTTTCTCACGTACAGCTGAACTCTCCGTCTCATAGCCGGGTAATTTTTTTATTTTAATGAAGCTATAATTAAATTAAAAATATATCGTATTTAAACTTTTTTATATTTTATTAAGATTTAGGACAGGTTTTTTAAATAAAAGTTTAGAAAAAAACGTCTTAGAGTCCAAAAAGGATAAAAATAATAAAATACACGTTATAGAAGAAATTTTATAATCGAAATTACGTAATTTTTGAAACTAATAATAAATTATTAATTTTAGTCAAACATTTGCAACCCCTAATATTAATCAAAACAGGATCTATTCCACAGATATAATAGAATCGGCGACAGGGAGAGAAAAAAAAATATGATTGTTGTAATTTTTTTTCTGGTTAAGTGATGATGTCTTATGTAAATTAGAGAAAACATAAATCTGTTCCATTAAAGCAAGGAAGATGATAGGAAGTGGATAAAATGAAAACTACATTTATTTAACACGGTACTGTCTTTATTATACCGGGTGCGTCCCAAAAGTGGCTCATCCCCATAATTTTGTTATATTTTCAAATAAAAAAACAAGATTTAGCATGTTAGTATATGACATAAATTAGGATTGATTGACGCATTCCATTGTTTTTGGTCACTTCCTGTTTCACCGGAAATGACTATAACTTTTAATTTTTAAACGGCACCCTCGGTATATTTCTACTTTATTCGATAGAAAATGACACTCTGAATAGAATGATATATAATATGTCCACTTTTGACATTTTCGCATATGGTTTAATTGTAATTGTAACACGCGGTTCATAACGACAATTTGACTCGAAATACCAAGTGTGTGGTATCAATATATTCATAAAAAAATGCTAATGAGTCACTCTTGTTCCATTTGAAAAAATTGACATATGTATGATTAAAAATACGATTTGTACATCTTTTAACCGGCCTAGACAAGACACGAAACCTATTAGACGATCAAAACTATTTTTCCAAGGCTCCTTGATTAAAACTTAGTGTTTTTAACAACACCATGGCACCCTGGATTGAAATTTAAAATAGGATATATTTTTAAGCGACAATGTCAAAAGTTGATATATATGTCATTCTATTCAGAGTGTCATTTTTTATCGAATAAAGTAGCAATATACCGAGGGTGCCTTTAAAAATCAAAAGATGTAATCATTTCGGTGAAACAGGAACAGACCAAAAACAATTGAATAAGTCAATAAATCCTAATTTATGTCATATACCTACTAACATACAAATCTGTTTTTCTTATCTGAAAAAATAAAAAAGTTATAGGGGTGAGCCACTTTTGAGACGACCCGGTATATTAAAAAATATTGTTTCATAATGTAATATCATTTTAAAATTCTTGTATGTTATTTTAGATTCTGAAGATAATTTTGGAATAAACCGGAATATATTTTTAATAAAAACATTATTAATTATTAACAGGGTTATAGTTATGATTTTGTTACAATGTAAGTAAGTAAATAATGTAATGTAAGAGAAAAAATTCAGATTTTACATTTTACTAAAATATTATCTAAATAAGCGCCTTTCTACAACAACGCCACTGACTCCCAATGGGTAAATTGAGAGTTGCCTACCGGTCAAAGTCGTTTCAAGACTTAAATGGATTATTTAAGTCAAATTTCTTGCAAATTTGGCAGCGAACCATATTTTTATAGTTTTTGAACAGAAAAAGTCAATAAAATAAACACTTAAGGACTACAAGCTAAGAAAATGCGTTAATACAGCCGGGGAGATAGCGGCAACAAAGCTTTACCGCACACGTGCGACAGGTACTACAAGGTAATAAATGAATGAATAGGCTCCCTCGCCTCTAATCGGTGTTGTCATATTGTAAAGAACTTATCCTTATTAAACAGTATCCGACTTATAATTTAGTAGTATAAGGACTATTTAATACATCTATGGAATACTAAAACCTACTTTATTAAACTGTAGTATTAATATCTCAATATATGTGTATAACAAGAAAAAAAATATTGATAATATTAAAGACGTGACAACATAGGCTGGATGAGGAAGGCTCGGTCGACTGTACCCAGAAGTAAACATGTATACAAAAAAGGTTGTTTGTCCGCGTTGAGATGTAAATAGTGTAGTCTATATTTTATTTTTAAGTCTATGGTCAGAGTATTATTGTTTGTTTACATTTACTTTTAGCAGAGTGAAATTTTATCAGCTGTTGCTTTAATTGAAGATGGTATTATAATTTCTGGACTTAAAACCATTTCTGGTAGAGTGTCATGGTACAAAGAAAACAAGGTATGATATTGCGCAGGTTGGTCGCTACGTCACTGGTGATAACAGGCGCTATTGGTCAGCACGCTCCGCGCGCCAATTCAAATCGTCAAGATATTGTAATGAACCTGTTTTTTTGTTTATATACCGTCATTGAACTATCGCTAAGCAAGTTACTGTGGAGCAGTGCGTAAAGAGTCAGGCTAGGAAGCGAGAGACCAGAGTTCGAATCTCGGCCGGGGCATACCTTTTTTATTTAATTTTTTAAATACTGTTGTATTCTACAGTTTATTTTTGTATTATAAAAAAAAAGAACTATTTATTCTGTTATTTTTTAATCTCCGGTATTAATATAAATTGATTGTTGGTACAATACCTGATTTAATATAAAATAATATTCTACTTTTTGAAATGTATTGGGCCCTAATTGTACCTAAAAGTAATATATTTTTACAGTGATATACCATATTGTAAACTATTTAATATTTCAGTCACTTAAAAAGTTAATTTGTATTGAATAATTGCCTATCATTAAAGGAAATTTGAGCTATAATCCTTGATGGGCATATTCTGGGTATGCAAATACTTCCTCTAAATTTTGGATTTCGTTCAACTGATTCATTCTCAAAGCCTGAAACATCTACATATAAAAAGAAGCACAGGTCACTAATTAAGTATAATAAACTTCACCCTTGGAATTACTTCTATTACAATTACAATACATTCATCTGCATTGGCATTTTCTACTATTCGATGGGAAACCATCAGCTTTCCGACATTTTTTAAACGATGTAACAATTCCTCTTGTGGTTACTTTTCCATAGATATCCTCATGTCAATTCAGAGACGATGAACATGAAAATTATTTACCATAAGCATCGCAAACTAAAAACCTAATAAACAATTTTATACCGTATATAGAAATAAATTTAGTATTCTTACATATTATCGTCCAAATCCATGTTAATAGATAATCAATATTTTGGATTTTTGTCTTTTATTTTTAAATATATTTTTGAAACTGCTGGTTTTAGTAATTATTAAATTAAACGAACTAAAAAGTCAGCAAAAATAAACAATTCTTAACAATAACCTTAAAAATGCAGATCTCCTGTCAACTTTCTTTATTTTTGATTTATTCCTTATTTTCCTAGTGACGTCACAGGTGGTATACGCGAACTGAACGAAATTGGAGCCGCTCTCGATCATACCTTGTTTCCTTTGTACCATGGTAGAGTCGTGGCTAACGTCATATTCAAGGCCTGACTGTTTTGACAGTTCTACCGAAGTGGTCCAGAATTAGTAGTTGTAAACAAACCAATTGTTTTCATTAGTTTCGCAACAAATCTGTGTTTTTTACGCGTTTCTATGCTAATAAAATAATACTAAATAATTTTGAGTGAATAGTGAACTATCTAGATCCGATTCATAACATCGTACCCGCGAAAAAAACCATACTTTCGGTAAAAATTATAGTAACACCGGCGATGCCCGCTGTGTGTCGGGCTAGGAAAAAGTTGGGGAATTTATAGATATAAAAACATAATTAATAGCGTTAGTGTTAGTGTATAGTGTTAAACCAACGTAAGTGACGTGTATTTTTATGTAAAACAGTTTTCGTTTCTTTATTTTTACTTTGTGAAATAAAAAATTCCGCGATATTGTTCTGTGCCTGTGCCTTGTAGCAGCAATTATAATAAGTCCTCAGGATCTGTCTACATTCTCTTTCCCAACAATATTAACTGTAACTAGGTCACTTCCAAAACCTACAGAACATGCTGTGCCTACAATGTTTCCAAATCAACCCTGTTATGGACCCTCTGTGCATGTTCCCATAAAGAGAAAACGTCCCTATGAAAGAAAACAAGATTTGGAAACTCAGGATGAAATAAATATTGAAAAGTATTATTATTATTATGAAATGGCAATATATTTTAAAGAAATTAAATGAATTTGTACTTTATTTCAGTATTTTATATAAAAAAAATGATATCTTTATCTTTTTATTTACGATTAATGGAGATGGTTACTTGATGAACATCGAAGGCATTTACAATATTTGTAAGATCTAGTTGCAAGACATGGAGCAAGAGGAAGCATTATCTACTCGGTTATTTATTTTAAAATGAAGTCTGAAGGAGTTTGGGGCTAATTTTTTTAGTTCAGTTGGTACAGTAGTATAAAGTAGATAACTATTATATGTGAATGATCTTCTAAAAACATGTAATCGATATGAAGGAGGCGATATGAGACCCCTAAATCTAAGATTTAAATTATGAACGTCAGTACGATATGATATCTTAGCAACCTGATACGGAGGGCAACTATTATAAATTATCTTGTGAAATATTACAGTTGAGTGAAACCTTCGTCTTTCCTTCATAGATATCCATTTTGCTTCCTTTAATTTGTATGATATTGGGGAGAATTTCCTAATACCGTATATGTAGGGAAGCCCGGGCAAAGTGAACACCCCGGCAAAGCGAATATCCCCCACTATTCTCTAACTATTCGTTTGGCATCAATCACGTGACATAGCAACGCTCGTCTGTCTTTGCTCAATACGCTGCAAACACCTAAGTGGGAGAGCAGGCCATGCGGCGTCCGCAGAACGGCAAACTGTGTTTTCGAAAAATAATTTCTAATATTTCGAGGTAAGTATTTTGTGATATTTTCTATATTATTTGTTTATTACTATTGGGCGTATTACAGTTCTATTACGTGTCAAAGAGCTTTATTATAATATGTCGAACGGAGAATTGAAATCAATAGTTTTCTTATGAATTGACTTAACCTTAAAAATGGTTGTGCTGGGCAAAGTGAATAGGGCAAAGCGGATATGGTATCCACTTTGCCCGGTTTTTACGATTATTTAGTTTCGGTATTACAAAGCTCATATTTTGTTGCAGATGGTGCATAAATATAAAAAAAAGACTAATCAAGGCTCTTGGGATAAAGATGTTATGCGGACGGCTATAAATTTATGCAAAGCCGGAGAATCGGTGAAGGGCACAGCTAAGAAATATGGTATGGCTTATGCGACTTTGTACAGACACGTCAAAAGTGGTAACGTTACTCCAAAACTCGGCAGATTCCGCCCAGTTTTCAGCGAAGATCAGGAAATAGAGTTAAGGACCTATCTCAAAGACATGGATTCCGTGTTTTTTGGATTAACTCGAGATGAGTTTAAGAATTTAACATATACCTACGCCAAAAAAAATAATTTGAATTATCCAAAAAGTTGGGACAAGTATGAAAAAGCCGGAGATGATTGGCTACAATCATTTTTGTCACGTCACAATGCCATTACTCTCAGGACTCCGGAGGCAACATCGGTTGCAAGAGCGAAAGGATTCAACAGACATGAAGTCGGACGTTTCTATGATAATCTTGAATCTTTGATTGACAAATACAATATTGACGCATCTAGATTTTATAATATGGACGAAACCGGTATTTCGACGACAACTAACAAACCCCCTAAAGTACTATCAATAAAAGGAAAGAAACAGGTAGGCATAATTGCAAGTGCGGAGCGTGGCCAATTAACGACAATGATCGGTTGTTGCAATGCCATTGGTTCATTTTTACCGCCCTTCCTTATTTTCGCCAGAAAGAAGATGCAGTCTAGGCTACTCGACGGTGCTCCTCCCGGGACTCAAGGTACTTGTACACCAAATGGTTGGACTTCAGGTGAGGTATTTCTTGCTTGGTTGCATTTCTTTGTAGAATATACACGACCTAACGCCGACAAAAAGGTACTTTTACTTTTGGACAACCATGAGAGCCACAAATACTATCCTGCATTGGAATATGCAAGTAAGAATAATGTCATAATTTTATCCCTGGCCCCGCATACTACTCATAAAATGCAGCCTATGGATGTGGCCGTTTACGGCCCACTAAAAACCTACTTTGAAAGAGAGGTTAATATGTTCCAAAAGGCTCATCCTGGGCGCATTATAAATCAATACGACGTAGCCAGACTGTTATCACCAGCCTTTCTGAAAAGTTCAGTAGCCATAAATGCAGTTCATGGATTTGAACGGCCTGGCATTTGGCCAGTAAACAAACACGTTTTTGGTGAAGAACACTTTGAACCAGCGGATGTGATTGCAGGCAGATCAGATATGAATATTAGCCGAGTAAGCATACATTCCTTACAAACAATAGAAATTCCTGATACCGCTGCAGAAGCCTCATCAACTCCTTTGCCCTCACATTTACAAGAAAAGATTTTAACAGTTGATCCTCCAGGAGAAATGATTCCGCTTTCAGACAAACCCACAAAGAGCGACTCATCTAAGCCTCAACTTCAAGAAAGGACCCCAGAAAAAAATAATGTTCAGAGTGACATTGCCATTACACTAGAACCAGGAACAGAGTCACTTAAAGTTTCTTCTACTTTGGAACCGAATGCGACAAGTATTCCTGTTGTACATTCTCTAAAAGGTGATGCAATGGTACCAGAGACTTCAAAAAATATTCGCAGAAATAACGACCGTGACGACCCTCCACCGAATCCGGAACCTGGATGTTCAAACTTGCACCAGAGTCCCATATCATTAAGACCAATACCAAATCCTTATAAACCACTGACAACTCGTAAACGCAAATTTCAAAAATCAGAAGTTTTAACTAGTACTCCTATCAAAGAAGAGCAAAAGCAAAAATTTGAAAAAAATAAAGTAAAGAATATTACTAAAAAACTAAATGTAGAATTAAACAAATTTCCTAGAAAGACTGCTAAAAACCCTGTTAAAAAAGGTAAACAACCAAAGAAAATTAGGAAATTTGAAGATATTGTATGTTTTTTTTGCGGTGAAATATATATTGAAGAAGATGATTTTCCAATTGAAGATTGGATTCGCTGTGGTCGGTGTTTCCAATGGTGTCACGAAGAATGTTCCGCTTCGAAGGCATAGGAGATTATATTTGTGATAACTGTCAGTCTTAATTTTTAAGATATTTCATTTAAATGCGAATTTAAGATTTTGTTCAGTTTATTGATTTTGCTTTATTATTTTTTCCTGTAATTAGATGAAGGTACTCACTTTGCCCGAACACCATATCCACTTTACCCGGGGGTCCGGGCAAAGTGAATATTATCACACTTTTTTTAATTTTGTTTATGTTTACTAAATACTTTACTTATAAAGTTAAATAATTATAATATATATAAAAGCAATTAATAAAGAATTATTTCAGATATTTGTTTTGTTTCTATCTCTTACACCTTTTCTGATAAAAGAGTGAACATCTTAAGCTATTCACTTTGCCCGGACTTCCCCTACCTCAGACAGGAATTCTGCACTTTCTGAATCCTATTTATGTTGTTTTGATCGAGACAGGGACCATACACCGCATCAGCATAATTGAAACATGAAAGAACGAGACAGTCCGTCAGTCTAATTTATAATGAAATCGGTAAAAAGTGTCGCTGTGGATAAAGCATTTTTAGTTTTGAATATGCTTGCTTAATACATTTCGTAACATGGGGCTCAAATCTTAAATTTCTATCAAACACCAACCCCAAATTTCTAACTACTTCAACTTTTTTTAGAACGCTGTTTCCTATTTTTAATATAAAATTGTCATAAGCTGACTCGGAAGCTCTACCAAAAAGCATATAGCATGATTTGTTGGCATTAATTTCAAGTTGATGCTTGTGGGAAAATTGACACAATTTCTCCAAATCATTGTTAACAGACTCTACGGCTTCACCAATGTCATTGGGAAAGAAGGAGTACAGAAGTTGAGTGTCATCGGCATAAAGCTGTATAGAGCAATTATTAACCCAATCAGATATCCTGCATGTATATATGCTGAAGAAGAGCGGTCCCAATATATTTCCCTGTGGTACACCATTTGTGATGTATTTGCTACATGATTTGCCTTTATCAGTGATAACATACTGTTTCTGATTTTTCAAGTAAGTTTTTAATAATTGAATTGATTGTTCAGAAAAACCCAGATGTTGACATATAGAAATTAAAATACTATGATTAATTTTATCAAAAGCCTTTGTATAATCTAACAAAATCATAACGGATTTTTTTCCGGTATCAAGAGCTCTGAAAATGTCATCTGTAATGTTTAATAGTGATGTTGTACAACTGAAACCCTTACGGAACCCAGACTGATTATTTGGTAGCAAGTTGTATTGATCCAAATACTGTTTAATTTGCTCACTCATTATCTTTTCCATAACTTTAGAAAGAAGTGGAAGTATACTTATCGGTCTAATATCATTAAACGATTCTGGATTAGATTTTTAGGTAGTGGCAATATTTTCGCTATCTTCCATTCATCAGGAAACTCAAAATCTAATATACAAGAATTTATTACATTTGTAATATAAGGAAAATTTTATTAACGCACAACAATACCATATCTAAGCCAATACCATCCGCGCCGATCGCATTAGATTTAATTTCAAAATATAATTTCTCACTGTCTCCTCCGTTACTGGATGAAAATGAAATATTCCCTGAACATTTGGGTGCAAGTTTTGCCTGTAGTGTTTCAAAACATTGGTGTCTGCCGAATTTTGATTCTTTGATTCGATATAGCGAAAATCGAAAGGCGATACCAAGGATGTTGGGACGAAGGCATGGTGAGCGATTACTGTTGGACCCTAATCCGTAAAACAGATCCCAAGCAGTATAAAAAGACTCAGTTCAACCTCTGTTCATTTCTGATTTATATTGTTTAATTCAATAAATGACAGTTAACGGTCAAAAATAGTAAAATAATGAATTTATTGAATATTTCGAAAACTAGAACCAATCTTAAAAAATGGACTGCTGATTTGGATTCAGCTCCAAAAATTATCTTTGAAATTGCTTTTAGTTGCTCAGGTCCAAAACCGTGTATACTTGTGATATTATATAATAAATTTTTCTTATATTCGCTATTTAATCTAAAGTATATGTATATATGGACCATGATAAAATGGGTAACACCAGAAAAGCCAGAATGCAATGGCAGCTGAAAATTTAGGAAATCTGGAAAGAATGGAAAATATGGAAATTGAAGATATAAATAATCACATTGTAACTATTTTAACGCAAGCTATTAAAGAAAATTGTCCTAAAAAGGATAATCAGGGAAACACAAGACTAATCCAAAACACTAAAGATCTGATAAAGCAACGTAGAGTTATGATAAACAAACACTCAGATGATTATAGGAAACTTAACAAGAAGATATCAAAAGAGATAAGGAAAGACATCAGAACCCACAATACCAACAAAATAACGCAACTCATTGAGAGAAATCAAGGATTAAAAGTTTTCCAAAAAGAGGCAAGCATAGGGAGAGCACTAATTCATAAATTCAGAAGGACAGATAACATCAAATAGAGCAGATATTCTGCGTGTTACGGAAAATTTCTACCAGCAGTTATATGGCAACCCAAACCCTAGAAACTCGTATAGTACCATACCAACTGTGATGAATCAAGGCTCAGAAGAAATCCCAGATATTACTTCGGCCTATTAGTTTACTGAGCCACACATAAAAATTATTCACAAAAATCCTCACAAATCGTCTCTCCCTAAAACTAGAACAATATCAACCAAGAGAACAGGCTGGATTTAGATCGAACTTCGGTACAAATGACCATCTGTTGGTGGTGAAGTCCCTAATAGAAAAATGTGTTGAGTATAATAAACCCCTCATTTTAATGTTGTCGACTACGAAAAGGCATTCGACTCTATCGATCAACACAAATTATTCAAGACCCTAGCCGAATGTCGTATAGACACCCGTTATACTAACCTTTTAAAATATATATACGACCATGCAACAGCATCTGTATCGTTACACGAAAACACAAATAAATTCCGTATTAAAAAGAGGAGTACGGCAAGGCGATACAATTTCCCCAAATTGTTCATAGCACTATTAGAATATATGTTCAAAAGACTAAACTGGGAGGAAATGGGCATTAATGTTAAGGGGAAATGCTCAATAACCTGCGTTTTGCTGATGACTTGGTGCTGATTACAGACAAAATACACGAAGCTCAAAATATGCTAAAAACACTAAAACGGGCGTCAGATAAATTGGACTACGCATAAATTATTCAAAAACCAAACTAATGACTAATCTTGTTATTAGTGGAAATGTCTCGGTAGACGGAGCAAATATAGAACAAGTATATTCATATAAATATCTGGGGCACGAAATAACAATTGGCCGCGATAACCAGACGCACGAGATACAAAGAAGAGTAGGACTAACATGGGCAGCATTCGGCAAACTAAGATATGTGTTAAAATCAGATCTACCAATGTGCTTAAAGAGGAAGGTGTTCCATCAGTGCGTTATGCCAGTACTTACATATGGCGCAGAGACACTTACACTGACGAAAAAGTCCATAGAAAAAATCCGTGTAGCCCAACGAGCTATGGAAAGAGCAATGCTTGGTGTATCTCTAAGAGACAAGATACCCAGTACAGTTATAAAACAGCGTACACGAATAACAGATGCTATATATCTGCTTAAAAAACTCAAATGGAACTGGGCTGGGCATATTGCCAGAAGAACGGATGATAGATGGACCAAGCTAATACTAGAATGGCAGCCAAGACAAGATGCTCTCAGAAACAGAGGCAGACCTCCGACAAGATGGTCAGATGACTTGAAGAGATTTAGGGGAAACTGGATCCAAGTGGCACAGGACCGATAAGAGTGGAAGGATTTGAGGGAGGCCTACGTCCAGCAGTGGACACTTCAGGCTGGTTGATGATGATGATGATGATATGTATATATCTTTAATAACAACTAATGGGGGTTGTGAAGCAGATATGCCGCTGCACATAGCCATAATGTCACGATTCTTCAGACATGAAGAGACGACGCAGAAGAAGATAAAGGGAAATTAAAACAACTTTCGTTGCACGTCATCAATGACATCATGCGTCCTCTTATGGAGTTTTCTGGTGGTGGTATTATGATGTGCAACCAAAGTTATTTTAATTTCCCTATATGTATATATCAGTTATTTACGATATTCTCCGATGGTGGCAGCACCGGCGGAGAATGCACCAAATCTATAGTGCAAGTGGCGAAATAAACAAAGGACTTTTTTGAAAAGATTGAAGTTCTATATAAAATAAAGCTACCACCGACAACAAAAATAAAACTTTAGAGATTTGCCTAATGAACTTAAAAATGAAAATATTCGCTTTCTCTGCTATTATTCACTCACTTTATTCGAAATTCCGAGAAGTTGGACTTGTTAAAAGCGAGGGAGTATAACGGAAAATTTAATAAGTTGATTTAAACTTTTCCCTTCATACTTCAGTTACTTATTCAAAACATTAACTTTAATTAACAAATATTTTAAAGCTTTTTTTAATTGATTCTAACAATTAAGAGAATAAGTATATAGCTGAAGTAAATCTTTAAATGTTTTTTACAGATAACATCTATTTTACCTTTTGACATATCTCTTAAAAAAATAGGAATAAATTATTCAAGTACTTATTATTTTATGAAGCATTTAGATATTTTTTTATATCTTTAAATTTATGTTTTAACTGTTCACTAGTCTAGACATCTACGGGTACAAATTCCATACAAAAATTGAAAACCAATTAATTTACCAAAAAATAAATGTTAAAAAACAGTTTATACTTCCTTAAAATTATACTGTTGTAAATACATCTCTTAAAAAAAACAACATTAAACAAAAATTATATACATTACCTCATCAATTTAATCCATTATGAATTAAACCGCAATATAACAGGAAATCATCAATACATTTATTTACTTTGTTTTATTTTATACAGACAACCTTATTGTAACTTTTTATTTGCTTTTACTTTATGAGATTCAGAGCTAGAAACAATTCAATAGTTACAAATCAGTCAGAATCTAATATGAAAATGAAAAACAAAAAAAGAATTTACAATTCCATCGTAAAAAGCATAATTAGCTACAGCTCCGAAGTACGGCCCTTAAAAGAGAAAGCTGAAAAAACGCTAAAAGCTACGGAGATGGACTTTTGGAAGATCGGCTGGAAAATCCAGAAAAGATAAAATACCTAATAAAACCATAAGACACCAAATGGAACTAAAACACGACATCGTAGATGACATTAGAACTCAGCAATTAATTTGGTATGGACATGTGCAAAGAATGGAAGAACTTCGAATCCCAAAGAAAATATTAAATTAGAACCCTCAAGGTAGAAGAAAAAGAGGAAGACCACGCAAGAGCTGGAGAGAGGGTACTGATAAAGAAGTATTGTACAGAGATTTGGAAGTAGATGCACTGATAAAAAAAATATGTAAAAATGTACATTTGATCATTGGTTACTTTTATGCCACACAAAATATCTGTAGTAGAAAAAGAAGAAGAAGATATTTTTAGTATAAATTTTTTACATATTGATGATAGAAAAAAAATATTTTAAAATAACAAAAATAGAATATTTAGAAAAACACTTTAATCAATTTTTTCACTTTTTCCTGTACGTATTTCTTATTACACTAGTTATTGCAGTTAGGGGTTGGAGCCTGTGGTGTTACAATAGCAAATTAAAACACTAGTTAACTACAATACACCAAAACACTTTACCTATAAAAACTAAAGAGACGCTTCTTGTGGTAGTAGCAGAAGATGTTTCGATCCCTGAGCGCTGGCTGTGAGATATTTTTAGATGGTTGCCTGGAAGGTAAAATGAATAATGGGAGTATTATTCTGTTGGAGCCAAGGAACAATGACAGCGAAATAG
Organism: Sitophilus oryzae; assembly: GCF_002938485.1. NCBI lineage: Eukaryota > Metazoa > Arthropoda > Insecta > Coleoptera > Curculionidae > Sitophilus > Sitophilus oryzae. The sequence continues at coordinate 312,473 of NW_022145740.1, read as the reverse complement.
GACGAGAGTTCGCTGTAGGAAAAGCGCTGCAACCAGCGAAGAAGACTGTACCGGTGAGAGTAATGAACACTAATAAGCATGGCAGCCTTCAAAGTTTTGGCTTCAAAAATTCCGGACAAAATGGTGAAGGCGCTAGTAAATATCAACGGATTGTCTCCTCAAAACAGGAGAAAATTGAGAAACCTGGTAATTAAGTATCAAGATGTATTTGATAAAAAGAAGCAGGGCAGAGAGGTCGTACCAATTTAGTACAATATAAAATTGATACCGGAGATGCTCGACCAATCAAACAAAATCCGAGAAGACTTCCACTCGCCAAACGTGAAGAATCTGACAAAATTCTTCGAGAAATTAAACCATCTAACAGCCCGTGGACATGGCCGGTAGTGCTAGTAAAGAAGAAGGACGGTACCACTAGAGTATGTAAAGATTATCGGCAGCTCAATAATGTTACCAAGAAGGATAGCTATCCCCTGCCGAGGATAGACGATACTCTAGACACGCTGGCGGGGTCGGTTTAATTTAAATTATATTTAAATTAATTTAACTTAAATAAATTAAAACTAAAAAAAGCTAAAAATAGTTTTTTTTTTAGTTTTAATAATCTGCTGATTATGCTAAGGTGTAAAGCGTTTTGGTGTATTGTGGTGAATTAGTGTTTTCTTTTGCTACACTAACAGTACCAATATAAATAATCTTAAAACCCTCTGACACTTTAAGCCTTCAGGTATTTATAATTCAATAACTTTTTCGGTCATTTTTAAGAATTCCTAATATAACTTATACGTTATACAAAAATATCAACAAAGCCATTCAAAATTAGTATATCGTCCTTGCATATTTTATAAGTCATACGGCATGTTCCCAGGTTATGACCTAGAGTAAACTTACTCAACATTTTGGAACGTTTTATATATAGCTTAACATTGAGAGGGAATCCCAAATTAGCTCATTAACTGTACGATGTTATACAGAGCGAGCCAAAATGGATTAAATCAAATAGTTGCCAATTTATTCTTTTGCTTTTTTAGGATTAATGATTAAGAATAATTTCTGTAAATTTAGAGACAATTGATATTGAATCAATCTTATTGTAATAAACTTACAATAGTTATTTTATAAATTCACAGTAGTTTACAGAGTCAAAGAGAGGATGGTAGAAAAATTGATAGTATATAATATCACAGATTAGGTTTACTATATGTATACAGATAAAAATCTTATCCCTAATTCGTGGTACGAAAACTGTTTTTATGACGATGTGCAAACGAGTAAAATTTCCTGTGCGCAAGAATAAACTCGCGTAAAATAACAATAAACAGCGTAATAGAGAGATGTCGCTAAACCGAATAGCGTGCATGGACGTTAATAAGGCCAGGTGTTATTTCCTTTACGTGAGGTGGTATTTAATCCCCTCTTCATTTATAGTTATCGGATCGGAAAGAATTCTGTTCGTGTCGCGTCCGCTATTTAAACTTAACCTAACTTTGAATTTAAAACTTTGAAATTATTTTGTTTACTAGGTATTTTAAAGCTAAAGTTTTAGTGCTTATGCTAGTGCTTATTTCCCCGTGCTTCATTGTTCAACGTCTGCCAGTGGGTTTAGGGCAACAAGCAACAAAATTTTCTTAGAAGGGCTAAGTCGTCATCTGCTGTAAACCTAAGCCTCCTTTTATAGGTTCTTTAATATTGGAAGAGGTGGAATCCATATTTTGAGCCATATTTATTTAATTAAAACTAATCCCAGCTACTTAAATATCAAATTACATATAACAACATAATAACATAACCTAAAATAAAAGATCTCGCCGCTCGCCGGCCGGCCCCGATTGTCAAATGCACCCGCACATGCCCATTTAAGCAATGTTTAAACGTTATTTAGAAATACCGCTTGGTCTAATTAATCCGCAAATTACGTCGGCGGTAACGTTATTAGAGGGTGTTGCGTTAAAAATTGACTCGCGCATATCGTAACCATGATAAGGTACGCGTAAATACTGCATGACGCTATTCGGTTTTCCGATATCTCTCTAATAACTGTGCCGGTCAAACGCTGTGCAGAATTTTAGAGGCCATAAGTGGGCGTGCTATGTGCGCAAACTAGTAACCTAACTAGTACCCGATTCCGAAAAATTGGAACCACGAAAAACTATAAAGAAAAAAAAACAAAGTTTATAATCTGTATGATCTGTAATAATATGATCTATAATCGGTTCTTTCATTTATAATTTTTTGCATTGTTAAAAACCTACTCTGTGTCCTGTGCTCCATGAATGCTGACAAATCTTAGATTTGCAAAAATCGATCTTTTTTAAGTAATCTTTATATTTTTTAATTTCTTCTCACATTCACATGGTATTTTGTATATTATATTTTTAACATTGAAAATGTTTCTGTTATCCTATATAAGGGAGCCCAAATCGAATTAAAATGCTACATTTGCCACACCATGTCATATATACAAGGGTATAGGAAATGTCGGAGCAGCGGCGGCAGTCGGCCAGCGCGCGCAAAAACCATTACGTCGCTAATTGTTTATTGATATATCTTTATTAGTTTAAAAGACATAAGCGAAACTTTTAAATTGTTTCTTTTTTTTCATTTAGGCCTTCGTTTTTCGTTAAATGAAAGTTATATTAAAAAAAGTCTATTTTTAAACCAAATTTTCGCATGATTGAAATGAGTTATTAATGTTTAAAGTTTTTTTTGGTCATAAGCGCTAATGGAAATGTTTTTTTGTAAATAATTATAAAAAACTACTCCCTATGAAGACTTTATTGTGTACTGGATCAAAAAATAAGTATTTGTGTTCTCTATACGGTGGTATTAATATATATATATCGATTTTTGATGATAGTGCCCTTTTACCCGGTCTAATTTTGTACTACTTTCGGAATAAGGGTCCGCATATCATGTACTGTACTTCCATCCCTGAAAAATTCAGCTTGTGACACCGAAGTGAGACGTAGGAGTTAAAATTAGTGGCAGTTAGTGGTATTAGATCAAAAAAGAAGAGTAGGGGATCCGCTGTTCGCACAGACAGTTTGAAATCGATCAGAAAGTGCATTATTTGAGACCTGCGCATTAACACCGGTTTGGAAGAAGTCACAAACATGTTGGGAACACGCTGTGAGAACAAACCTCTAGTGGTCTGTAGCATCGCCTTGTGGTGCAAACGTGGGCCTGTTAATCTGTGACGTGACGCACAACAGCAAAGAAAAACAGAAGCGTGGCTAAGAATTTAGTAATTTAAAAAAAAGTCTTTTAGATACAGTAGTAGGTATTAAAAAGTTTTGTGTTTAAATGGGGTTTGCCTTTAACAGTTAAAAAATTATATGGTAAAGTGTAACTTTCCGTAAGAATTCTTTTTTTTGCTTGCTTGTTTTACGGATAGGTGCGATCGCATAATTATTATTGATAATGTTTTATTTAATTTTAACATTACTACTTTTTCAGTGAATCTTTAAATCTGCTGTTTTTTGTTAAGTTCGTTATTTAAACATATGTATGTAATACACTCATATTAACACTAATCATATTTTTAGGTTTTTATTCATCATTTTCAATGCCCCCTCGGTTGCATCTTTGTAAAGGACTGTGATTTTTTTCTTTTTCCTAGGCATCGATCACCAGGATTATTAGCCTTGAACAACATATTATGGATAAACTAATAACTAAAAACTAAATATATGTATATATAATAAACAACGGTCTAAGACACTCGAAAAAGTTCTTCAGAACTTACGACCAAGAAAAATCAAAGGTTTTCCTTGATTTAAGTAAGAACAATCTTCGGATTGTCACGGGGTTTCTAACAGGACACTGCCTTCTCAACGAACACATCAGTAGGCTGAAGCTAAGAAACAACGGCGAATGCAGATTCTGTGGGGAAAATGGGAAAACATCAGAACACCTTATCACTGAGTGTGTCGAGAGGACGACCATTGGTACAATGAGCTTTGGTACGGCTGATTTCGAGGATGGAGAGCTGGCTTCTGTGGAGCCCTCTCAGATACTGGCTTTTGTTAAAGCCTTGAGACTGTATGATGAGTTATAACTCGTTATAACTCAAGAAAGGGAAACACACAATAATACGTAGATCTGTAAGGTCGCGATGATTAACTCCCCTCCTAAACATTCTACATTCTACATATATAATATAAAAAATAACTAAATATTGAGTTGTAAATCATCGAAACAGATACCAAGTAGAAAAAGTAGACAACATAAATCTAACAAACACGAACAACAACAAAAAAAGGTAAATATGTATAAAACAAACAACAAGAAAAATAGATAAAAATATTTACATCACAGTATTACAGATGGTTGTATACAGGGTGGTCCGAACTGTATTTCGGAGACCTAGGCAACATATTCTGCAGTCAAAAATAAGTAAAAAAGTTGGTATAAATATATGTCCAAAAAAGCTTAGTTTCGGAGATACAGGGTGTAGGAGTATCATTTTTATTTCGATTTTCTCCAAATAATTTCTGAAATAACGCTAATATCTGGAAGAAAATTGGTGTCTGAGGGTTTTTTGGTATGATAAATTTGATTTTGATGTCAATATGACTCCTAATTGTAGGGGGAGCCACCCACATGTGTTTTAACTGTTTTGAAGAGTAATAACTTTTTGTCTGTACCTGTATAAAACTACCGAGTGAAAAAATATACATTTCCGTGATTTTTTTAATAAAAAGTATCTCTTGATAAAAATCGCTACCAGTAACCGTTCTCAAGATATTTAGAATGGAAATAGTCAATACATGTAATTATTAACAAAAAATAAATATGCTGAGTAGATAGTTATTTGACTGAAATGATAAATTTGGGAACTTTTTAATTTTTAACATTGAAAATGTTTCTGTTATCCTATATAAGGGAGCCCAAATCGAATTAAAATGCTACATTTGCCACACCATGACGTCATATATACAAGGGTATAGGAAATCTCGGCGCAGCGGCGGCAGTCGGCCAGCGCGCGCAAAAACCATTACATCGCTAATTGTTTATTGATATATTTCAGTTACGTATTGCTAAGTGACGTGTATTTTATGTAAAACAGTTTTCGTTTCTTTATTTTTACTTTGTAGATAAAAATTCCACTGACATTGTTCTGTGCCTGTGCCTTGTAGCAGCAATTATAATGAAGTCCTCGGGATCTGTCTACGTTCTCTTTTAACAATGTGCTGTAACTAGGTCACGTCAAAAACATACAGAACATGCTGTGCCTACAATTTTTCAAAATCAACCCTCTTATGGACCCTCTGTGCATGTTTCCCATAAGAGAAAACGTCAGTAGAAACAAGATTTGGAAATTCAGGATGAAATAAATATCGAAAAGTATTATTATTATTATGAAATGGCAATATATTTTAAAGAAATTAAATGAATTTGTACTTTATTTCAGTATTTTATATAAAAAAAATGATATCTTTATCTTTTTATTTACGATTTATGGAGATGGTTACTTGATGAACATCGAAGGCATTTACAATATTTGTAAGATCTAGTTGCAAGACATGGAGCAAGAGGATGCATTACCGGTTATTTATTTTAAAATGAAGTCTGAAGGAGTTTGGGGCTAATTTTTTTAGTTCAGTTGGTACAGAGTTATAAAGTAGATAAATATTATATGTGAATGATCTTCTAAAAACATGTAATCGATATGAAGGAGGCGATATGAGACCCCTAAATCTAAGATTTAAATTATGAACGTCAGTACGATATGATATCTTAGCAACCTGATACGGAGGGCAACTATTATAAATTATCTTGTGAAATATTACAGTTGAGTGAAACCTTCGTCTTTCCTTCATAGATATCCATTTTGCTTCCTTTAATTTGTATGATATTGGGGAGAATTTCCTAATACCGTATATGTAGGGGAAGCCCGGGCAAAGTGAACACCCCGGGCAAAGCGAATATCCCCCACTATTCTCTAACTATTCGTTTGGCATCAATCACGTGACATAGCAACGCTCGTCTGTCTTTGCTCAATACGCTGCAAACACCTAAGTGGGAGAGCAGGCCATGCGGCGTCCGCAGAACGGCAAACTGTGTTTTCGAAAAATAATTTCTAATATTTCGAGGTAAGTATTTTGATGATATTTTCTATATTATTTGTTTATTACTATTGGGCGTATTACAGTTCTATTACGTGTCAAAGAGCTTTATTATAATATGTCGAACGGAGAATTGAAATCAATAGTTTTCTTATGAATTGACTTAACCTTAAAAATGGTTGTGCTGGGCAAAGTGAATAGGGCAAAGCGGATATGGTATCCACTTTGCCCGGTTTTTACGATTATTTAGTTTCGGTATTACAAAGCTCATATTTTGTTGCAGATGGTGCATAAATATAAAAAAAAGACTAATCAAGGCTCTTGGGATAAAGATGTTATGCGGACGGCTATAAATTTATGCAAAGCCGGAGAATCGGTGAAGGGCACAGCTAAGAAATATGGTATGGCTTATGCGACTTTGTACAGACACGTCAAAAGTGGTAACGTTACTCCAAAACTCGGCAGATTCCGCCCAGTTTTCAGCGAAGATCAGGAAATAGAGTTAAGGACCTATCTCAAAGACATGGATTCCGTGTTTTTTGGATTAACTCGAGATGAGTTTAAGAATTTAACATATACCTACGCCAAAAAAAATAATTTGAATTATCCAAAAAGTTGGGACAAGTATGAAAAAGCCGGAGATGATTGGCTACAATCATTTTTGTCACGTCACAATGCCATTACTCTCAGGACTCCGGAGGCAACATCGGTTGCAAGAGCGAAAGGATTCAACAGACATGAAGTCGGACGTTTCTATGATAATCTTGAATCTTTGATTGACAAAACAATATTGACGCATCTAGATTTTATAATATGGACGAAACCGGTATTTCGACGACAACTAACAAACCCCCTAAAGTACTATCAATAAAAGGAAAGAAACAGGTAGGCATAATTGCAAGTGCGGAGCGTGGCCAATTAACGACAATGATCGGTTGTTGCAATGCCATTGGTTCATTTTTACCGCCCTTCCTTATTTTCGCCAGAAAGAAGATGCAGTCTAGGCTACTCGACGGTGCTCCTCCCGGGACTCAAGGTACTTGTACACCAAATGGTTGGACTTCAGGTGAGGTATTTCTTGCTTGGTTGCATTTCTTTGTAGAATATACACGACCTAACGCCGACAAAAAGGTACTTTTACTTTTGGACAACCATGAGAGCCACAAATACTATCCTGCATTGGAATATGCAAGTAAGAATAATGTCATAATTTTATCCCTGGCCCCGCATACTACTCATAAAATGCAGCCTATGGATGTGGCCGTTTACGGCCCACTAAAAACCTACTTTGAAAGAGAGGTTAATATGTTCCAAAAGGCTCATCCTGGGCGCATTATAAATCAATACGACGTAGCCAGACTGTTATCACCAGCCTTTCTGAAAAGTTCAGTAGCCATAAATGCAGTTCATGGATTTGAACGGCCTGGCATTTGGCCAGTAAACAAACACGTTTTTGGTGAAGAACACTTTGAACCAGCGGATGTGATTGCAGGCAGATCAGATATGAATATTAGCCGAGTAAGCATACATTCCTTACAAACAATAGAAATTCCTGATACCGCTGCAGAAGCCTCATCAACTCCTTTGCCCTCACATTTACAAGAAAAGATTTTAACAGTTGATCCTCCAGGAGAAATGATTCCGCTTTCAGACAAACCCACAAAGAGCGACTCATCTAAGCCTCAACTTCAAGAAAGGACCCCAGAAAAAAATAATGTTCAGAGTGACATTGCCATTACACTAGAACCAGGAACAGAGTCACTTAAAGTTTCTTCTACTTTGGAACCGAATGCGACAAGTATTCCTGTTGTACATTCTCTAAAAAGTGATGCAATAGTACCAGAGACTTCAAAAAATATTCGCAGAAATAACGACCGTGACGACCCTCCACCGAATCCGGAACCTGGATGTTCAAACTTTCACCAGAGTCCCATATCATTAAGACCAATACCAAATCCTTATAAACCACTGACAACTCGTAAACGCAAATTTCAAAAATCAGAAGTTTTAACTAGTACTCCTATCAAAGAAGAGCAAAAGCAAAAATTTGAAAAAAATAAAGTAAAGAATATTACTAAAAAACTAAATGTAGAATTAAACAAATTTCCTAGAAAGACTGCTAAAAACCCTGTTAAAAAAGGTAAACAACCAAAGAAAATTAGGAAATTTGAAGATATTGTATGTTTTTTTTGCGGTGAAATATATATTGAAGAAGATGATTTTCCAATTGAAGATTGGATTCGCTGTGGTCGGTGTTTCCAATGGTGTCACGAAGAATGTTCCGCTTTCGAAGGCATAGGAGATTATATTTGTGATAACTGTCAGTCTTAATTTTTAAGATATTTCATTTAAATGCGAATTTAAGATTTTGTTCAGTTTATTGATTTTGCTTTATTATTTTTTCCTGTAATTAGATGAAGGTACTCACTTTGCCCGAACACCATATCCACTTTACCCGGGGGTCCGGGCAAAGTGAATATTATCACACTTTTTTTAATTTTGTTTATGTTTACTAAATACTTTACTTATAAAGTTAAATAATTATAATATATATAAAAGCAATTAATAAAGAATTATTTCAGATATTTGTTTTGTTTCTATCTCTTACACCTTTTCTGATAAAAGAGTGAACATCTTAAGCTATTCACTTTGCCCGGACTTCCCCTACCTCAGACAGGAATTCTGCACTTTCTGAATCCTATTTATGTTGTTTTGATCGAGACAGGGACGATACACCGCATCAGCATAATTGAAACATGAAAGAACGAGAGAGTCCGTCAGTCTAATTTATAATGAAATCGGTAAAAAGTGTCGCTGTGGATAAAGCATTTTTAGTTTTGAATATGCTTGCTTAATACATTTAGTAACATGGGGCTCAAATCTTAAATTTCTATCAAACACCAACCCCAAATTTCTAACTACTTCAACTTTTTTTAGAACGCTGTTTCCTATTTTTAATATAAAATTATCATAAGCTGACTCGGAAGCTCTACCAAAAAGCATAAAGACAAAAATTTCAATTTGATGCTCGTGAGAAAACTGACACAATTTCTCCAAATCACTGTTAACAGACTCTACGGCTTCACCAATATCATTGGGATAGAAGGAGTACAAAAGTTGAGTGTCATCGGCATAAAGCTGTATAGAGCAATTATTAACCCAATCAGATATCCTGCAAGTATATATGCTGAAGAAGAGCGGTCCCAATATAGATCCCTGTGGTACACCATTTGTGATGTATTTGCTACATGATTTGCCTTTATCAGTGAAAACATACTGTTTCCGATTTTTCAAGTAAGTTTTTAATAATTGAATTGATTGTTCAGAAAAACCCAGGTGTTGAAATATAGAAATTAAAATACTATGATTAATTTTATCAAAAGCCTTTGTATAATCTAACAAAATCATAACTGATTTTTTTCCGGTATCAAGAGCTCTGAAAATGTCATCTGTAATGTTTAATAGTGATGTTGTACAACTGAAACCCTTACGGAACCCAGACTGATTATTTGGTAGCAAGTTGTATTGATCCAAATACTGTTTAATTTGCTCATTCATTATCTTTTCCATAACTTTAGAAAGAACTGGAAGTATACTTATCGGTCTAATATCATTAAACGATTCTGGATTAGATTTTTTAGGTAGTGGCAATATTTTCGCGATCTTCCATTCATCGGGAAACTCAAAATCTAATATACAAGAATTTATTACATTTTTAATATAAGGAAGAATTTTATTAACGCACAACAATACCATATCTAAGCCAATACCATCCGCGCCGATCGCATTAGATTTAATTTCAAAAATATAATTTCTCACAGTCTCCTCCGTTACTGGATGAAAATGAAATATTCCCTGAACATTTGGGTGCAAGTTTTGCCTGTAGTGTTTCAAAACATTGGTGTCTGCCGAATTTTGATTCTTTGATTCGATATAGCGAAAATCGAAAGGCGATACCAAGGATGTTGGGACGAAGGCATGATGAGCGATTACTGTTGGACCCTAATCCGTAAAACAGATCCCAAGCAGTATAAAAAGACTCAGTTCAACCTCTGTTCATTTCTGATTTATATCGTTTAATTCAATAAATGACAGTTAACGGTCAAAAATAGTAAAATAATGAATTTATTGAATATTTCGAAAACTAGAACCAATCTTAAAAAATGGACTGCTGATTTGGATTCAGCTCCAAAAATTATCTTTGAAATTGCTTTTAGTTGCTCAGGTCCAAAACCGTGTATACTTGTGTTATTATATAATAAATTTTTCTTATATTCGCTATTTAATCTAGTGTATATGTATATATGGACCATGATAAAATGGGTAACACCAGAAAAGCCAGAAGAATATAGAGCAATGGCAGCTGAAAATTTAGGAAATCTGGAAAGAATGGAAAATATGGAAATTGAAGATATAAATAATCACATTGTAACTATTTTAACGCAAGCTATTAAAGAAAATTGTCCTAAAAAGGATAATCAGGGAAACACAAAATTAACCCAAAACACTAAAGATCTGATAAAGCAACGTAGAGTTATGATAAACAAACACTCAGATGATTATAGGAAACTTAACAAGAAGATATCAAAAGAGATAAGGAAAGACATCAGAACCCACAATACCAACAAAATAACGCAACTCATTGAGAGAAATCAAGGATTAAAAGTTTTCAAAAAAGAGGCAAGTATAGGGAGAGCACTAATTCATAAATTGCAAAATGCAGAAGGATAACATCAAATAGTTGACATCAAAATATAACATCAAATATAAATATCAATATTCTGCGTGTTACGGAAAATTTCTACCAGCAGTTATATGACAACCCAAACCATAGGAACTCGTATAGTACCATACCAACTGTGATGAATCAAGGCTCAGAAGAAATCCCAGATATTACTTTAGATGAAATATCGGCGGCATTAAACTTTATGAAAAATAATAGGTCTCCCGGTGACGACAATATAGCTATTGAAGCCATTAAAGAAGGAGGAGAAAAGGTTCTCAAGGCTTTGCAAATATTATTCAACAAATGTCTTGTCGAAGGAAGAACGCCATCAGAATGGGATAATGCCAATATAATCCTATTACATAAAAAAGGGGACAAAACAAACCTTACCAACTATCGGCCTATTAGTTTACTGAGCCACACATACAAATTATTCACAAAAATCCTCACAAATCGTCTCTCCCTAAAACTAGAACAATATCAACCAAGAGAACAGGCTGGATTTAGATCGAACTTCGGTACAAATGACCATCTGTTGGTGGTGAAGTCCCTAATAGAAAAATGTGTTGAGTATAATAAACCCCTCATTTTAATATTTGTCGACTACGAAAAGGCATTCGACTCTATCGATCAACACAAATTATTCAAGGCCCTAGCCGAATGTCGTATAGACACCCGTTATACTAACCTTTTAAAATATATATACGACCATGCAACAGCATCTGTATCGCTACACGAAAACACAAATAAATTCCGTATTAAAAGAGGAGTACGGCAAGGCGATACAATTTCCCCCAAATTGTTCATAGCACTATTAGAATATATGTTCAAAAGACTAAACTGGGAGGAAATGGGCATTAATGTTAACGGGGAAATGCTCAATAACCTGCGTTTTGCTGATGACTTGGTGCTGATTACAGACAAAATACACGAAGCTCAAAATATGCTAAAAACACTTAAACGGGCGTCAGATCAAATTGGACTACGCATAAATTATTCAAAAACCAAACTAATGACTAATCTTGTTATTAGTGGAAATGTCTCGGTAGACGGAGCAAATATAGAACAAGTATATTCATATAAATATCTGGGGCACGAAATAACAATTGGCCGCGATAACCAGACGCACGAGATACAAAGAAGAAGTAGGACTAACATGGGCAGCATTCGGCAAACTAAGATATGTGTTAAAATCAGATCTACCAATGTGCTTAGAGAGGAAGGTGTTCCATCAGTGCGTTATGCCAGTACTTACATATGGCGCAGAGACACTTACACTGACGAAAAAGTCCATAGAAAAAATCCGTGTAGCCCAACGAGCTATGGAAAGAGGAATGCTTGGTGTATCTCTAAGAGACAAGATACCCAATAGAGTTATAAAACAGCGTACACGAATAACAGATGCTATATATCTGCTTAAAAAACTCAAATGGAACTGGGCTGGGTATATTGCCAGAAGAACGGATGATAGATGGACCAAGCTAATACTAGAATAGCGGCCAAGACAAGATGCTCTCAGAAACAGAGGCAGACCTCCGACAAGATGGTCAGATGACTTGAAGAGATTTAGGAGAAACTGGATCCAAGTGGCACAGGACCGAGAAGAGTGGAAGGATTTGAGGGAGGCCTACGTCCAGCAGTGGACACTTCAGGCTGGTTGATGATGATGATGATATGTATATATCTTTAATAACAACTAATGGGGGTTGTGAAGCAGATATGCCGCTGCACATAGCCATAATGTCACGATTCTTCAGACATGAAGAGACGACGAAGAAGAAGATAAAGGGAAATTAAAACAACTTTCGTTGCACGTCATCAATGACATCATGCGTCCTCTTATGAAGTTTCCTGGTGGTGGTATTATGATGTGCATCCAAAGTTATTTTAATTTCCCTATATGTATATATCAGTTATTTACGATATTCTCCGATGGTGCCAGCACCGGCGGAGAATGCACCAAATCTATAGTGCAAGTGGCGAAATAACCAAAGGACTTTTTTGAAAAGATTGAAGTTCTATATAAAATAAAGCTACCACCGACAACAAAAATAAAACTTTAGAGATTTGCCTAATGAACTTAAAAATCAAAATATTCGCTTTCTCTGCTATTATTCACTCACTTTATTCGAAATCCCGAGAAGTTGGACTTGTTAAAAGCGAGGGAGTATAACGGAAAATTTAATAAGTTGATTTAAACTTTTCCCTTCATACTTCAGTTACTTATTCAAAACATTAACTTTAATTAACAAATATTTTAAAGCTTTTTTTAATTGATTCTTAAAATTAAGAGAATAAGTATATAGCTGAAGTAAATCTTTAAATGTTTTTTACAGATAACATCTACTTTACCTTTTGACATATCTCTTAAAAAAAATAGGAATAAATTATTCAAGTACTTATTATTTTATGAAGCATTTAGGTATTTTTTATATCTTTAAATTTATGTTTTAACTGTTCACTAGTCTAGACATCTACGGGTACAAATTCCATACAAAAATTGAAAACCAGTTAAAAAACAGTTTATACTTCCTTAAAATCATACTGTTGTAAATACATCTCTTTAAAAAACAACATTAAACAAAATTATATACATTACCTCATCAATTTATTCCATTATGAATTAAACCGCAATATAACAGGAAATCATCAATACATTTATTTATTTTGTTTTATTTTATATAGACAACCTTATTGTAACTTTTGAATTGCTTTTACTTTATGAGATTGAGAGCTAGAAACAATTCAATAGTTACAAATCAGTCAGAATCTAATATGAAAATGAAAAACAAAAAAAGAATTTACAATTCCATCGTAAAAAGCATAATTACCTACAGCTCTGAAGTATGGCCCTTAAAAGAGAAAGCTGAAAAAACGCGAAAAGCCACGGAGTTGGACTTTTGGAAGATCGGCTGGAAAATCCAGAAAAGATAAAATGCCTAATAAAACCATAAGACACCAAATGGAACTAAAACACGACATCGTAGATGACATTAGAACTCAGCAATTAATTTGGTATGGACATGTGCAAAGAATGGAAGGACATCGAATCCCAAAGAAAATATTAAATTGGAACCACCAAAGTAGAAGAAAAAGAGGAAGATCACGCAAGATCTGGAGAGAGGGTACTGATAAAGAAGTCTTATACAGAGGTTTGGAAGTAGATGCACTGATAAAAAAAATATGTAAAAATACATATTTGATCATGGGTTACTTTTATGCCACACAAAATATCTGTGGTAGAAAAAGAAGAAGAAGATATTTTTAGTATAAACTTTTTCATATTGATGATAGAAAAAATATATTTTAAAATAACAAAAATAAATTTTTAGAAAAATACTTTAATAAATTTTTTTACTTCTTCCTGTACGTATTTCTTATTACACTAGTTATTACAGTTGGGGGTTGGAGCCTGTGGTGTTACAATAGCAAATTAAAACACTAATTAACCACAATATACCAAAACACTTTACCTACAAAAACTAAAGAGACGCTTCTTGTGGTAGTAGCAGAAGATGTTTCGATCCCTGAGCGCTGGCTGTGAGATATTTCTAGATGGTTACCTGGAAGGTAAAATGAATAATGGGAGTATTATTCTGTTGGAGCCAAGGAACAATGACAGCAAAATAGGACGAGGGGTCGCTGTAGGAAAAGCGCTGCAACGAGCGAAGAAGACTGTACCGGTGAGAGTAATGAACACTAATAAGCATGGCAGCCTTCAAAGTTTTGGCTTCAAAAATTCCGGACAAAATGGTGAAGGCGCTAGTAAATATCAACGGATTGTCTCCTCAAAACAGGAGAAAATTGAGAAACCTGGTAATTAAGTATCAAGATGTATTTGATAAAAAAAGAAGCAGGGCAGAGAGGGCGTACCAATTTACTACAACATAAAATTGATACCGGAGATGCACGACCAATCAAATAAAATCCGAGAAGACTTCCACTCGCAAAACGTGAAGAAGCTGACAAAATTCTTCGAGAAATTAAACCATCTAACAGCCCGTGGACATGGCCGGTAGTGCTAGTAAAGAAGAAGGACGGTACCACTAGAGTATGTAAAGATTATCGGCAGCTCAATAATGTTACCAAGAAGGATAGCTATCCCCTGTCGAGGATAGACGATACTCTAAACACGCTGGCGGGGTCGGTTTAATTTAAATTATATTTAAATTAATTTAACTTAAATAAATTAAAACTAAAAAAAGCTAAAAATAGTTTTATTTAGTTTTAATAATCTGCTGATTATGCTAAGGTGTAAAGCGTTTTGGTGTATTGTGGTGAATTAGTGTTTTCTTTTGCTACACTAATTTAGTAACAGTACCAATATAAATAATCTTAAAACCCTCTGACACTTTAAGCCTTCAGGTATTTATAATTCAATAACTTTATACCCATTTTCATCCATTTTTAAGAATTCCTAATATAACTTATACGTTATACAAAAATATCAACAAAGCCATTCAAAATTAGTATATCGTCCTTGCATATTTTATAAGTCATACGGCATGTTCCCAGGTTATGACCTAGAGTAAACTTACTCAACATTTTGGAACGTTTTATATATAGCTTAACATTGAGAGGGAATCCCAAATTAGCTCATTAACTGTACGATGTTATACAGAGCGAGCCAAAATGGATTAAATCAAATAGTTGCCAATTTATTCTTTTGCTTTTTTAGGATTAATGATTAAGAATAATTTCTGTAAATTTAGAGACAATTGATATTGGTCAATCTTATTGTAATAAACTTACAATAGTTATTTTATAAATTCACAGTAGTTTACAGAGTCAAAGAGAGGATGGTAGAAAAATTGATAGTATATAATATCACAGATTAGGTTTACTATATGTATACAGATAAAAATCTTATCCCTAATTCGTGGTACGAAAACTGTTTTTTATGACGATGTGCAAACGAGTAAAATTTCCTGTGCGCAAGAATAAACTCGCGTAAAATAACAATAAACAGCGTAATAGAGAGATATCGCTAAACCGAATAGCGTGCATGGACGTTAATAAGGCCAGGTGTTATTTCCTTTACGTGAGGTGGTATTAACTCTCTTCATTTATAGTTATCGGATCGGAAAGAATTCTGTTCGTGTCGCGTCCGCTATTTAAACTTAACCTAACTTTGAATTTAAAACTTTGAAATTATTTTGTTTACTAGGTATTTTAAAGCTAAAGTTTTAGTGCTTATGCTAGTGCTTATTTCCCGTGCTTCATTGTTCAACGTCTGCCAGTGGGTTTAGGGCAACAAGCAACAAATTTTCTTAGAAGGGCTAAGTCGTCATCTGCTGTAAACCTAAGCCTCTTTATAGGTTCTTTAATATTGGAAGAGGTGGAATCCATATTTTGAGCCATATTTATTTAATTAAAACTAATCCCAGCTACTTAAATATCAAATTACATATAACAACCATAGATTTAGGAAGAATAGATATCACATTGTGCATTTTAACCCGATCAAACAATCGGAGGTTGACTACGTACTGTAAAAACCAACTGAAATAGAGAAGGCGACATTGCCACGTCTCAAATTTGCACCTATCTACTTAGTTTGATTTGCAGAAAAGGTGACTTTAAAACCTTCACCGGATATCAATAAATCTCAATTTCTTAATTAAATTAATAGTTTATTTTTAAAGAAGCATACGTAATAATATGTTATTAACCAGAGGATATATGCGTTACTATTAAAGGACATGTTTACCTATTGGCAACGTCGCTGCTAGTCTTCCAGAATGAAATGAGCCGTCCGTCCCACCACCCCTCGCGACGGCCCTTGGTCCGTTATAGCGTACTACGTTTAGCTTACGGTGTGTTTGAAGTCGGAATCAAGTCCGAAGTGAACTTCTCAGTAGTTTTTGCTTTTGTTTAACGTACTTTTGAATCTGCGAATTTTCAATATGGTACGACAGTGTCAAATGTGTGGAAAAATAAGCTCAAATTACCCGAATTTGTCTTTTCACAGGTAGGTATTGTTTCCGCCGCGCCGTAATCGCCGTACATAGGCGTCCCACAAGGGAGCCTCTCACAATTAAAATAATTTCTAATTATATTTGTTAAATTTTGAGCTATTAAAACAAGAACGTAGTAGCCGGTAATTGAATTATAATTCGTCTCATTTACTACTTAACTGTTGTAGATCATAACAAATTTGAATATAAACGTTGCATTTGAAACTTTATTATAAGCTAGAAAGCGACATTTTTTTCTTAAAATTGCGTCATATTTTGGTCATTATATACGATATTCTAAAGGAATTTTGCTCAACAAATAAACAAAGGTATTTACCCGCCCTTTTTTACATTTTATTGCATTATTATATCGGCCCCTTCGGCCTCGTTTAAACAATTTTTTACCACCGTACAAATACCTCTTCCTAGAGTTATTTGTACGGTGTGTTTACCTTTTTTTAGAATGGGACGAACTGTAAATAATTCTAAGGCTACTAGTTTTATACATACCTATATACAGAGTGACCCAGGCCTCCAAAAAAGCTTTTTACCTATTACGTTTTAGGTTTGTAATTTTTATTTCAATTTTTTACATAAAATGGGGGCCATTGTAACGCACATTTTCAAAATATTTTTGTCAACATACAGGGTGATTCTCGGGGTGATTCAAACCGCAATACATATGCTTAATACAGTTCATGAAGATTGGGACATTTAATTAAAATTTGATTGTCTGATGAAGCTACCTTTAAAAGTAATGGATTTGTAAATAAACGTAATATTCATTATTATGTGACAGAAATCCCATGCTGTAGCACACAGATTTGATACTTTTAATGATAAATGCCTTCTATTGAGAGACTAAAAGGTAATTGCCTCGTATCAGAGCCATCATAATACAAGAAGAAGACTGAAAGTCAAATCTTGACTTATATTTTCAAAAAAACACAATTTTCTCATTAAATATTGATTTTAGGTATAGGAAGTTATTAATAATACAAGATTAAACAACTATTACGTAGTACTTTACAGGAAGCTATCGATTGCGAACTAACTAAATCGTTACTAATTACTAATTTTAAAAAGTTCTTTTTGAGATCAAAAAGGTAAAACTAAAACCTAAATTATCATTTGAGATTAAACGGGAAGTCCTAAATAATGTTGCCTATTCTAAACAAGAAAAATGTATTTATAAGTTTTATAACATCTCTAATTAAATTTGGACGAAAATAATATTTCTGTTTGCTGTAGGTAATTTTCTCAGGGAAAATACGTAAATAAAAATGACTTTTTAAGTAAAAAAAAGTCAAAAGAACAAGTTATTCCAAAAAAGGACTGTCCTTTTCAAAAAAGGACAGGTGGCAACCCTAGGTATTTCTTTTTTTTATACTTCAGTTTGAAAATATGTTCCGGCCCCCTATGTTTACAAAAATGTCTAAAATGTGCTTTACCATTGCCTCCATATTCTGAAAAAAAAAATTGAAAGAAAAGTCACCAACCGCAAACCTAATATTGAACTGTTTCGGAAGCCTGAGTCACCCTGTAAATATTCAAAAGTAACTGAAAGTTTATATAGAATTAACTGAAAGTTTAAATTGAAAATCGACGTTGGAGCGATTTTCGAAAACTACCTACTAACGTTTCAACATAAGTATATGTGGGATATTAATTATACCGTATGATCGAATAAAAACGGCGTCAGCGATGGCTATGAAATGAAGATCGCTGTCATTTTATATGTAAATTTATATAGGAAATGCCATCGATCGTCATTTCCAAGCCAACTGGACGCCGTTTTTATTCGATCATACGGTATTATTATATTAGACCTTATAACAAAACTTATCTGACGAAAAAGTGTTAATGTAGTATATTAATATGGAGTAAACATTTTACTAATTACTTTACTTTTACTTTACTAATTAAATTCGTTCCAAAAAACGATACGCCACTGGCCATTAGAACAATCCAAATGCGCCTAGTTGCCGGGGTCGGAAATTTTAGACTTCTCTGTCTCTTCTGTCCTTGTTTGACACATTGGAATGTTTGATACACTACCAACGAGTATTTATAAATGAGATGTTCGGTCTATATTTATAATGTCTTTGATAACAACATAATAACATAACCTAAAATAAAAGATCTCGCCGCTCGCCGGCCGACACCGATTGTCAAATGCACCCGCACATGCCCATTTAAGCAATGTTTAAACGTTATTTAGAAATAGCGCTTGGTCTAATTAATCCGCAAATTACGTCGGCGGTAACGTTATTAGCGGGTGTTGCGTTAAAAATTGACTCGCGCATATCGTAACCATGATAAGGTATCGTATCGTAACCATGTGCCGGTCAAACGCTGTGCAGAATTTTAGAGGCCATAAGTGGGCGTGCTATGAGCGCAAACTAGTAACCTAACTAGTACCCGATTCCGAAAATTGGAACCACGAAAAACTATAAAGAAAAAACAAAGTTTATAATCTGTATGATCTGTAATAATATGATCTATAATCGGTTCTTTCATTATAATTTTTGCATTGTTAAAACCTACTCTGTGTCCTGTGCTCCATGAATGCTGACAAATCTTAGATTTGCAAAAATCGATCTTTTTTAAGTAATCTTTATATTTTTTAATTTCTTCTCACATTCACATGGTACTTTGTATATTATATTTTTTGTTTGTTGTTCAGTGGTTATTGGCTTAGAGTGGGTTAAAATGGATCTAGGTCTATTTTGGAGGATGTTTCTGTGTTATATTGTTTTCCAATATTTCTAATTTTTTCTGAAGCGCCTTGTGTGTATCGCCCAGAATACATACCTATGGTTTGTATTTCGTTCAATTTTTTTCAATAAAAGATGGTGGTTAAACGTCTTTATTAATGATTCTATTATATGGCTTTTACTAATGATTTTTCAGAAACTGGAACTCGATTATCAGTAAATTTAGACATTATCTGATATTAATTTATTTAGTCAATGTTTTGAAATTTGCCATTCCCACTGCTTAATTTTTTCTCACCTTCTAACCTGTTAGTTGTCAAAATCTACAATTTTTACAAACAGTTTAAAAGCAATCATTCTGGCTCGTCAAACAGAAGTTACCGTAAAGTTATTTAAAATAAATAGATGTTTTATGGCTACTCGCTGGGAGAATTTATGTGCTTTTCGACATTGCAACCAAAAAATATATAATAAATATTTATCTGTTTCTTTCATCGATTGGAGCTTGAGTAAATATTTAATAACAGATCAAGTGGCTTTAGGGATTCGACATAACTTCTCTGTGGATACACCGTTGCTGCTATATACGAGTATTCGGAACTGGGGTAGTCAAATAACAAAAACGATGTCATATTAACCTATATCGGTCTAGAGTCTAGAACTAGTTCCAAGGGTTGGACAAAACAACAATCGTATTTAAGCAGAGATGATGTAGAAGAATAGAACATAAACAAAGAACTTATGTTGTTGAACTTATGTTAAACGTTTTTTATTGACAAATTCTTATTTGTAAAAAATTTCTCTACCTCTGTGGCGGACTCATCTCTTCTAAAAAGTCCTATGGGTATTTCGCCACTGTAAGAAAATCTACAAAATAAAATAGTTAATAGACAAAAGGGTGCTTAACGTTTCCGCAACACTAGTTTTTTTTTCAACAGATACGTCTATAAAAATCGTTGACGTTCTGTTATAATGTCATTTTAACAGAACTTTTTTATTGAGTCTCCTGTTTTAACATTGAAAATGTTTCTGTTATCCTATATAAGGGAGCCCAAATCGAATTAAAATGCTACATTTGCCACACCATGACGTCATATATACAAGGGTATAGGAAATCTCGGCGCAGCGGCGGCAGTCGGCCAGCGCGCGCAAAAACCATTACATCGCTAATTGTTTATTGATATATCTTACGACCAAGAAAAAATCAAAGGTTTCCTTGATTTAAGTAAGAACAATTTTCGGATTGTCACGGGGTTTCTAACAGGACACTGCCTTCTCAACGAACACATCAGTAGGCTGAAGCTAAGAAACAACGGCGAATGCAGATTCTGTGGGGAAAATGGGGAAACACCAGAACACCTTATCACTGAGTGTGTCGAGAGGACGACCATTGGTACCATGAGCTTTGGTACGGCTGATTTCGAGGATGGAGAGCTGGCTTCTGTGGAGCCCTCTCAGATACTGGCTTTTGTTAAAGCCTTGAGACTGTATGATGAGTTATAACTCGTTATAACTCAAGAAAGGGGAACACACAATAATACGTAGATCTGTAAGGTCGCGATGATTAACTCCTTTCCTAAACATTCTACATTCTCTCTACATTCTACATATACAGGGTTGTTCAACACATACGACACGGAGTATTGTAGCTAAACGACTAGATTTTTACAGATTGTAAGTTTTGGGTTCGTTGAAGGACTATTAGAGCTACAATTTAAAAATATTTTTACAAGATACAGAGTGTCCCAAATAAATAAAAAATATCAAAGTTGTGTTTTTTTAAATGGAACACCCTGTATATTATTGCATTTTTAGTTTCTACGATTAAAATAAAGGTAAATTTGATTAAGGTTTATTATACTTAAATCTTACCGTTTTTGAAATATTTTTTTCAATTTTGCGAGAATTGCAGTATAAATTTTAAGGCTTCATTTCTCCGAGGATATCAAGGTTTTTAATACTAAATATTTACTGAAGTTTATTTATTGATCAGTTATTGTGTTGCAATAATAAAAAATATAGTACCTTATACAGAGTGTCTAAAAATTTATTTTAAATAATTACTAGCTTTAAACGGCAATAACTTATTTAATTTAAATAGAACATCCTGTATATTTTATGAGAGGCAGATGCACGATTTAATTATCTATCAAATTGTATTATACCACTTTTTACCTATTCCTTCAAGTTTTCGTAGAAAATGCATTTTCTTATAATTTAGACCTCATTTATCAATACACCCATGGAATATTGACATTTTAGATTGTTTTTAAAACAACAAATGTACAAAATGTACAGGCTAGTAATATTATCGTTTTTAGTAAAACGATAATATTACTAACCCATTATATACAAAAAGGAAACTATTTAAATCTTTATAAAAGAGTATACCATTAATAAAATATACCACCAGTATTACCGCCCAAATACTAACTAACTACATACTTAATTGTGTTCGTTAATAAATTATTCTAAATAAATGTGGATTTGACTCAGAAATCAATATAATAATAAGTTATGAAAATGAACGTATCTGTTGTTATAAATAAGCATTTGTCAAAAAATTAAATATCATTTTTAAGGTGTTACTTTTTATCACACTGTCTAATACACATACATAATTCAGTTTTTTAGTATTTAGAGCAATTATTATTAATCAACGCAAACAGTCAATTAATGTAGTTTGAATACTGGAATCATATTAACTGGTTGTCTTTAACAAATATTTAAACAGTTTTTTTTTATTTTTTAATGAAATAAACGAACTATACCGACAATATTAGTATCTGTACTCTTTAAAAATTTGGTACATCTTTAAAAATAATCAAAAATGTCAGTATTCCATGGGTATATTGATAAATGAGTTCTAAATTACAAGAAAATGCATTTTCTACGAAACTGACTGAAGAGATAGGGTAAAAATGGTATAACACAATTTGATAGACAATTAAATGGTGCATCTAATTCTCATAAAATATACAGGGGTGTTCTATTGAATTAAACAAGTTATTGCCGTTTAAAAGCTTAGTAATTCTATTTAAAATAAATTTTAGACACTCTATATAAGGTAGTAAAATTTTATGTATTAGCGGCGCAATAACTGATCAATAAATAAACTTCGGTAAATATTTAGTATTAAAAGCGATACCCTCGGAGAAATGGCCTTAAAAATTATGCCGCAACTTCAATAAAATTGAAAATATTTCAAAAACGGCTGGTTTAAGTGTAATACACCCTTAATCAAACCTGCTATTTTAATCGTAGAAACTTAAAATGTAATAATATATAGGGTGTTCCATTTAAAAATACAACTTTGATATTTTTATTATTGGGGACACTCTGTATCTTTGTAAAAAATATTGTTAAACGAACCCAAAACTTACAATCTGTAAAAATCTAGTCGTTTAGCTACAATACTCCGTGTCGTATGTGGTGAACAACCCTGTATAATATAAAAAATAACTAAATATTGAGTTGTAAATCATCGAAACAGATACCAAGTAGAAAAAGTAGACAACATAAATCTAGCAAACACGAACAACAACAAAAAAAGGTAAATATGTATAAAAGAAACAACAATAAAAATAGATAAAAATATTTACATCACAGTATTACAGATGGTTGTATACAGGGTGGTCCGAATGTATTCCGGAGACTTCGCCTCGAAACATATTCTGCAGTCAAAAATAAGTAAAAAAGTTGGTATAAATATATGTCCAAAAATGCTTAGTTTCGGAGATACAGGGTGTAGAAGTATCATTTTTATTTCGATTATTTCCAAATAATTTCTAAAGTAACGCTAATATCTGGATGATTGGTGTCTGAGGGTTTTTTGGTATGATAAATTTGATTTTGATGTCAATATGACTCCTAATTGTAGGGGGATCCACCTACATGTGTTTTAACTGTTTTGAAGAGTAATAACTTTTTGTCTGTACCTGTCTAAAACTACCGAGTGAAAAAATATACATTTCCGTGATTTTTTTAATAAAAAATGTCTCTTGATAAAAATCGCTACGAGTAAGCGCTCCTAAAATGGCCAACTTAAATTCCGGTTTATCAGTGCCGTTCTAATTTTATTCAAAACGTGTAAATAGTGATTCTGCCCCATGTCTACACATGGATGGGGCAGACTCAATAATTTGTTGTTTTATTTTACATTGTCAATAAATTTGGGTAGTTATTAAAATTGCTATAAAAATATACAGGGTGGTCCGAACTGTATTCCGGAAACTTCGGCAGCAAATTCTGCAGATAAAAATAAGTAAAAAAGTTCGTATAAATGTATGTCTTAAAATGCTTACTTTTGGAGATACAGGGTGTAGAAGTTTCATTTTTATTTCGATTTTTTCCAAATAATTTCTGAAGTAACGTCAATATTTAGATGAAAATTGATGTCTGTGAGTTTTTTGTCATGAGAAATTTGATTTTGATGTCAATATGACTCCTATTTATAGGTGGCGCGACCTACAGGTGTTTTAACTGTTTTGAAGAGTAATAACTTTTCGTCCGTACCTGTATAAAACTACTGAGTCAAAAAATATAAATATATAAAAAATGTCTCTTGGTAAAAATCGCTACGAGCAATCATTCTCAAGATATTTAGAATGGAAATAGTCAATACATGTAATTATTCAGTGCCGTTCATTTTATTCAAAACGTGTAAATAGTGATTCTGCCCCATGTCTACATGGATGGGAACTCAATAATTGTTGTTTATTTTACATTGTCAATAAATTTGGGTAGTTATTAAAATTGCTATAAAAATATACAGGGAATTGGTCCGAACTGTATTCCGGAAGCTTCGGCAGCAAATTCTGCAGATAAAAATAAGTAAAAAGTTCGTATATAAATGTATGTCTTAAAATGCTTACTTTTTTGGAGATACAGGGTGTAGAAGTTTCATTTTTTATTTCGATTTTTTCCAAATAATTTCTGAAGTAACGTCAATATTTAGATGAAAATTGATGTCTGTGAGTTTTTGTCATGAGAAATTTGATTTTGATGTCAATATGACTCCTATTTATAGGTGGCGCGACCTACAGGTGTTTTAACTGTTTTGAAGAGTAATAACTTTTCGTCCGTACCTGTATAAAACTACTGAGTCAAAAAATATAAGGGTATAGGAAATCTCGGCGCAGCGGCGGCAGTCGGCCAGCGCGCGCAAAAACCATTACATCGCTAATTGTTTATTGATATATCTTTATTAGTTTAAAAGCAAAAAATATGGGGTTTGCTTTGATACCTTGTCAAGACATAAGCGAAACTTTTAAATTGTTTCATTTTTTCATTTAGGCCTTCGTTTTTCGTTAAATGAAAGTTATATTAAAAAAAGTCTATTTTTAAACCAAATTTTCGCATGATTGAAATGAGTTATTCATATTTAAAGTTTTTTTTGGTCATAAGCGCTAATGGAAATGTTTTTTGTAAATAATTATAAAAAATTACTCCCTACGAAGACCTTATTGTGTACTGGATCAAAATATAAGTATTTGTTTTTTCTATACGGTGGTATTAATATATCGATTTTTGATGATAGTGCCCTTTTACCCGATCTAATTTTACTTACCCGGTATTACTTTCGGAATAAGGGTCCCCATATCATGTACTGTACTTCCATCCCTAAAAAATTCAGCTTGTGACACCGAAGCGAGACGTAAAGTCAAAATAAGCTTTAATCTTCCTACATCATAGGTAGGTGTAGGTACTCTAGGTATATTCTACCTAGACAGTAGCTGACAGTAGTAATTAATTTGTTATCCGATAAGTAGTTGTCATTATATAAGTTTAATCAAAGAGTTTAATCATCTTATACCTCCTATAACGGTTGGTTTTGGATTTTTTCCTGATTGGTTTGTTATACAAAAATATACTGGGCCATATAAATAACACAATACATGTATTGAATGTACTTATTTTAACCAATGCATTGTTTTGTTTTTTTAATCTCACAAATAAGAAATATTTTATAGTTTTTATTATAAAAAACAGTGATTATACAATTTATTTGCACCCCTTACACTGTTTTCTGTAATGGGTGTAACCAGGAGTGACCACAAAGTGTTTTATTACTTAATGCTTAGATTAAAATTTAATAATATATTTGTACATAATTTGTATGTACATATTTGTACATTTCACAACGTATCTGGAATCTACTACTTTCTACCGTATACTGAAGTTTCCTATTTAAAACCTTTTTTTTTACCTTTTTTAACCTTTTTTTTGGGAATATTCTTCTGCCCAAATCAAGGATTTTCAAATTATGATTAATTATCTTAATTGAGAGGTACCGTATGATCGAATAAAAACGGCGTCAGCGATGGCCATGAAATGACGATCAATGACATTTTCCATATAATTTTACATATGACAGCGATCTTCATTTCATAGCCATCGCTGACGCCGTTTTTATTCGATCATACGGTAGTATTTGTTACGGTAGTATATATTATGTATGTAAATTTTTAATTACAAAAATTAATAATTTAATTACAAGGCATTAAAAAACCATTTAGACTACCTGATTAACTTATATAATACTTTTTCCTAGGTATTCTACTTTATTTTATACACTGATTAGTTAAATGATTGTAATAAATAATTTTATTTATTAACGACAATTAGCATGTTGGAGCAGACTTAATTAATTTGAGGGAAAAACTAGTTCTAACCACTTAACAATTTATTGAATTTCTCGTCACAAAACTGACCTTTCTCACGCAAGCGTAATATTATTATTTGACATAGTCGATATTTTGTTTTTTACGATGAAGAAAAAAATAATAAAAACCTAATTGAAACAACAGGGTAATTTATTTAATTATTGATTGTTTATAATGAGTTTTTGTTTGTTCGAATATAAATTCTGGGAATAGCAATGTGTCCCGACGATTTAGAGATAGATAAATTAAAAAAAAATCGTTAATGAGTCTCACCAATTAAATATTGTTTGGGGAAAATTTTAATTCTGAATTAACATCAGGGAAACAAAATCTATATATTAATATATAAAATCCTTAAGTAACTGACTCACTGATTAATCACGACCCTGCTCAAACCACTCAACGTAAGAAGCTCAATTTTGGCATACAGGTTGATTCTAGGGTGTAGAGGTTCGATAAGAAGGGATTTTTCGAAATTCCAGTTCCAATGGGGCCAAACCACCCCTCAAATATTACAATATTTTTTATTTAAAAAAACGATCAATTTTCCGAAAAAACGCTTATACACGTATATTTTATTTTTTTATATATTTTAAGATTTTTTAAAAATGTATACAGGATGTTTCGAAAATTCTGGTCATTGATTAATCACGATCCTGCTTAAAGCGCTTGACGTAAAAAGCTGATTTTTGGAAAAGGGATTGACTTTAGGGTGTAGAGGTTCCATAAGAAGGGATTTTTCGAAACTCGAATTCTAAGGGAGTGGAACCACCCTACAAATATTAGAATATTTTTTATTTAAAAACCGGTGAGTTTTTCGGAAAAACTCTTAAACACGTATATTTTATTTTGTTGTTTTACATATTTTAAGATTTTTTAAAAATTTATACAGGGTGTTTCATAAAATATGATCATTGAGTAATTTTACCCCCAAATCTTCTAATCCCATTATCTTGCCTGCTTAATTAAATATTAAATAAAGTACGAAACAATTTTAAGAATGTTTTCTCTAGGCACATAACTTCTTTCTAAAACGAAAAGTAACATGCAAAACTTTGAAATCATTTCTAAAATAGCAAGTGCAATTCTATGAAATGGCAATACTGTACGATCTTCCTAGCAGTCGCCCCGACACCGTCGGTCGGCGGCGGCGGTGACAAAGGAATTAGGTCGAAAAAACTTTATAAGGAGTAGCCGAACAGGGTTGCCGGGTTTGTTAGATTATAACTCCATACGAGAACAAAATTCTCGGTAGATCTTCAACAAAAATCAAAAGTACAGAAACAAAATAAAATATAATATTTAAGTTGAAAATTAGCATTCGTATGTGTCGTAATAATAGATCACTCAAATAAAATACAAATATAATAAATATAACAAGAATTAGAAATAGCTAGGTATATTATTTGATATTAAGAAAAATATTGCATTAAATAATATTAATATATTAATAAAAACATATAAAACTATAACAAGTAGGGATAGCAGTCACAAATTAGTGTAGCAGTCACTTTTTACCTTTGTACAAATTTTGATCAGTGATATCTAAAATTAATTTCATTTCAATGGGAAAGCTGTAGCAACTCTCAACTCTTTTTCATATTAATATATTTTTTTGACGGGAAAATATTTGTCCGAATTTAGGTTGTTTCTTAACTTAAATTTTGTTTTTTTTGTTTACATTTTTTTGGGGAAAATATGGGTCAATCAACTTGTTCGGGCATGTCACCAATACCGCGCCTAATAAGAAGTAATAAGGATTTATAGGAATATCTCTGTAAGACGCAACCGGTAAACCTGGCAACTCTGTGATGAACTGACGGGCGACGGAATAGCGAGTTGCGGAGGTGCGGGAAGGGAAATAAAATAATGGCGATAAATAAAGGGCAGGGGGATGGGTATCATGAGTGGATGGGAGGTGGCGGAATTTCCAAAATTTGATATCTTATTGGAGTTTGTCTAGGTAGACAGTCGTAGTGGAAGTGGAAACGGGGAAGTTGTTGTCCATCTCTGTTTAAGCATAGACTTTTTTATAGGCGTTTCATTCCAATGCATGTGTGCCGGAGATCAATTGCCGGGCCTGTATAATAATATCGCCATATGCATTTTTTGTCATGCTGACATAAATGTGAGAAAAATTTACCCAGTTTGTATGTTAATGGAAATTCTTGCTTTGCTTTATCATCACCATTACAAATGATTAATTCGATGCGAACAAAGTCGCGGGTACACGCTAGTATATATATATATATATATATATATATATATATATATATATATATATATATATATATATATATATATATATATATATATATATAAATACGCTATCTATAATTTACTTCATTCTAAAATTAGTAAAATATTAAGAACGTAAAATATTAATAAACATTGAAACTAAAAGAATTTCAGACTTCCGTTGTCTTAAATAAATTTTATTTATATATATATATATATATATATATATCTGCTATATATATATATATAAATAATATTTTCTTGCCTTTTATTAGCTGTGTATTTTTTCTAATTTCTTCGAAAATCGAAAGTAGAGAAAAAAATTAAAAAAAAATAATAAAAAAGAAAATTGTTTTGCTTGTCGTAAAGGGGGAACCAAGCTCCACTCCCCACAACCGGTTTCTGGGCCTACCCTTCATCAGGTGGGCTGTCCAGGGGCTGGTTCTCACCGATACGGCAAGCAAAACTTCTTTTATATCTACAGACGATGTCGTAAAGTGTCGGTGAGATATTAGTGATCTCCCGTCAAAAGATGGGTAAAGAGCGTTTTTCGGTCCGCTCAAATATGAATGAACAAGATTATGAGCTTTAGTGTATATTAATAAATAATATTTTCTTGCCTTTAGTTGTGTATTTTTTCTAGTTTCGAAAAATCGAAAGTAGAAAAAAAATTTAAAAAAAAAAAAAATAAAAAGTAAAAAGAAAATTGTTATTATTTATTAATATTAGTTATTATTTATTAATATACTTATTATTATATTAATATACACTAAAGCTGTAAGAATTTTGTTCATTTCATATATTTGAGCGGGCCGAAAAACGCTCTTTACCATCTTTTGACTGGAGATGCACTAATATCTCACCGACACTTTACGACATCGTCTGTAGATATAAAGAAGTTTTGCTTCGCCGTATCGGTGAGAACCAGCCCCTGGACAGCCACCTGATGAAGGGTAGGCCCAGAAACCGGTTGTGGGAGCGGAGCTTGGTTCCCCACTTTACGACAAGCAAAGCAATTTTCTTTTTACTTTTTATTTTTTTTTTTTTTTTTAATTTTTTCTCTACTTTCGATTTTTAGAAAAAATACCACAGCTAAAGGCAATAAAATATTATTTATTAATATACACCAAAGCTGTAAAATTTTGTTCATTTCATATATATATATATATATATATATATATATATATATATATATATATATATATATATATATATATATATATATATATATATATATATATATATATATATATAAATACGCTGTGTCTATAATTTAGTGTATTCTAAAATTAGTAAAATATTAAGAACGTAAAATATTAATAAATATTGAAACTAAAAGAATTTCAGACTTCCGTTGTCTTAAATAAATTTTTAAATTACACAAGAAGGAGAAAATGCATTTTAGTAAGATGACCCTCTTATTTAAAAATAAACAATAACTCTTTAAATCCAAAAAGGTTCGGTTTTAAGACACTCTGTATACTTAAATGATTATTGTTCTTTAAAATATTATTCCACAAACTAGGGAGAGAGAAATCAGACAACGAACAGAGATGATAGGTGTTACGTAATAGCTTTGGGACAGTTCGAGACGCAGTGATGATATTTTAGTTTGTCAGTTTTGGTCAATGTGACACAGCATGTTATTAAAGGTAAAGTAAATGTTTCTGTGGAAACCTGACATTGATATGAATTGGAGTTAACAAAATGTATATAATACAGTCATCGAATCAGTCTATTTGATCATAGGAACACAACGGGAGTTTACATTACATTAAATTGTATATTAACTATTATGAGATACTTATTTGAATAAAGAATTAAGAGATCGGTATATTAGTTCACGGGTTAGCACAGTTTCCTCATTCTTTAACTAGTGTTAACTAAAGCATATAATTTTATTTTTCTGTTGTAATATGCTGTGCTATAATTATCTTACTAATCCTTATTTATCTGAAAATTATATCGTATGAGATATGTATGTATTTAATAGATGCGATTTATGCTGTAAATAATCTCAGTTTAAAAGTAATTTAAATACATTCGTTCACTGTCCATTCGTGCCGAAGTTTTGGTTCAGTCTGACAATAAGAGCACTACAGTGTACTAATATTTTTAGATCGTGACTAGGCGAATATCTTAAGCAAACAAGTCAGCAGTCAAAACCAAAGAAGAGGATAACTCATAGTCTAAAGATATTGGCAGCGAACATTCAACTTAAGCTTCGAGCCTCGAAACCAGAGACTGTAGTACCTGCGGGTGGGATATAACTAACGTTCCTAATCGAATAACTAACCGTATAAAAAGGTACATTCAGGCTGAGAGCGTCGAGCGTCGCGTCGCGTTTGAGTCGCGTCCGCGTGTCGAAATGGAATCAATTCACTTAACTTAAATTAGACCGTTCAGGCAGACAGCGTCGCGTTTGGCGTTGCGCTAGCGTCCGCTGAGCGTCGGGGTTCGAGTTCAATGGGGCGGACGCGACGCAATCGCGACGCGACGCTCGACGCTCTCAGCCTGAATGTACCTTAACTACCGGGTTTCCTAACCTAACCTAACCTGCTAAACTAACAAAAACTCTTCAGTTTTAAATGTAATAAATGAGGCATGTTTAGAACGTATTAAACTACAAACCTTGGTATGGGGACAGTTTTGTATTATTATTATTTCTCTCTTTATTAAAGTTCAGAACAGTATACATAAAACGATATGTAATTAACGAAATATCATCGTAACAACAGCTATTTCACTGAGATTTAAAAAAAATCCTTTGCCTCCGAGACAGATACCGCCGCGTTTTGTTTAACACTTTAAACTTGACGAAAAAATTCTCCGTTGCATTTTTTTTCATCTGAGTGTATTTTTATTTAACTTTTTGAAGTGTGTAAATTCTTCGGGAACCATTTTAGAGCATATGTTCATAGGAACATTGAGTTTTATTCTTATCTATAGAATCAGCCACCGAAGTGAGATACAATATTTTTTGACATCCTGTACTTAATCACAGTTATAGAAAAAGAACACTGGGAGAATCATATCAACTAGCTACTATGTAGAAGTGCAAAGCAAATTCCAAATAAAATTCCATCCATATAATAAAATATATCTTACAGATTACTACTAAGCCTGATCTAATCGTCTACTTGATTTATGAGAAAGTTTCGCGAACTATTAAATAATATTAATAAATCAATATCTACTCGAGTATTTTTAGCTGCTTTTTCGATGAGAATCCGCGTCAATCCCTACGTAGGTACTTGTAGTCACTGACTCTTTGGAAACATCTTACCGATCATATAAAAATAACGTGCTAATGCCGATGTTGTGACGGATATATAGGCATTTTTTTATTTGTAATAAAACTTAAAAATATCTCGAGAACTCGTCTTAATATAATTTTCAGTCCTTTGACGTCAGCGTATTTTTTTATTAGGTCCAATTGAGCACGCACGTCATATTTTTATTTATGATCTATATTAAAATTGATATACAGTATGTCCCTTAATTGTCTTTACGAGAGGAAAAACTTTTTATTATTATCATTTTGAGAAAAATGCATTCTTCAAAAAAAAATTTGCTTGCTCTAAAATAATTAATCCGGTTTATACCTTTCCAAATTTCTGTACCGTTTTGGGAGAAAATTAAAGAAAAACTTGAAAATATGGTTGCATTTTGTAATATAATTTCAATTTCTTTACTGCATCCTACCTGTGCTTACGTATGGCTGAGAAACTAAGGCAATTACCCGAAAGACAGCAGAACAACTACGAGTTGCACAAAGAGTCATGGAAAGAATCGTGTTAGGAGTAGCCATGAGGGAAAAAAATCCTTGTGGAAACACCCACATGCGTAAAAAAAAATAAAGCTAATAGATGTTGTTAAAAGAGTGGCAATGGATCGGACATGTGGCAAGACAGGATCCAGACCGATGGCCCCAAAAAGTCATTTTATGGAGACCTAGAGGAACAACAAGAAGTGTGGGCCGACCAAAAAAGAGATGGGTCGATGACGTCATAACAGTGGCAGGAAGACAATGGATAAGATTGGCTAGAGATCGCGAAGCATGGAATAACCCAGAAGAGGCCTATATCCAACAATGTATAGAACCAGGCTGAGACAGAAGAAAAAGAAGAAGAAGAAGAAATAATTTCGATTTGATTCTTTGATAGATGGTTATTATTGATTTTGATTAACGTTCCGATGACTATTATCAATAGTAACCATTTCTTTAGCATTGAACTGAGTAAATTGTTTGCTTCTTTAACATTTTAAAACATCAAAAAATATGACGTTAATTAAAATTCTATTAATAACAATCCATCAAAAAATGAAAACGAAATTATATTACCATAGAATCTAGTTCTGATTTTTAGGACTTCAACGGAAAATTCAACAATATTTTACATGTTCTTTTAATGTTCTCTAAAAAGGTATGGAAATTTTTACAAATATTAACAGGATTTTAGAACAAGCAAAAATTTTAATGAAGAATAATATTAATGATTTCTAAAAATTTTTAAAACCGAAAATTTTTGACACCCTTTAAAGGAAGACTTCAAAATTCAGACTGCCAATATTTGCAAATTTGATTAATATATACAGAGTGAGTCATAACTAACTGTTGTGTATTTAAGTCTTTTGACTGTTGTTAAGTCTTTTGACTTTTTTTTGTCAGACAAAAACGAATTTTACATACAAGACACCATATCAGATTTTAGCAATTTCGCCATGCACTAAAATGTTTTTTTTTTTTATTTATACAGGGTGAGTTTTCTCGTTCTCTCTGGGTATCTCTGAAGGTATTGGAGATAGAGAGTCGGTTAAATGGGGAAAGAATTGCAGTTTTGTGGGGTCATAGATATGCGCCTTTCAGATGTTTGAAAAAGGTTATGGCTTACTAGATATTTCGAAAAAATCAAATTTCGGCTATTTTAAAAAATTGTCCCTAACTTCATTATAATTCATTTTAGGCAAAAAGTTTTCAGATAAAAGTTGTAGATAATCACATACTTAATGATACTGTGTCCTCTTTTTTTTCTAATGCCTGTCATCTTTGACATATGACCCAAACATATGTTTTTTTTAAATGGAAACCATAGTTGGCTATGACTAAAAAGCGCCATTTTAAATTTAATTTAATAAAATTATTTTTTTTTTCGAAATATCTAGTAAGCCATGAACTTTTTGAAAATCTGAAAGGCGCATATTTATGACCCTACAAAACTGCAATTATTCTTTCCCCATTTAACCAACTCTCTATCTCCAGTAGTTTCCGAGATACCCATAGAGCACTAACTACTAACACTAACTACACCCTGTATATTTGATAAAAAAACAAAATAGACAAAATTTGTTCTCAATGGGGATTCAAAAAATAATATTTCTATTTTTAAAAAAGTCATGACTTAGGTATCATTGTTCTCTTCAACACTTTTGAAGAATCAATCTGTGAAATATCGGACATTTGTTCAGAAACATCCTGTATCAATGAAAATTAGTTATTTTTTATAATACCTATCATTTTTAGAGCCTTTTGTGAAGGACTCATAAGCATTAAATAAATGCTCTCGAATTACAGTATCAAGTATCGTATAAAAATACTTTTTCAATATTAACAGGTATTCAGAGTCTACCACGTGAACAATATATGTAATACAATATTTCATGTACGTCATTTAGTTACACTTTAGAACAATAACAAAACCATTGAAATATCTAAGCACAACCATTCAATGATATCTCAATGAACAAATGTTCACTAGCCTCTTAAGTAGTACACCTATCAAACAAAAATATTTTGAAGTTCAAGGATCTACAATTATTTACAATTCAATAAAACGTCGTTGAATTAATTTATTTTTATCGTATCATTTAAATACTAAATCCTGTCTAATTGACATATTATTTTTAAAAATCGTTTAACCTATTTTCATAAATTAATGATTTACAGGGTGAAATGAATAAGTATATTTAAATAATAATTTTTATTTGCTAAGTAATTTAGGTATATAGGTATAGTGAAACTCCATTGGAGTTATCGAGTATCTATGGAATAGCATGTAACGATCATGCCTAGAAATAATAATGTTGGGTAAACTAATAGACTAGTTATAACAAAAGAGGTATAATGCAATTTTAAAACTATCTATAAAATACAATATCATCCATACATCATATATAAATATATGTCGAGATATATGTTGATATATAAAACAACCCCAGAATTCTCAACTGCCAAAGGAGTACCATAGGGAGACGCGATATCTCCAAATCTGTATACAGCAACACTCAAAAGAAATCTCCATCTAGAGAAGAATTAGCCATAGAGGAGAGAGAGAGTATTTAACCATCTAAGGTTAGCTGATAACATAGTTCTAATTGCCAACAATCCTGAAGAACTACAAGGACGTATCAACAAACTAAATACAACTAGCCATAAAGTAGATATCAACATGAATGTGGTAATTGAGAACGAAATATACTGGAAACTACAAAGAAAGGCTGTAAAAAATAGAGTGGATACGACAATAGATCAAGGTGATGGATCATTTACAGAATGGAATCTCTCAAGTGGCAATGGGCAGAACATCTGGCAAGAAGGACGGACAATAGATGGACCATAAAAATTACAGCATGATACCCACGAGAAATTATTAGACCTAAAAGAAGACGACACCTAAGATGGGCCCATGATAATTGGCATGATATTAGGAAACTAGCAGGAAAAACTTGGCCCCGCATAGCCAATAATAGACAACAATGAGCTCAACTACAAAGAGATTATCTAAATATGTAAGGCAGATTCTACCATAATTGGAAATGGTTGAATAAGCAGAAAATGATGATGATGGCGATGATAAGTATCTGAAAAATATATAATAAATAAAAATAAAAAAATGTAGTGGTTTGGTATTATTACTTAAAATAAATACTCCTATGATATAAACTTATAAACTTGTTTTACTAAATTGTACTCGTCCACTCTGTATATAATTTTTATCCGAGTAATAATAATAGAATGTTATCTGGTGTAATTTCGTATATCTCTTTATATATCCATTTAGAGTATGACGCAAGTGATAAAAGGACTGACGTAAATATTAAGGGCATTTCAAGCCGATGCGATGTGCAGACAGATTTGATTAAGAGATTATAAGGACGTCAATCAGGGGCACTTAAAACTCAAGTGAATGCCATTTAAAGTTTGTCGCGATACTTTAAAATTCGTGTTTAGAAATATTTTTAATTCTTGAATAGATCTTTTTTTTATTTTTGATATGGAAATTTACTTTCATTATTAATTGCTTAATATACACTGAACGTCACGAAAAACGACACCTTAAAATTTTCGTGTATTTCAAAGTTCAATATATTTTGTTCTAGATGGCTAATTTTGATGATTTTTTAAGCAATGTTTAGGTGAATTATTTCACTTTTTAACAATAACGTTAATAACAATCTTAGCTTTAAAAGCATGTTTTTTTCTTTTGGTCCTAAGCAACACCTATATGAAATATTGTTTCTGTAATGTAAGTGCCATTAAAATGTCATATTGTTACGAGGGTTGTCTTTTAAATTTTGTAGTAGGCGCCTGTCGACATATATCAAATGTCAAAATTAACTGTCAACTTTACTTAACGCTAAAATTTTAGACCGCTTCCTTTAAACCTGTACCTAAACTGATTTTTTGAAGTTGACGAGTCAGTCGACAAATGAAATTAGGCCGAGAAAATTGTCTGGCTATTATTTTTTACTTTCGAAGACAGTTGTCTGAACAAGAATGCCTTGCCGAGTTGGTTGCTGTTGTTGGCAATGAAGCACCACATCAGTCGGCAATTTCATATTCAGTATGGAGAATTGGAGAACGTGTACGCATTATTCTTAACGACGATCCAAGAACATGTCCACCAACAACAAAAGACCCCCACCCCCAGAAAAAGGTCAATAATGTACCGGGTGGCCAACTAAGAATGGACGCCGACTGTATCTCAGAAACTACTTATCGTATAACTTTGGGAAAAAAATTCTAATAAGTAAATTGACCAAGAGAAATCGCTGGAAATTATTTTCAAATTCTAAAAATGTCCGCTAGAGGGCGTTTCTCTGATATCCAATCAGAAAACATGGTTTTTCTCAAAAATATGCAGATGAACAGGTATATTAAATATTACTATTATAATCATCGAGAAATTTGTATTTTTTTTGATATATAGTGTTTTGCTCTATCTCATAAAATAAAATGGTGGGGAAAGGTTAAACTTGCTTTTCTTAAAATAAGGATAACTCTGGTTTGAATTAGCCAGTTTAAACAAATTAGGGCTCGTTTAAAAGAGCTTTTCTTCCTTAATGATCTCCAGTATAAATTTTGTTTCCATAAATTTTTTCGTGATAACTAGAGGGCCCTGTTTAACATCATAACAGATATTGCGCTTTTGCATAAAAAAATTAAATAGGAGGCTATATTTCTCTTTGTACTGTAACGTTTTTAGTTCGTTACATGTCTTTTTTATATATGATGTCTGGCGTATCGTCATCGGATTCCGTATCAGGCCTGATAATTTATTTGGCACGCTTGGCGTAATTTTTACGTTCCCTAGTCGCCAACCCTGTTATCGTTTGACACAACCCTGTTATCGCTCTGAGGAGGCGCTGTCAACATCGCTTCTGTCAACTCTCTCCGTGCTTAACCTCACTTTGTTTTGCCGCTCTGTTGTATCCCGGCTTTTAGAAATGGTGATTATTTAAATCTTGCTGTATAATCTGAATCAGCTGCTATTTCAAAGCAACAGGTAAAGATGAAATATTATCCTTTTAGATTCGATATTATTACCGCATATTTTTAGGGTAGAGTTTTGGATGTCCCAACTTAACTTGTATTTGTATTTTGCTGGCACGTTGGCGTCCCTTTTCTTTTGTCCTCCAGAATGTTACATGGAAGAAAGGACAGTTTCTTTGTTTATTATTGAGGCCTCGGAAGTAATTCGAGGTAGGTTTATTTTGTTTATTAGACCTTGTTTGGTTTTAAACAAGAGTTTCATATTTTTAGGGTCCAAGGTACGGACTATTTACAAGGTACGGGCATTATCCAAAGTCCTAGTAGTATCCAAAGTACGGGTAGTGTTCCCCTGTACCGTTGTCTTATGGACGTACATTATCTTTTGGACGTACATTATCTTATAGACATACATTGTCTTATGGACGGACTGTGTCCAAGGTACGGGTAGTGTTTCCCCTCTACCGTTGTCTTATGGACGGACTGTGTCCAAGGTTATGGTCCAAGTTACGGACATTATCCAAGGTCCTAGTAGTGTTCCAAGATACGGGTAGTGTCCCCATATTGTCACAGTATGGATACAGCGTAAGCCCCATGCTGCTTCGCTCCCATTTCTAAGCCTAGTCAGTAGCTACGGCTGTATTGATTCATGGTGTCCTCATTCTGGTCCCTTTTGTTGTTTTAGCCACAGGATCGCCGACAGACAGTACAGAGATATGAGCCCACCTCACGCTGCTACTCTTAGAAACAGGATTGCCTCAAGAACAGCTAAGTGTAGATTTAGGTTCTGGTTTTCAGTCGATCTTCAGTCTTAACATACATTTTAAATAATATCGTACAGACTATATTTAGTGGTTAGATTATTAAAAACATTTATGTCGATTTAATTGTTACAATATGATTTAGATTTTAGGTTTCATTACATTACGCCTTGTAATAGTATTACTTTTTTATAGATATTATTATTGCACTAACATCATATAAAATATATCAAATTAATTAAAGTAATGCTACATTTCATATATTCTCTTAAACTTTACATGTCTTGAATTTTATCATAGTTATTTTCATAGATATTTAGTACAATTCTTAACACCACTTTCGTTGACATATAACCACTATAATAATTATTAAAATTGTACAATGCTATTTACCATCACAGTCCATCTTGAATAAATATAGTCATTAGTTTAAGTAATATACAACTGAATCGGTCATTTCAGAAACAACATGAGTCATTTTCTTCTGAAATTGATATTTCCACAATAATCTTCTTTTTATACGCAAACGCACCATTGCGTGCAGAAACAACACCAGTCTTGGCTTAACTTAATGTACTGCAGCCTATGAAAATACCGGATTCCTCCAGAAACCACATGAGTCATGAATATCTCAAAACTGTAATTTTTGACTCATGTTGTTTCTGAAATGACCGATTCAACTGTGTTTTCTTTCTCTGTACATGCCTGGCGCCCAATATCTATATTTTTTTGTTTATTGTTATTGATTAGTTTTCTTTCCAGTGAAATACCTTATCCACGACTGCTCTCCGATGAAAAGCTGCTGTTTGCAGTGGTAGTTGTTATAAAAAACGCTACAGTACAGTTAAATAGAGCACAACATTTTCAAAATATCAGCGCAAACCGCAACTTTCTATCTTGTCTCTAACCGGAGATATTAAGAGAAAAAATCATGTGAGGCTGCCGCTTAGGATTATAATATGGTCTTCTAAAAATTATATCAAAATATCAAAACATAAATATATTTTAATTTAATTTAAATACCATTTAATTGTTATTTATCCATGTTCGTTCTTGATTCGAGCCCATAAATTAAAACCCAGGCATATTGAATCCGATGACCTAGCTGGCCATGGAAATAGCTCCAGCTATTTAAATGTATCCATCATCTTCCAAAAAGATGATGGATATATTTGTCTGAAAAATGATTAAACTACATAATTATGTCTCCAGAAATTCTAGTAAAGAATGCTCGTGCCTCGAGAAACAAAAAAAAAACGAGAAAACAGAAAACCTAATAAGGATAAAAAGAAAAGGCACTGAATCAAAGGTCTGCTTTTAATGCTGAAATTGCTGAAAATTATTATTGTCGTCTTCAAAAGCAAATTTCTCCAATAAAAACCAAGTTATGGAGATGAATTTAAAAAAAACTATCGAAAAAAGATGCACCTTGATCACAAAGTAGTTCTTACATTCCTTACTTTGACTAACCATTTCATATAGGGTGTTTCAAACTTTTGCCTAAATAACAATATTTGTCTCTCCAAAAAAATCCTTTATGGGTATTTCGCCACTGCACTGCAAGAAAATCTACAAAATAAAATAGTTATTTTTTGTAAACACTTCTGCGTTAAACCTAAACAGACACTGCTTGTCAGGAGTTATGTTTACAGTTTTATACAAATTTGCCTAACAAAGAAAAAAATGCTTAACGTTTCGGAAAGTTTATCACTTTCTAGATTCAATAATTTAATTTTTTTTTATTAATAATTTTTAACAGAACGTCAACGGTTTCTTGTAGACGTATCTGTTTTAAAAAAGTAAAGTGTTATCGAATAGTTGAATTTAAATATTTTAAATAGTTTTTTTCTTTATTCTTTGTATTTTTTTGCTTCCGACGACGGAAAGAGATAGCTTTCCGAAACGTTAAGCATTTTTTTTCTTTGTTAGGCAAATTTGTATAAGTGTAAACATAACTTCTGACAAGCAGTGTCCGTTTAGACTTAACGCAGAAGTGTTTACAAAAAAAAATAACTAAATATTTTAGTTTGTAGATTTTCTTGCAGTGCAGTGCGAAATACCCATGAAGAAGGTATACACCCTATTTTGAAGTCGTAGATTACGAATCTGAACTTTTTTCTTGGCGGTCTCTTACCGTTTTTCAGAAAAACGGAAAATAATTTCAATATCGAATTTTTCTTAATTTCTCATATTTTTAAGGTTTTCTAGCACATATTTTGTTAGGTATTCAATAATCAATAATGTTTTTGCTATTTTCTGTTAATTTTTTAACCAATTCTATGCATAATAAAGAAAAATTTGCTAAAATAAATTTGTAAACAATCTGAAAATGTTAGGTTATAGCTTTGTTCGGGTTCTTGTTATTACCGATTCTGAACCGTCCAAGAACTCTGCAGCGCATGCGCAAATGAAATAATGTCTTCGTATTTCCTTCTGCGCATACGAATCACAGTTCTAGGACGGTTCAGAATCGGTAATAAGAGAAACCCGAAGTAAGCTTATCTGTTTCTGGCATTTAAAGCAACGCTGCCAATGCTAAACCTAAATTTAGCGTGTTTTTTTCGCTCATTCTGGAATTACGAAAGGCGGTCGCCAGAAGAACGGCTCCTTCCCATAACTGATATTTTACCAACGAGATCTGACTATTTATACCCACGAAGTTGCACGAAAGAGTTTTGATTGCATTGGTTACAACTTCCATGCAGAGGGTGTTAATTTTTTTGTTGTTATATTATATCAAAAAAAGATTAACCCCCTCCGCAAAGAAGTTAAAACCAATGCAATCAAAACTCTTCCACGTAATTTTGTGGATATAGGTGTATATTTAATTATTGTCGATCTCATAATAGGTAATTTATTTAAAATACCTAATCACCCGAAAAAATAGCAGATATGGCAACGTTGTAAATTTTCAAATTTCTAGATTAGGTCTAGAATATATTTGTCTCTCTTATTACATAGGAGAGAGAAAGAAGGATATATCAAATGTCAAACTTCCATCTGGTCTCAATTTTCTTTGCTATTTTGTTAAGAAAAGTGTTTTTCAGTAAAATGTTGGACATTTTTCTATCCCCAATCAAGTGTGGCTTTTAGATAAACTTTTGGATAATATAATGAAAACATAGTGAAATTATTGCTTTATAGGGCCGAAATAAAGAAAAATTCAATGTTGAAATAATTTTCCGTTTTTCTGAAAAACGGTAAGAGACCGGCAAGAAAAAAGTAGATTCGTAATCTACGACCTCAAAATAGTGTGTATACCAATTTTGGTGAAAATCGGACGATTTCCAGTTTTCCCAATAATTACCACATTTTTTATTATTTTACAGGTAACACCTAAAAATTTCATAATAATGATTATTTTTTTACAGATGGATGTAAGAAGATTTTTAGTTTTATTGTTTCAGTGATCCAGGAGGGGGCAAATGCCCCCTCTTGCCCCCCCTGTCCGGCGCCCATGCTCCTCGTAGATATTATCCATTATAGATTTAAAAAATAAAAACGTTATAAGGTGCCTATTCCTACGTAGTTTGTAATTATTAATCGAATCGATTGTATTGTATTAATTTTTTTATTGTCCGTTAAGTTGTATGGAAAACCCATTACATCGTATGTGTGTTTTATTAAGTAACCCCGGTTAAAGGATACATAGACTAATTTTTTGTCGGAAATATCTATTACTCAGTGGATCTATTAAATTTAATTTGGCCGCAGCGAATTTAACCATGTCGAACGCCGTGGACAATGACGTCAATACTCTTTGGTAACAATATAGTAATTTGCTGGTTCTGGTTTATTGTTCGAGCTATTGGTTCACACGCCTGTAATTTTATTTAAATTCGATTTGCTATTTGCGGTCAGATTTCATAATGAACATAGTAATTTCTTCGAAGATTTTTTTATTAATATCTTATTGGTTGGTGTTTACTGGCCTAATAGAAATATATTCAGATTCATATATCGGGTGCATCTCAAAAGTGGCTCACCCCTACAACTTTTTCAGATAAAAAAATGAGATTTGGTATGTTAGTATATGACATAAATTAGGATTGATTGACGTATTCAATTGTTTTTGGTAACTTCCTGTTTCACCGGAAATTACTACAACTTTTGATTTTTAAATGACACCCTCGGTATATTTTTACTTTATTCGATAGAAAATGACACTTTGAATAGAATGACATATCATCTCGTCGGCTTTATGACGAAAAGGCGTATCTCGATTTTTGGCGATTTTGAGATATCAACGTCATGACATGCCCAATGTGTCATATTTCAACATAGCGAATTTGCGCATCTCAATATTGTACCTTTTTCATTTTATATTAGTTTAAAAATTTGCCCCATCTCAAATACTACAATTCTTCGTTATGACGAAGAGACGTATGTTGAGATAGGGCTCTTTGTTATATCAATTATTGTTATACCAACTGTTATACTACAAGTAAGATGGAATTTGAGATAGGTCCTTTTGTTTTAAGTTATGAAAATGCATGCGAGAGAAAATCACACCATTCTACCTAATTATTTTCTGACGGTTGTTTGGGACAAAATAAAACTTCTATCATGGCAGCAGCTCTCTTTTACAGTGTGATTTTAGAGTCTATTTTTTGCCAAAAACCATTGTTGGAATGAGCTAGACTCTGCACATAGCTGTATCGGGTATGCAAAAGATTGTCCGAGAATAAATGGCCGAATAAAAGGA
Organism: Sitophilus oryzae; assembly: GCF_002938485.1. Taxonomy (NCBI): domain Eukaryota; kingdom Metazoa; phylum Arthropoda; class Insecta; order Coleoptera; family Curculionidae; genus Sitophilus; species Sitophilus oryzae. The sequence continues at coordinate 269,866 of NW_022145740.1, read as the reverse complement.
AAATTTTGATCGAAAGCAAAACAACGAAACGAAAATTGCCCTAATGGAAAATTTCCCAAAATCATAATTTCTCTAAGAACAGTTTAGCGAACCAAGAACTTGCCCGAAAAATACCATAATTTTCATCTCATTATCATTGTCAGGCCATTGGCATTGTCATCCCTACCAATTTTTGGAAAATTTTATTTATTTTGCCTATCATCATCCAGCATAAACACGTAGAATGGAAGTCGAATTTGTTATCATTAAACAAGGAAAACAGAAACTGTTACTCCACAGTTATTTGTATCAAAAAAAAACGAATGAAGAAACATGTTTTGTTTTTGTTTAGTTTGGTTTTTATTATATGGACCGTGAGTTTAAATGCCCTGTATTTATGCCCTCAATTAACTAAAAAATTAATAAAAATATATTAGTTAAAAAATGCATTTTTGTATAAAAAACAATATTATTAAAATAAGCTAGATGAGAGTATTTTAATTGATTATTGTCTTTGCTTCTGGCATGAAAATTGTCTTTGTTTTCAGTTGATCTAATCCAACGCGAATAAAAGTATATTAAGCAATATTAAAGCAACAAATATTTGTTTCTGATTTTTTGGCGATTTTCAGATTTTTTCTTGTATATATGTATTGTATTTTCTTGTAAGTATTCCATAATATGAATATTGTAACATTTTTTTTCTTATTATGAACACTTTACCGTCATTTTTAAATTTATTTTACATGGGCGTATATATACTATTCGTTCGGAAATAAATTTATTATTATTATAACAAAAAGGCCTATCTCTATTAAACAACTAAAAATAAATTATTTATTTGAATTTACGCTCAATTTATCTTCAGAACGTTTCCTCAATGTCTCCATTTAAGTGTTAACAAAAACACTATTAAAAAATTAAAGACTTTACATTTATTGGCAAAATAAAGTAAGTGATTTTCTTTAAATGGCTCTCCTGAAAAGTAGCAAAAATCGAGATACGCCTTTTCGTCATAAAGCCGACGATATGTAAACTTTGGTTAGGTTTACATATGCCTTAAAAAACATTATTTTATTACATTAGCTCTAAAAAATATCGTATTTTAAATTTCAATCGCTAATTTTTAATGAAGGAGACTTAAGAAAAATATATTTGATCATCTAATGTTTTTTGTGTCTTGTCCTGGCCGGTTAGAAAATAGCCAAATCGTTTTTTTAATCAGATCTCAATTTTTTCAAATGGAACAAGGGTGTCTCATTAGCATATTTTGAAAAAGCATTTTTTACGAATAATTTGGTACCACACACTTGGTATTTCGAGTCAAATTGTCGTTATGAATCGCATGTTACAATTTCAAATAAACCATATTAGAAAATGTATTTGAATACGTCAATCAATCCTAATTTATGTCATATACTAACATACCAAATCTCATTTATTTTCTGAAAATATAAAAAAGTTATAGGGGGTGAGTTATCTCTTAATATATTAATTAAAAAACAGAAAGTAGTCTCGACTGACTATACTCTGTTTTTTTTTCTCAGGTAAGATTTCGACAGACGATGACAGAAAAAAAGCAGATGACGTCCCATACCAATCTATTTATTTTACTAAAAAAAGTTTCTAACAATTTTTAAGTTAACTATGGATGGGTTTAAATATAAATCGTCATGCGTCGTCTCTTGTTGTTTTTAACCAGTTTTATTGGTTTATTTCAAAAATGACAGATCGTATTTCAATTTTATTGGTTTGACGGAACGATGAACGACAAACGGACGCCAATGCGTATGAACTCGCCTTTAGATTTTTGACGCTTGTCAAAATCTTGCCAAATTAGAGGTTATAATTTTGTATCAACTTTTGTCAGTTTTTTCAAATACCCTGCGTTTTGGAAGATGATGCATTTTGATTCGTGTTATTACGTGTGTTTTGTGTCTTTTGAAGTCAAGTGGAGGAAAAATCGAGTGAAAATTAACTGTAGACCCAGAGCACAGTTTATGGTTAATACTCGCTGCCCAGGCAAAAAGTCTTATACACCAATAAAGTTACCATCATTAAAGTTCGTATACCTACCATCTCGTCGTAGATAAGTGCATCTCGAATATGGTAGAAGGACCATACTCTAAACACATACTAAAAACTGGAGTAGCTGTAAAATATCGACATCACACGATACGTAAATAATGGATTTTAGTACTGCACAAGAAAAATAATGCCAAAGGTACTAGTTTAAAAAATTAAGATTAAAGTTAATTAATCAACCTTTAAGGTACCTATAAAATTTGGTAAGTGTTATTAATTATAAAATAGTTTGTTTTATTTATGTTGTTTTATTTATTCCTGCGGAATATTACAAATTTGTATTTGTGCATAAGTTATATTAATAAATATAATCATAAATGCGGGAAGTTTCATAAAGCTTGAAAGTAAGAAATAGTTCTTTTTTATATTTTTTTGGTATGTGGTGTCTTGTTCTTGTTTGTTTTGTATTAACACATACCGTTTTTTATTAAATTAAATAACTCGATTACATTTTTTCAGTTTTATACAGTTTTCACAATATTTTGAAGTAATCACTTGTCAGTCCAATTTTAAATATAATAATTTCCTGCTATGAGTTCCAGTTGTACCAACTTATTTCTTTGTAAAATAAAATAAACTACTTTGAAATGAAAATGACAGACACATATATCACTGTCAAGGATCTTCTCGTTGGACAGACTATAGTGAGAAAGAAAATCTAGGATCTATTGGGGTTGCAGTCGGAAAGGTTTGACAAAGAATTAATACACTTTGTTAATTGTCCAAATGTGACAATTAACAAAGTGTATTAATTCTTTGCCAAACCCGTCCGACTGCAACCCCACTAGATCCTAGATTTTCTTGATTAAAAAATATAGTTCATACCAATAAACTTTTAGTCACGTGATTCAGCTTGACCGGCACAGCGTTGCCAACTTTTACATATTTGCTTTTAATCAAAATATTTTAGGAAACAATTGATTAATCACGATCCTACTCAAACCACCCAACGTAAGAAGCTCGATTTTGACATACAGGTTGATTCTAGGGTGTAGAGGTTCGATAAGAAGGGATTTTTCGAAATTCCAGTTCCAAGAGGGTGAAACCACCTCTCAAATATTACAATATTTTTTATTTAAAAAACGGTCAAGTTTCCGAAAAAACGCTTAAACACGTATATTTTATTTTGTTTTTTTACATATCTTAAGATTTTTTAAAAATGCATACAGGGTGTTTCGAAAAATCTGGCCCGTGATTAATCACGATCCTGCTTAAAGCACTTGACGTAAAAAGCTGATTTTTAGAAAACAGATTGACTTTAGGGTGTAGAGGTTCGATAAGAAGGGATTTTTCGAAACTCGAATTCTAAGGGGGTGAAACTATCCCTCAAATATTAAACTATTTTTTATTTAAAAACCGGTGAGTTTTTCGGAAAAACTCTTAAACACGTATATTTTATTTTGTTGTTTTACATATTTTAAGATTTTTTATAAATTTATATAGGGTGTTTCATAAAATATGACCATTGAGTAATCACGATTCTGCTTAAACTGCTTGACGTTTAAAGCTGATTTCTGGCAAATGGATTGACTGTGGGGTGTAGAGGTTAGATAACGAGGGGTTTCTCGAATCTCAAATTCCAAGAGGGTGAAAACGCCCCTCAAATATTACAATATTTGTTATTTTAAAAACGGTTAGTCTTTCGGGAAAACGCTTGGACAAGCATAATTTATTTGTTTTTTTACATATTTTGAAATTTTATAAAAAATCATACAGGGTGTTCCAAAAAGTTGGGTAATTTCTTAACCACGATTCTGCTTAAACAGCTTGACGTAAAAAGCTTATTTTTGACAAACGGATTTTTCGAAAGTCAAATTCCAAAGAGATGAAACTACCTCTCAAATATTACCAAGTTATATAATAATATTGCCATATTGTTTGTTCTCATGCTGACATAAATGTGAGAAAGTTTTATCCAGTTTGTATGTTAATGGAAATTCTTGCTTTGCTTTCATCACCAATATAAATGATTTTTTCGACGCAAACGAAGTCGCTGGTACAGGCTAGTTAGTTATAAATTTATAAACAGTTGTTACTTACATCTCACCTCTTTAACAGCACTTAACGCACATAAAGTGCCATTACTACCGCTTTTCCGTTCAAAATAATTTAGTAAAATGCGATGAGTTTTTTTACGGCTAATAAGCTATCTTGTGCACTAAAAGAGGTTCTAAAAATAACAGTGTTCCACTGCAAGGTCCGCTAGTAAAAATTTTTAAACCTTAAATATCACAACACAATTCATTTAAACCAAAAACTCGCAATACAAAATTAAAATGTCTAAACGAATGACAATGTCAGGAAATAAATAGGTTTGTTCCAACCGGACCGAGAACCGATCCTGGGACGGTAATTTCTAGTCGTCCACTTATTGTTTGAAAAGTTTGATCGTTTGACAAGATTAACAAACGAATTGACTGAGAGAAAATTACCGTTCTAGGCCGGTTCTCTCGTCCGTTTGGAACAAACATAATAAATAAATGTGACTTAACATTTTTTACAGGAGAGCTACCACCTGAAACCCGAGCGGGAAATTTAAATTCCCGGCGACGAATATGTTGCTATTGGTATCGAATATATTTTTTTATTATAAGTTAACATTTTGATAGTACCCATTTAAAATGACGAACGAATTTTCTACCGTATTGGTGCGCCAAAATGTGGTTAAGTCATCATTTATTTTAACTAATTACTATAAATAGGTAAATAATTGTTGAAAAAGTAAAATTTTATAAAAATTCCACATAAAATTATCTTTACGGCACCATTCTGTCTATCAATCTAATATAACTACATACGTCTGTTCTCAAAGTTAACTAAATATCAAACAACAGTTTATTACGCCAATGATTCTTTTATGGTAATAATAGTTTATCTATTCCATTTTACTGCCGCATTTACATCACGTGTGTAATTTTGTTCAAATCTAAATTGGATATTTGAGGTATCCGTCTCACATTTAATTTAAAATTACCTAAACAAAGATAATAACATTCGAGTAATATCGATTATATTGTTGATGTTAACGTACAGGCATTTCTATTAAAACTTGAACTTATGTTGTTTTGCTGATTTTAAATTTGACATCTAATAACTGTCATCAAAACGTCAAGATCTGAAGTATAGTTTAACCACGGCATATAAATCACACGGCAGGCTAACTCTCTTTGGCGGGAACGCTACGCGCATACCGTCGCGCACGCCGCCATTAGGGTTTCCATCAACAGAAAGTAACCAGTGTCGTAGTTTCTTTCATCGACTGCGCACACTTTCGGCTGATTCGAGTCAGTAGCGTACGGATTAATTTATTTTGTTTATTTCTTGAGTTATATTTTATAGTTGTTGTTTTATTTTTGTTTATTGTGTTATATATTTGGTTTTTCTAGTTTATTTTCGTTTCTTGTGTTATATAATTTATTTTTGTTTTCTGAACATTTTTAAATCGTTAATTTTTACGTGTTTTTAAAATGCCTGGGCGAAGTTGTGCAGCAAAAAACTGCCCGAGTAGAGGACTAAACTGCAATAAAAGTTTCTTTCTGTTTCCTAGAGATCCGATTAGGTATGTATTTATTATGTATATGTGATTAATTATTTTAACATATTTTAGTTAAAAAAACAGTAGTATACATATTAGGACATTCAGCTAAATAGGAAGATCTAATTAAAAATCTTAACAAACTTTAATATTAGTAAGATTTAATGTTAAATATTTAGTAAAATAAAATTTAATGTTGTATCTAGAATCTAGACATTAAAAATTAAATTTAAAAATCATTATATTATTCATTTAAATATAATTATAAAAATAAATAAAATGAGTATATCGAAAATAAGTTAACAATACATTTTTAGGGCAAGAACATGGGCAATTGCACCTAACGGAGAAGACTTGATTGAAGATATATATAAGGCCCACAAGTACAGGTTGTGTTCTGTTCACTTTGAATTTAAAATGTTTACCAATTCACTTTGTAACCGTATAAAATACAATGCGGTACCCCTACTTTGTTTCCTGCCATGAAAAAAATAGAAGTTTCTCAAAAAAAATTGTGGATTTATTAATTTGTGAAATTTGAATATTAGTAAAATTTGCTACGCCCATTGATGGGCATAATTTGTACGTAGCCTCTTTATATTGTTCAATAAATATTTTATTGGTATTTTTTTAATTCTTGTTTGTAACTCCCGGCATGTTTTTGTTAGTTGCATGTTTTTTAATTTTAATTGTCTATTCTCTACAGTGAAATATTTAATTGATTTTTTCATTTTTACTTTTCGAGAAATATGCGCGGTTAACGATTCATTTGTTTGGACAAAAGTATTGTAAATAAAATTCAGTTTCAGTCAATTACAGTATTTTTTTAATACGACCCTGTCGTATTTTCTGAGAAATTTTTTAATGCGTTTTAATCCGGCTCTGACTAAGAAACCATAATGGCGCCGACAAGGTCAAATTTTATAGAAATTTTAAACAATGGAATCTGAGTAGAGTTGGCGTGCCGATTGTTTTATGTGCCGTGGTTTAACCTCGAGTTTAACTAAGGCTGTATTCCGTTGCAAAACCAAGCGAACCAGACCGGTAAACTACGATAAAGAGCGTGCCTGAAAAACACCGGTTTGATACGGAACGGTTTGGTAAAATACTGGAAATGTCAAATGTATTTATGTATATTATGTTTATGTCAAATGTCACATAATTGGCATTGATTGACAAATAAAACCAGAAAAACCAGCCTTCTCGCGCTGGTTAGTTTGGTGACAATTATGAAAGATATCTTTCAGGAACCGTGTTCCGTAATAAGAAAACTTTCAGGAAACCGATAGAAACGGAACAAAAAAAACATAACCAAGGTAAGCAACGGAACGCACCCTAAGTAAGGAATTTAAACATCATTTTATTATCAAGTTAGATTTTTTGCTCGATAGTTTGTTTTTTGGATCATTTCAATAGCTTTATTTTTATTGTTTTTGAAAAAGATTTTTGAGTAACGATTTACAGCGATTTAGCATAGAATTGAAGCACACAATTGCGTTTGGTCCTCATGAACACATCGTTTGTATTGTTCTTCTAATGTCACTGTCATAGAAAAGTCATATTATTATTTATTATTATTATTATTGTTTATTGGCATTTACTCTAGCAAAGATGCTTGTAATCCAGAAGTTGAACTCTACCATTTTCAATTAAAGCAACAATAGCCAATAAAACTTCTGGACTTAAAATCATCTATGCTAAAGTAACTACCAACAAACAATAATAATATGATTTTTCAATGACACTGACATTTCAAAAACAATAAACACTCTTTCATAGGTTTAGACCAGGGGAGGGAAAGTGAAATAGCAAAAGCGGTTCCACCGTTTCCACGGAAATTTAAAATAAAATAGTTCCAGTCTCAGGCGCTAGGTGGTAGTGCAATTAATTTTTAGGTTAAGAAGTTGCTACTAGTTATTGCCAGATGGCGTTAAATCAGAATTTTTTTGTAGTTTCCATAGTTTCCAATGGCCATTGTCATACTATTGTCAAATTCTCAAAAAATATTGTCGTTGTCATAGCGCCAATCATAATATTATCAAAACGTCTTTCAAACTATAATTTGTTATATGTGTTTTAATTAGACAATTCCTTTTGTTTGTGGCCTTAAAAATATAATTAAGTCTTTTATTTTTGTCATCATTTAAGTACCTATTTATATTTACTCCATTTACAAAACTTTGGGCGTATTACGTTGGTCTTGTTTTATTATAATAAACGATGTTTAAATATTTGACTTATAAATAAAAATTTTAAATAATAAATAATATTTACACATGTTTGGCTTTAATTTTATTTAATAATTGTATAAATTATACTGTTAAATCTTATTTTTTACACATCACAACGATACTTCTTATTAGTATTGTTGAATTTGTGTAAAAATAAGATTTAATAATCAAATTTAATTATTTTAGAGTAAATTCAATAAATACGCTCATTTAAAAAGCCCGCGCTTCGATCCATTTAAAACAAGCCCTACTCAATAGATGGCGCCACTTATGTAGGACCATTTTTCAGTATGGCAGAGTCCATTCTTTTTCTAGCTAGGTATATTCTTTGGTTTGGACCAAAAGCAAAGGCATTCTTATAATGCTAACATTTTTTTTTAATTGTTACAGTCTTCTCTTATTCAAAAACGAATATCTCCAACAAAAAACAAGCTATTGAGATGAATAAAAAATATAACATTATTAAAAACTATAAACAAAAGAAGCTTCTTCATGATAAAGCGATTTGTTATAGAATTCCTTGCTTTAAGCCATTCCACAGAGTATTTCAAACATTCCATATACATATAATATACTATAGAAGACTTTAATTTAAAATCAAAAAAATAATAATTCAAATTTAAAAAGAAGATAAAAACTCAAATAATTTGGCTGCAAATTGCTTAAAATATATTAAAATCGGCCTACTAGAACAAAATGTATTTATCTGTAAATGCATATATGTTTCTGTGTATTATATGTTTTTAGTTTCTCTGTGTCGAAATACCCCTGCATTTTCCTCTAAACATAATGTAAATAAATATTTTCATTATGTTTACAGACATTCATACAATAATGTATAGAAGTCCATCCTTTATTAGGCATTGAATACTGTTAAACGAATGTTAAAAAAATAATAAGAGGGAATTCCTGTTTAATCTTCATTGGCACTTTTATATCTATTCCAATCGCTTGTTTCATTTATTAAATAAACATTATACAATATAGTTTTGTTATTGAAAACACCTGGACACCTACAGCCATTGTAACAGAAATAAAAATAAACCCATATCTAAAAATCTCCCTGGCAACAGGTGATGTGATTAATGAAAAGAACGTAATAAACTAATTACAGAAACAAATTAACGAAACAACATTAAATAAATAAAATGTTATTGTCTTTTCATTAGTTTATATAATAAGCGTTTGGGAAAATTTATGGCTTATTTGGGAAATTGATGTAATAAACCGGAGGTCATATCATGAAACATTTTTGATGAGGGAAAACAAAATGGTATTTTGGCAAAAAAATTTAAACACCCACCGGAATTGTGGAATTCTTTAATAAAGTAAGGAACTTTCATCTTAAAATTAACTTTAAACGTCAAGCAGTTTAAGCAGAATCGTGATTACTCAATGGTCATATTTTATGAAACACCCTGTATAAATTTATAAAAAATCTTAAAATATGCAAAACAACAAAATAAAATATACGTGTTTAAGAGTTTTTCCGAAAAACTCACCAGTTTTTAAATAAAATAATCACCATTTCCAAAAGCTGGGATACAACCGAGCGTCAAAACAAAGTGAGGTTAAGCACGGAGAGTTGACAGAAGCGATGTTGACAGCGCGCGCCTCCACAGAGCGATAACAGGGTTGTGTCAAACGAAAACAGGGTTGTGGACTAGAGAACGTAAAAATACGTCAAATAAATCATCAGGCCCGAACGATATGGAATCGGGTGACGATATGCCCAGATATCATATATTATATATAAAAAAGACATGTAACGAACTAAAAACGTTACAATATGATCTGCATTTGCCGCACACAGATCGTGCACATTTGATTCATGAGATTTTTGTTTTTTGTCATTTCTTCATTGACATATGGTTGCCATATAACACATCTCTTTCTTTTCTGTTGAAACTACTTTCATTAAGTTGAAACTACTATATCATCAAGGTACATTCTTTCTCGATATTTTGTTTCTTCTCCATCTTAATAGTTTTATTTTTATTGGAGATATTTGCTTCTGAAGAAAGCAGTAACTGTTTACAGCAATTTTACCATTAAAAGCATGCCTTTGCTTTCGGTCCTCATCGACACACATATGAAATAGTGATTATGCTTTTTCCAATCTCACTGTAATTGAAAATTCATATTATTATTTGTTGTCAGTTACCCTATTAGAGATGGTTTTAAGTCCAGAAGTTGAACAATAGATGATACAACTTCTATAGACTTAAAATTACTTCTACTAGTATAACTGTCGACGAACAATAATAAAATGACTTTTCAGTGATAGTTTCAATTACATATACAATAAACACTATTTTCACAGTATTGAGATTACTCAAAAAGGAAACTACCGAAGAATGATATACTTTGACGATAAAATGGTTTTAAAATTCTTTACATTCGATCCTCTACTACTAATTGAGATGCTAGAGATGTTTCGGAGTTTTTCTATAGGAGATAGACGAAAACTAGTATCGGTGTCTGGAGCTCAATTTTCATCAAGAACATGATGGTGAAAACCGCACATCAATATCTGTTATCGTTTCGGAGTTACGGGGCGTTTTTCAAAAATGTGCATTTTTAACAAATCGCTGTAACTTTTTTGCCATGGAAAATTTTGTATTTCTATGAAAACATTTCCAAAGCACCTTTTTACGTAAAATTTAATGGTTTAAGTATAATTTTTTTAAAATTAATAATTTATGAGTTATCAACAGAAAAATTAATTTTTTATTTGGGACATCCCCTATATTTTTAATTAACTGAAAATAATTTAAAATTACCTTTCCAAAAATATGTCACACTTGATAATTTGTTATAATCCCCTTCAAAATGCAGAATTTTTATAAGTTCGCCACTTTTAACTAGTAGGCTTTGGATCCCTTATTGATGATAGCCGTAAATTAACATAACTGCAAGTATAAGGAGAGTTTCTGCATCTGGTAACATGCTCAATGGGCTGTTCGCATTAGGTGGCCTCAGACTGATTTATATCCCATTTAACCAGGTTGGCTTTTACTCGAGAGACCCCATTTCTAATTATTATGTGTTCTCCAGGTTTTCAACTATAAATGAATTTATGTTTGTGGATTTTGATACACACAGCAAATGTTTGCAGTCAATTTCAAGAATAATTGAATAACTAACCAAGATCCCAGCCGTTCGCCGTCGAGGCCGCCTGAGTTAGTGCCCATGGATCTAATCCTATGGATATATTTGCGGAAGAATAAAGGTTTCTTATTCTTCCGTATAATCTAGACAAGAATTAAAAATACTTAGCAGTTATCAGAGGGTAGTTTTCACCCCCACTGAGTTAATGAATTCCGCGAGAAATGTTCAAAAACTGCCCCGTCTGTCCATAACAGAAGACGGTTGATATGTCGAACGCCTGTAGCAAAATCTCATGTCTCGGTTTGCTATTTATTTTTATTGTTATTAGATATAGTTTAAATATGTTGATGTTGGTTAAATATATTTTAAATTGTTATAAAATTCTGCATCTCTCATAGCAAATATTATTTTCGTTTTAATTGATGCTCAAAGCTAGATTTTTTTGCATTACAGTCGGTGCCGTTCAAAGCCTACTTATTTAAAGCGGGCGAATTTTTATATACTCTATATCTCGAAGAGGAATCGAGCAAAATATCAAGTGTGTTATATTTTTGGAAAGGTAATTTTAAATTCTTTTCAATAAATTAAAAATATACAGAGTGTCCCATATAAGAAATCAAATTTTCTGTTGATAATTCTTAAATGATTAATTTTAAAAAAATTATACTTAAACCATTAAATTCTACGTAAAAAGGTGCTTTGAAAAATTTTCCATAGCCATCAAGTTACAGCGATTTGTTAACAATGTATATTTTTGAAAAACACCCCGTAACTCTGATACGATAACAGATATTGATATGCGGTTTTCACCATCATGTTTTTGACAAAAATTGAGCTCCAGACACCGATATTAGTTTTTGTCTATCTCTTATAGAAAAGGGTGTTTCCATTTAAAAGCGTCGAATTTGACCCACCCGTACATTAAATCTAAATTTTTTGTCTTGTTCTTCATTTTATAGGTTAGTGTCAATATCCGACTACAAATATTTTGAATTTTAATTAAAATAAATATAACTGATGATTCAACATATCCATATAGCAGGCAAGAAGCCCAATAACGAAAGTGTGGTCTGAAGAAAAGATGTAATTTATTTAGGCCAATTCAGTGAAATTCAATCGATTTGAATCATTATTTATTTGGATCCAGCCATCATGCCAGAGTATCGAGCTCTATATCTGTATCTGACGTTGCAGCCCTTTTAAGAATAAATATAAAGTATATTCTGTGGGGTAAAAGGTCAAACACATGCCAAATTTCTTAATAATTTGTTGTCTTAATAATATTTTGTCTGTAAAATGTTTACGTTTAAGAATTATGCATTGGCTCGTCATTTACCTTTAACCCTTAATTGGTCCGGCGTCGTCTGACAGACTACGCCAAATAATTAACTCATTCTCATTAGTTACTGGGACTGCTCACACAATTTATGTTCCAGCTAATCCTCCCCCTCTCGGTCAACTACTGATAGCCATATTTATGCCCAAACTGGATTAGTTTTTTAGAAGTTATGGCAGAAGTTACTTAAGCCGTAGTCTCTCAGACGACGCCGGACCGTTTGCGTAAGATTTTGTGTTTGACAAACTTTTGTAAAATATAGCCGGGCCTTCGAAACGAGTGCGTTTAGGAGACTCTAGTAATGAAGAAACTCTATTAAAATGATATGATGAGGACTGTGACAGTGACAATATGACAATCTGCCAGACAAATGCGTTTGACAATGCCCAATATTCCAAGAGAAATATACTTTACAATTGGTAGAATACTTGCAATTCATGTACAACCAGAACACGCCCACGGAGATTTTCTTATCCCAGAGTTCTTATCCTAGTTAAAGACAATGTTATGTCCTAGTTTAATTGTTTTTAATGCCTAGAATGTACGAATCCATTTTGTAAAACATGTTCAGGAAAACAATGAACTTTGCCTCATGCTGTAACTAAAAACCTTTTCTTTAACTTCAGTTTTATAGTTTATTTTTTTTTATATATAGTACTAAAAACATATTTCTGTATTGTAATCACTGTTAGTAATTTGGTTTAATTTTTTAGAGCTTAGTAAAAATCAAATTGTTTTTTTTTTCAAATTTATATGTATGTTATTTTATTTTGTACTATATTTTCTTAAAGTTTATATTAATTGAACCCATTTTTGTCTATATTAGTTCAATAATACATAATATAATATATAATAAAATAAAAATTTGTTATTTTTTAGTTTTTGTGTGTTTTTTTCACTTTTTAGAAGGCATAGTCCCACAGACTACGCCGGACCGTTTATGATACATATCTATTACTGGACCAGTTAAGGGTTAAGTTAGGGTACCAATATGCAACTGTTAAAGGCGCACTTGATTTTATCAAGTATTGTTCCTAACAGCGGGGGCTAAAGTTTCATTGGGGTCTGTGTGGCACCACCACGCCAACAATGTTTCATTATTAGGATGGTGGGTAGTTTAAAAAATGTGCCTCATTGGGACGCTAATTTTGAGGAAGCATTAATTGAGTGGTTTGATGCACTTAAAGAAGCTTAAGTGAGATTAAGATCATCCAGACATTGATTTTTCTCCGAAGAGTAACCATAACTCCGATTCTGAATCCCTTACTTATAGAAGAGAAAAAACTGAATAATCAATACCAGAAGAGAAAGAGATGTGCTATATGGCAACCATATGTCAATGAAGAAATGACAAAAAACAAAAATCTCATTAATCAAATGTGCACGATCTGTGTGCGGCAAATGCAGATCATATTGTAACGTTTTTAGTTCGTTACATGTCTTTTTTATATATAATATATGATGTCTGGGCATATCGTCACCCGATTCCGTATCGTTCGGGCCTGATGATTTATTTGACGAATTTTTACGTTCTCTAGTCCACAACCCTGTTTTCGTTTCTTGACACAACCCTGTTATCGCTGTGTGGCGGCGCGCTGTCAACATCGCTTCTGTCAACTCTCCGTGCTTAACCTCACTTTGTTTTGACGCTCGGTTGTATCCCAGCTTTTTGGAAATGGTGATTATTTTATTTAAAAACTGGTGAGTTTTTCGGAAAAACTCTTAAACACGTATATTTTATTTTGTTGTTTTGCATATTTTAAGATTTTTTATAAATTTATACAGGGTGTTTCATAAAATATGACCATTGAGTAATCACGATTCTGCTTAAACTGCTTGACGTTTAAAGTTGATTTTGGCAAACGGTTTGACTGTGGGGTGTAGAGGTTCAATAAGGAGGGGTTTTTCAAATCACAAATTCCTAGAGGGTGAAAACGCCCCTCAAATATTACAATATTTGTTATTTAAAAAACGGTCAGTTTTTCGGGAAAACGCTTGGACAAGCATAATTTATTTGGTTTTTTTACATATTTTGAAATTTTTTAAAATATCATACAGAGTGTTCCAAAAGTTGGGTAATTTCTTAACCACGATTCTGCTTAAATTGCTTGACGTAAAGTCTTGCTGTATAATTTGAATCAGCTGCTATTTCGAGGCTACAGGTAAAGATGAGTTATTACCTTTTATAGATTCGATATTATTATTGAATATTTTTAGGGTAGAGTTACGGATGTCCCAACTTGTATTTGTATTTTGCTGGCACGTTGGCGTCCCTTTTCTTTTGTCCTCCAGAATGTCACATGGAAGAAAGGACAGATTGTTTATTATTTATTGAGCCCTCGGAAGTATTTCGAGGTAGGTTTATTTTGTTTATTAGACCTTGTTTGGTTTTAAACAAGAGTTTCATATTTTTAGGGTCCAAGGTACAGACTGTGTCCAAGGTACGGACTGTGTCCAAGGTACGGACTGTGTCCAAGGTACGGACTGTGTCCAAAGTACGGACTGTGTCCAAGGTACGGACTGTGTCCAAGGAACGGACTGTGTCCAAGGTACGGACTGTGTCCAAGGTACGGACTGTGTCCAAGGTACGGACTGTGTCCAAGGTACGGGTAGTGTCTTATGTACAGACATTATCTTATGTACAGATGTCCTGTGGACGAGTGTCCCCAGTAAGAATGATTTTTTTCTTACATATAAGTGCCACAGCGTGGATGTAGCTTGAGTCCCATGCTGCTTCACTCCCATTTCTAAGCCTAGTCAGTAGCTACGGCTGTAGTGATTCATGGTGTCCTCAATCTGGCCCCTTTTGTTGTTTTGGCCAACAGGATCGCCGACAGACAGTACAGAGATGCTAGACCACCTCACGCTGCTACTGTTTGAAGCAATGTTACATAATAGAACAGCTAAGTGTATATTTATGTTCTAGTTTTACATTTAACATCTAAAACATTTTCAGTCTTAAACAATAACGTACATCTTAAATAATATCGTACAGACTATGTTCAGTGGTTAAATTGTTAAGAACATTCATGTCAATATAATCTTTAAAATATAATTTAGATCTTAAGTTTCATTGCATTACGTCTTGTAATAGTATTACTTTTATAGATATTATTGCACTATTTTAATAGATGGATAATCAAACATAGATTCTAGAATCTACAGGTTGTAACATCTTCGATTTAGCATCATATGGAATATATCAAATTAATTAAAGTAATGCTACATTTCATATTTTCTCTTAAACTTTACATGTCCTGTATTTTATCGTAGTTGTTTTCATTGATATTTAGTACGACTCTTACCACCACTTTCTTTGACATATAACCACTATATATTTACTAGAACTCTACAATGTCATGTATCAGCAAAGAACGTCATGAATAAATATAGTCATTAGTTTTAAGTATTATACAACTGTGTTTTCTTTCTCTGGCCATGCCTGGCGCTCAATATCTATATATCTTTTGTTAATTATTACTGATTAATTTTCTCTCTAGTGAAATACCTTATCCACGACTGCTCTCGATGAAAAGCTGCCGTTCGCAGCGGTAGTGGTTTAAAAAACGCTATAATATATTAGCATGTACTGTATTTGACAAAGTTATGTACAGTGTGGTCGAAATTGGTCTGTTTTAACAGGGAAAACCCATTTCCTGACTAGATAGAGCAAAACCGACATAGATGTCATAGGCTCGATTTCTGAGATACGAATAATGGCGTAAACCGCCTGTTGATATTTTCACTGCTGACTGAGATACGGGGTCTTTTTGAATTTTTTACCATTTGGAAAATTGCCCATAACTTTTGTATTTCGCGGAATAATAAAGTTCTGTAAAAACGTTCTTAAGGCACTTTTTTAAGCACAATCCAGTGGCGTAGTCAGGTTTTTTCTATACTGCTTTTTTTGTCAGAAATAATAAAAAATATAATTTTTTAAATGGAAATCATAGTTGGCTATGAACTTAAAAAAATGCTGGCGTTTAACCCTTTCCAACGATTTAAAGTTATGTGTATTTATTTCTAAAAATGAGAGAAATATTACGTTTTTTATCTTTGTGTCGAAGCGGGCCTTGATTTTGTGTTGACCTATAGTTGCTTAATTATTTTTTATCACACTTTAATATTCTATATTATTATTTTTTTGCATAATTAAAGACTTTTGAAAAGGTAAATCAACATTCTATAGTAGTATTACCATTTACATTTGAAACCTCAGGGTTACAACTGCACTATTGAATGGAGAATTATTTAGAGAGAATTGGATTGGAACAAAGGGCCCCATATCTTGGTCCCCACATCTAGACCTGCTAGGTCCTGTAATTTAACTGCTTTCAACTTTCTTATGGGGGAAATTAAAAGACCTTATCTATAAGGGAAGAACCACTGGGACGAGAGAAGAATTGCAGAAGATATATAGGCAATCTTTTGGACTTATTACACTAATTCGCCTAATAAATCGTTGTCACTCTGTGCGCAAAAGATGTTTGTTGTGTATTCAACAAGGATGTGCTCAGATTGAACATCTTTGATGATTTTTTTTTAGAAAACTATATTCGCCACACAAAAAATACGTTTTTTTAGTCTTGTTCTTTGTTTATTGTTTCGATTTTAATTATAATTACTAATACTGATATAGAATGTTAATTTACCTTTTCAAAAGTTTTTAATTATGCAGATAAATAATAATACTGAATATTAAATTGTGATAAAAAATAATTAGGCACATAGGTCAACACAAAATCACGGCCCGCTTCGATATAGAGATAAAAAATCTAATATTTCTCTCATTCTTAGAAATAGATACACCTAACCTTATATTGTTGAAAAGGGTTAAATGTCAGCGTTTTTTTAAGTTCACAGCCAACTATGATTTCCATTTAAAAAATTATATTTTTCATTATTTGTGACAAAAAGAGCAAACATAGGAAAAAACTGACTACGCCACTGGATTGTGCTTAAAAAAGTGCCTTAAGAACGTTTTTACTGAATTTTATTATTCCGCAAAATAAAAAAGTTATGAACAATTTTCAAAATGGTAATGCCCATGTCATTTATATCGGTTTTGTTCTATCTAGTCAGGAAATATGTTTTCTCTGTTAAAACAGACCAATTTCGACCACCCTGTACATTCAAGCTTTGCAGTTTTGTTGAAAATAATTTATGTTTGCTACTTTAGCTTCACATTTTAGGTTGTTTGTACTTTTAATAATACGGTAAAATCATAAAATATATATGTTTTTAATTTCTATGGATTTCTTAGCCAAGTTATATTTCTGTTGTCAAAAATTTCTAAAAAAAAATTGTTTTACTTTATTTTTGTATCCGTTCTTATTAATTTATTGAAAATTAATGAAATTGTTTGTTCACAAGTTTGACTATATTGTGAACAGTGTTAAAATAACAAGCTTTTTATAAAATCTCTTCATCATGTATTTTTAACTAAAAAAAATTGGGGTCCGTCGGACCCCAGCATACCATAAGCATTACAAGAATCTACCACGCCAGTTGAGGGTTAAAATAGTCCTCCTAATACCCCACAAATAACCCCTTTCTTTCTCCGCAATATCAACAGGAATAATAGCTGACCATACTTCGGCAACTGGTTCCTCGGAGGTGGACTGTTTTTAGACAGGTAAAGACAATAAAATTTCGAAATTATTTCCGTAGTAAAATACGAATCTGCTAAGGAAAAGCCAGGAACATCATGCCAACAAGAATAGCCTCATGGATGCGCCAGTGTTTGGCAAGAGAGCCAAACAGTGCCTAAGTAATAAGGTTCGTGGCATTTTCTAAGTCGATTCGTACTCTATCAATAAATCATTCTCTAGCATATTCAAATAAACAATATATTATGCATCTGTTCAAACATAACCCTACCTGAAAGATGGCACCCTACACCCGGCATCCAGAACGTTGCTCTCAAGCGACCTCATCTTCTCGCTCCTCGTACTGTTGTTTTCAGTGCTGCGGCCGACCGGCGTTTCTTCCTGACCTTAACCTCTACAACTGTTCTTTGAGCGTCGCGACGCACGCCTCTGGCAACCGATTGAGTCGCGTGCTTGGGCCGATAGCGCTGAGAGCCGCTGAAATGTATCGAACCGGGTCGGACTAAGCGCGATTACTAACCTGGCCGAATACGCGGCGGCACGGTTGGCGGCGACGACGATTGACGTTGAACTCGGAACTCGGTTGGAGACTGGCGGCCGATAGACGTCGGTTTGTTGCCGGCGGCTGCATCGAATTCGAATATCGAACAGCCCTCTCCGCCCACCACATCGGTGAAAAATTCAAGAATCACTTACGTCAGAGATGTCGAGAGGGAAATACCGGATGATTGAGTGAGAACCGCGCTTGAAAACTTTATTAGTTTATCAAATATTGTTTTTTTTCATCTTCTATTTTGTACTTCTTGTATCCTATTGCTTTAGTACAGTGTCAACCTGTCTAACTATCTAGTAGATATTTTCATATTGGCTTTGTGTAATCTTCTGGCGATTGTCGAAGCGAGCAAAGAAGTACCCCATATAGCACGTACAAATGAAATTACGTTTCTACAAGGGAGACACATGAGAAACAAAATATGTTAAAGTGAACCTAAGTGTTCATCTAGTTCTAACATATACATATGAGATACACGCAGGTTTATATTGATAGAATCGTGTGATACAGTGTTTACTAGTTGTATACCGTATGCACTCAAGATTCTAAAGAGTTTTTTGTAACGTAACAAATAATTATTAAAATGACAAAATCTGACGTCGGTATATGAGACATACAATATATAAGTCATATGTATGTGTGATACTTCGTATCATAGTTGTGCCTATAGTACACACCTTGTAAAAATGTGACGTATACACATAATATAAATATCTATATAGACACTTTGTAATAATGTACTGTTGTGTCTACATTCTAGCATGAAATGAAGGTGTGCGCATGCGCGGATAGCCTCAGCGTAGACACACCGACCAAGTGTATTTTATGGTCCTCTCTCCTTTCTCCTTTCTAGGAGTGGTATGTGTCAGCCATTATTGTTTTATCATTCGGAAGCTCTATATAAATGTTCTGTTTGTGTGTAGTTTAAAAGAGATTGTAAGGTAAGTACAAGCTTTTAATTACCTTGTTACACCTTCCTAAGAGTATTATTAATATTATAGCAGCGACTCTTCCCTTACTCGATACCCAATTTACCAAATTTTGACTCCAATGAATGAAAACTCAGTCAGTTTCATATTAAATTTAAGGGTGAGATTGTTAATCTGGAAATAAAATACAATAAAGTCCAACAGAGTGCTCGATGAATGAGTATGCTAATAAACCAACTGCTTGGAGGGAAAAGAAAAAAATAACTAAACGAGGTCTACCAAATCGTGGCGATATAACAGTGTTTACCATTTTAGTATGTTGTTATACTGGGTACTTACAAATTCTTACTTCTGGTTTCTGCAGTGTAAATATTTATTATTATTGTGTTATTTGCGCTATTGCGTTCCATGATATAAAGAAATATAAGAATTTTATTTTTAAACCACTTAACCCTTTTTATAGAAGAAAACTGGTACATTTAATACAACACAAAATTGGAACAATTCTAAGGCTACTTCTCTTGAACTTACGATCGAGATACTTTTGGAAAATACAAAGTTTTGCCTTCCTAATTTTCGTTCTAAAAAGATATAATTGGAATCATTGAATAAATATTTCTTAAATAGAACGAAAAGTTACGCATCAGAACTTGTATTATTTCCTAAATTCGTTCATAAGAAGTAGTTTTATCTAGCACAAGATGTATATACGAAGCAAAATACATACGTATACACGCGGTAGTTACAACTGCAAATGTGTAAACAGAGTTTAAACGTAATACACAAGCACTGTGTATCCTACGGCACACTGTGTATCCCTTACTTTGTGTATACGTAAATGCTATACTGTGGCTACATTGTGAGGCGCACGTTTAACCTTTGTGCATACGTGTTGAACTACGATGTGCAAACGTAGCATATTTACATCGGGGGAATTGTGTCATCCTGTGTCTACATCTGATAATGTAAACACATCGTAAATGTGATTTGATGTGCTGTATGGGACAGTGTGCAGACTGCAAAATGAAGATACCAGCGGCAGGGTTACCACAAGCTACACAATTATGTACCTGCTACATATTTGCTTCAATGATTGCACAACTACACCACAATCGCCTGAGATACACATTTTGAGAATTTACATATTTCGTAAAAATTCGTAGAAATAATACCAGTATACCAGTACTTTAAATTTTGAACTGACAAATATAATTTTCCGTTATCAGTGTTCAGGTGTCAAGGACCAATAGACAAGAGCCAAAAACGATAAATAGACAGGATTGCTTAATCCTTTAAATAATACCTAATACCTACTTTGGCCAAATTTCACTGCTCAATTAAGTCACTGTAGTTCACAGACTCGTTTCCACTCGTTTGCATACGTTAATATTATTCAGTTCCTATTTCACTTCCTCCCATGTCAGCAAGGGCTGCTGATTCTACTGACAAATTTGACCGATTAAAGCGACCAGTTAGTCAATCAACAGTCCTAATAGTTTATGGTTTTTAAACAGAATTAACTGGTCTAATTTGTCAATAAAATCGTTAGTTTCGCGGCATCAATTTTGACATCACTGCAATCCTTGCTGACATGAGAAAAAATAAAATGGGAAATGAATATATTGACGTATACAAACGAGTGGAAGCGAAACTCGTAATCATGCTTTAAAATTTGGAGAACGTACGTCTTATTGGATAGTTTACAGTTATTGGTCATGAATGGCTAGACAGTGCTACACATTTTTATGGTAAAGATCTGCACAATCAAACATTTTCCTATGGCAACCCTGACCAGCGGCTTGGCGTGGAGTCAATACAAGGGGATGTAATAAGTAACTGCAATTAATATTTTACCATCACAATAAAGTTTTTTTCTTTTTTTTTAGTCTTTAATTTTGAAGTTACAAAAATAAAATATACAAAAAAATGTAATAGGTTAAAAAATAATTTAGGTAAAATAATAAAGCTATGAACGTATCTATAAGATAAAATATAGTAGACAGGGCCAACAAAAAGTTTATTGACGAATAGACGATGTTAATTTAGTATTAATATACAAAATATTCTTTGGAGGTCATTCTTCAATTGTTTTTAATTTTTCTGAATAGACCATAGAACTGAAGGATGATTACAAAATTATTTCTATTTTAAAGCCGCACTCAGAATCGGTCGTCGCGACAATATTTTTTATTTTACACGCGAACGAGATGTGTTTAAAAAAACGCATCAACCACCGACTAAAACAGCAAACGGGAGACGTAATCGCAGCCGGAATGTTTGCTGACCCCGGCTCGCGTTCGGCGGCATTCAAGATCTAACGAAGACAATCGCATCATTGCGCTGTCGAGATATTTTTATTTTTAGCGTTTAGCGTAGGTCTTAGCAATATACAGGGTGTTTCAAAACAAATGCGAAAAACTTCAGGGGGTGATTCCTTGTTCAAAATAAAGGGTAGTTTGCTTCATAAACGTTGGGTCAAAAGTCAACCATTAGGGAGATATTGCGGTACAAAGATGGCGGAAAAATAATGTTTTTATTTTTTATCTTGAAAACGAAAAGAGATAGACTAATGAAATTTTATGGAAGCATTACTGTTATAAAAACACACTTTCAGCTAATTTTTTTACTTTTTTAAAATGAGTGGAAAGGGTTGAAATAAACTACCCCTATCATTCTTGTTAACGAAATTTAAAGAAAAATCTTATCAAACACATGCAAAAAAATTAATTTGGATAGTATGGTTTGTTTAGAAACTTTTTTATCTCTTGTATTTTTTTGATAAAACTCACCGATTTGAAATTAAAAAATAAAATGTAAAAAGCATTACATGTCAGGACAAAAACATTTTCTGATAAAGAATCTAGTGGGCTGCTGTAATTTTTTAGGAAAAAAATCTAGTTGGCCGCTGTTACTTTTCAGGATGTTCCTAATATTATTTTATTTGACATTACTCTACTGCAATACGTTATTATCTAGATGATTATTATTATCGTTATTATCACTAGATTCTTAATCTAAAAATGTTTTTTGTCCTGACATGTAATGCCTTACATTTTATTTTTTAATTTCCAATCGGTGAGTTTTATGAAAAAAACACAAGAGGTAAAAAGTTTCTAAACAAACAAAACTATCCAAATTAAACCATTTGCATGTGTTTGATAAGATTTTTCTTTAAATTTCGTTAACAAGAATGATAGGGGTAGTTTATTTCAACCCCTTCCACTCATTTTAAAAAAGTAAAAAAATTACCTGAAAGTGTGTTTTTATAACAGTAATGCTTCCATAAAATTTCATTAGTCTATCTCTTTTCGTTTTCAAGATAAAAAATAAAAACATTATTTTTCCGCCATCTTTGTACCGCGATATCTCCCTAATGGTTGACTTTTGACCCAACGTTTATAAAACAAACTACCCTTTATTTTGAACAAGGAATCACCCCCTAAAGTTTTTCGCATTTGTTTTGAAACACCCTGTATAAACCCTTATCAATAAAGCTCGACCAATACACGCATTAAATAATTGCAATTGAATTTATAAATAACTGAGAATTTTAATTTATTATAGGACATCTCAGTGACTTTTTTAACTGAAAACGTATTATAATATTTTGAAGGGATGCGACTCATCACCCACAACTGGCAAGTAAAAGAGTTCATAGCCAAGCAATGACTTTGAAAGTATTTAGAACTAATGGGCCTATCATGTCTATGTTGTACATAACCATGTGCAGATTCTGTCGACCAGAAGAATAAACTGCATGACACATTCTATGTCAATGCGATGCTTTGGTAAATGTACGATTCTTTGTACTAGGGTATAAAAATAATAACGAAGAGATACATACAGGGTTCAGTCTCTAAGTTTGACCCCACATTTTATGACAGACATATAACAGGAGAATATATTCTACCAACCAGAGGATACCACAATAATAGCTCTGTAAAGATTCCAGTGGAATAGACCAATTATCAGTGGAATCAGTGGAATAGATCAAGTATCAAAATTTGGAATTTTATCAATAAATTTAGAAAAAGAAGAACTTCGTTTCCAAATAAGTTCTCCAAATTGGTTAAAAATAAAATTTAAATCGCTGAATAAAACAAAAGCAATTCGAACATTTTCCGCGTCCGATGGAAAAGAATTCTTAAATATTTCATAGATTAAGGCGAATACACGGGAAAATTGCTCCGATTCAATGAATAAACAAAGCAGACTATAAGTCGATAATTTAATTTTAAGATTTGTATATCGTATAGCAGAAGAATATCGTATAGCACATGAATTTATATTAATAGTTTTTACAAAAATTTAAATATAAAATATCTATCTAGTACTTAATTTAACTTGCAATTGGCGTTTTGTGACAGCAAAATTCTATTTCAGCTTTATTCAAAGCACACATGATTTTCTTTGATGGCGGAAGGTGGATATTCATTAAGAAGGTAAAGTCTGTCCCTCGAGTCAGGGAAGATTTCGACAGACGACATCCAAAAAATCACAGAAAACAAAACTGTCACTGTCACTGTCATGTTTCCTCTCGTCGAATAGACTATAGTTTTAAATCTAAAAAACTTCCACAAACCCGTCGCAAAAGTATACTTTAAATTTCTGATCGTATTATGTTTTTCTATTTGAACTTTCAGCTGTGCAATAATTTAAATTAACGTTTTTTCGAGTTTCCGGTTTTCGGTATCAAACAGCGGAAATGCAACCAAGTGCATAGTTTTCAATCGGGCGCGGGCGTTACGTGCAACATTTACAGTAAATATTTGATTTTCCGCTACAATTAAATCGAGATTCACGTCCGCTGTAAACTTCAACGGTTAACAGCTCTTTATAACGTTTATTTTTAGTCGAATAATACAGGATTACACCTAAAAAGAGCACAGTAGTAGGTATCAATAAGTAAAACGTATTTTAACTATAGGTTACTTCTATGTAAATGTCTATCAGATGTTTATTACTAAAAGACGTTGCAATACAGGCTAGTCTGAACTGGTTTCCGGAAACTTTGCCAGCATATTCTGCAGATAAAAATAAGTTAAAACGTACATATGCGATAAATGTATGTCCTAAAATGCTTAGTTTCGGAGATACAGGGTGTAGAAATTTCATTTTTATTTCAATTCTTTCCAAATAATTTTTGAAGTAACGTCAATATTTGTATGAAAACTGGTGTCTAGGAGTTTTTTGACATGAAAAATTTGATTTTAATGTCAATATTACTTCTATTTGTAGGGGGCGCCACCTACATATTTTTTAATTGGTTTGAAGAATAATAACTTTTTGTCTGTACCTGTATAATACTAATATACATTTACGACGTTTTTTACACAAAAAAGGTCTCTTGGTAAAAATCGCCATTAGGCCACACGCCACGCCACGCCACGACACCCCACGTCATGAAGATCTGTGCGTATGTTTTGCCATTTAATTACATGTGTTGCGTACATACTAGGGCTCACGCCATCCACACGTGTGATGAGCGATTCATCTGTCCCAGATTTCATGTGTACACTCTTTCCCACGTCGCAACACGTGGGCTCACGTGGGATAGCGTGGCGTCGCGTGGCGTGTGGCCTAATGGGTCCCGGCATAAGGAAGAAGTATAGTATTACTTATACAGGGTGATCCTTAGATAAGTACAAATATTTTTAGAGATGGGATATTTCGACCCCAGAAAAAACATCTATGAGAGTTTTTTGCGATTTTTTTTGAAAATTTTGTATTATTGTGTTTTGGACACTTAATTACTTGATAATATGGGAACAAAGGTACTAGATTAAGGTTAGAAGAAAGAAAATCCAGAAAAAATAAAGTGGTTCTCAAAATTTAAACAAAATTTTTTTTTTATAATTTTTAAAGCAAAATGAGTGGGATATTTTGGACTTATATGAAAAACATCAAAGAGAAAATATGTTTCTTCTATCGAAAAAATACTTGCCCCTATTTAAGACTCACCCTGTATGACTCTGACATCATGAATCCTTATTTGTAAAAGTTCTGTTTATGACTAAATAAGTGCAAAGATTTTTAGGGGTAGTATATTAGTATATTTTGAGTCCAGAAACGTGTCTATGACAATTTTTTTTAAATTTTTAATTTTTTGACAAAGTGTTAAAAAACATAATATCTTGATAATATAGTAACATGGGTTGTAAATTAAATTTAGAAGATCGAAAACCCAGAAAAAATCCAGTGGTTTTCAAAATTTAAGCAAAAAATCATTTTTTTTAATTTCAAAGTAAAATAACTCCATTATTTCGGACTTAAATGAAAAATGACAAAGAGAAAATATGTTTCTTATATTGTGAGATTAATTGCAGAGCCCTGATAATATTTACACATTTTAAGACTCACCCTTTATATTCTAGAAGGAAGGATGCTTTGTACACTTAACAGCCAATTTATAACATAGATTAAAAAAATTGGCGCCGGGAGGCACGTATAGCCGCACAAACTAAAATATGTTAATATCTCGAAAACTGCGCCTTGTACTGATTTTGATGTTATTACAAATTTTGTTGCAAATATTATTCCAAATCTTAATTTGAAAACCGCGTTTTGCTAGCTACTGTAATTTTGGAGTTACGATTTTTTAAAATTTTTAACCCCCTCCCATACCCCCTTACCAACACCCCACCCCCACCAAAAACTAATGGCCAGAATGGCCAGATTCTCGGGTGCCACAGCATTTTTCTGCCAAATTTGGTTAAAATCGGTTCAGCGGTTTTTGAGTTATCGTGTTATGGACAGACGGACGGACGGACGGACGGACGGACGGACCGACCGACCGACAGACAGACAGACAGACAGACAGACAGACGGACGGACGGACGGACCGACCGACCGACCGACCGACAGACAGACAGACAGACAGACAGACAGACAGACAGACAGACGGACGGACAGACGGACAGACGGACAGACGGACAGACGGACAGACGGACAGACGGACAGACGGACAGACGGACAGACGGACAGACGGACAGACGGACAGACGGACAGACGGACAGACGGACAGACGGACAGACGGACAGACGGACAGACGGACAGACGGACAGACGGACAGACGGACAGACGGACAGGCGGACAGACGGACAGACGGACAGACGGACAGACGGACAGACGGACAGACGGATAGACGGATAGACGGACAGACGGACAGACGGACAGACGGACAGACGGACAGACGGACAGACGGACAGACGGACAGACGGACAGACGGACAGACGGACAGACGGACAGACGGACAGATCTGGACAGACGGACAGACGGACAGACGGACAGACGGACAGACGGACAGACGGACAGACGCACGCACGCACACACGGACACACGGACACACGGATAGACGGATAGACGGACAGACGGACAGACGGACAGACGGACAGACGGACAGACGGACAGACGGACAGACGGACAGACGGACAGACGGACAGACGGACAGACGGACAGACGGACAGACGGACTGACGGACTGACGGACTGACGGACTGACGGACACCATGAAAATATTTTGTATTTAGGTCATTTATGACCCAAGTAACTCATTTTGAGTGAAATTAAAAAAAAAATTTTGCCGATCCTAATAGCCTACCATACCTATTGGTATGGTCGGCTAAAAATCATAACCCTGTTTATATTTTCAATGATCATCATCCAAAGGGAATGCAATGTCCCAGAGACAATAGTTTTTAAAGTTGTTTTGGTTTGAGGTTTTATTTTATTTTTTGTTTCAGTCGATGAGAAATAATTTATTAACGTATTTTTTGCTTTCTGTACTCTACACGAGGAAAAACCAGGCTTTATTGTAACAAGACGTAATGGCTATCCATGTAAAATTTTTGTATTCATTAATAACAGGTCACGTCAGGGTTTTTTACGTTTATATAATAGGTATTTTATATATTTATTTTGATTATTCTATTATCCACAACTATAAAAGTCGTTGACTATATATTTTAATTTATATCCCAAATTGTTTTACAATACATTGTCCAACAACGTTTGTTTACCTATTTAAACAATTCATAATTTAATTAAAAAAAATTGGCGTCGGGAGGCACGTATAGCCGTCCTTACTAAAATATTATGTTAATAAAAAGTTGGTTTGGTTTGGCAGTTCTTTTAGTTTCAACGTAAAGGAATTTTTCCAATTTTTTTTTATTTCAAAAACTGCGACTCTGACTGATTCTAATGTTATTACAAATTTTGTTGCAAATATTATTCCTAATCTTAAATTGAAAACCGCGTTTCGCTAGCTACTGTAATTTTGGAGTTACGATTTTTTAAAATTTTTAACCCCCTCCCATACCTTCTTACCAACCTCCCACCCCCACCAAAAACTAATGGCCAGATTCTCGGGTGTTGCAGTATTTTTGTGCCAAATTTGGTTAAAATCAGTTTAGCGGTTTTTGAGTTATCGTGTTACAGACAGACACTATGAAAATATTTTGTATTTGGGTCATTTATGACCCAAATAACTCATTCTGAGTGAAATTAAAAAAACTTTTTTTTGCCGATCTTGATTGCCTACCATACCTGTTGATATGGTCGGCTAAAAATCGGAAACAATAATCATCTTTAATTTTTTAAATACGGAATTCAATTATTATTTTATTTTTAGAGGCTTAGGACCTCCCAAATACAATGGCTAATGTCCCAATACACTTGCCTAAAAAATACATAATAAAGAATGTTCACATACGAGGCAATGTGTTGGAGAGAGATGAGTATATGGTTCATTTTTGGCGTGTGTAAAAAAACAAGCAGCATTTTTTGGGTAAGTACGATATATCAGTGCATTGGAGTTAAAAAATGCAGAACATATTTTATTTTTTTAATAAAGTTGATAATGGTTTCTTGAAAAACCAAAGTTTTTAAGTTATTTTTGACATCAGCAAAATATGAAGTTGTTTTTAGAATGTGCTATAGATTTCTTCTATCAAAATAAACTCTTAAAATATTGTAACGTTTTTAGTTCGTTACATGTCTTTTTTATATATAATATATGATGTCTGGGCCTATCATCACCGGATTCTCTCTCGTTCAGGCCGGATAGTTTATTTGACGCGTAATTTTTACGTTCTCTAGTCGGCAACCCTGCTCTCGTTTCACTGTTCTGTAGAGCGCTGTCAGCATCGCTTCTGTCAACTCTCTCCGTGCTTAACTTCACTTGACTTTGACCGTCCTACTGTCACCGTCAAAAAATCCTTGCTTCGAGAAACTGCAATTATAAAATCTTGCTGTATAATTTGATCAGCTGCTATTTCGAAGTTACAGGTAAAAATGAGATATTATCTTTTTTAGATTCGATATTATTACTGCATATTTTTAGGGTAGAATTTTGGATGTCCCAACTTAACTTGTATTTGTATTTTGCTGGCACGTTGGCGTCCCTTTTCTTTTGTCCTCCAGAATGATACATGGAAGAAAGGACAGTTTTTTTGTTTATTATTGAGCCCTCGGAAGTAATTCGAGGTAGGTTTATTTTGCTTAGTAGATCTTGTTTGGTTTTAAACAAGAGTTTCATATTTTTAGGGTCCAAGGTACGGACTATTTACAAGGTACGGGCATTATCCAAGGTCCTTGTAGTATCCAAGGTACGGGTAGTGTTCCCCTGTACCGTTATCTTATGGACGGACTGTGTCCAAGATTATGGTCCAAGGTTATGGTCCAGGTTACGGACATTATCCAAGGTCCTAGTAGTGTTCCAAGGTACGGATAGTGTCCCCATATTGCCACAGTATGGATACAGCGTAAGCCCCATGCTGCTCCCCTCCCATTTCTAAGCCTAGTCAGTAGCTACGGCTGTATTGATTCATGGTGTCCTCATTCTGGCCCCTTTTGTTGTTTTGGCCAACAGGATCGCCGACAGACAGTACAGAAATATGAGCCCAACTCACGCTGCTACTCTTTGAAACAGGATTGCCTCAAGAACAGCTAAGTGTAGATATCGTACAGGCTATATTTAGTGGTTAGATTATTAAGAACATTTATGTCGATTTAGTTGTTACAATATGATTTAGATATTAGGTTTCATTACATTACGCCTTGTAATAGTATTACTTTCTATAGATATTATTATTACGCTATATTAACAGATGAATAACCAGACATAGATTCTAGAATCAACAGGTTGCAACATATCAGATTTAACACCGCATAAAATTTAGTAATTTAAATAAAGTAATGCTACCTTTCT
Source organism: Sitophilus oryzae (assembly GCF_002938485.1). Lineage (NCBI taxonomy): Eukaryota > Metazoa > Arthropoda > Insecta > Coleoptera > Curculionidae > Sitophilus > Sitophilus oryzae. The sequence continues at coordinate 240,292 of NW_022145740.1, read as the reverse complement.
TATATTTTCTATAACGTTACACGCATTGTATTTTTTCATAGTCTTTTCATAGAACATATTTAATATTATTTACATACATAGCTTTACTCGACATATAACCACCTATAATAATTATTAAAATTGTACAATGCTATTTACCATCAGGATACATCATGAATGAATATAGTCACTAGTTTTAAGTAATAAACAACGGTGTTTTCTTTCTCTGTTCATGCCTGGCGCCCAATATTTATAATTTCGAGTTATTATTGTTAATTAGTTCTTTCCAGTGAAATACCTTATCCACGACTGCTCTACCAACGAAAAGCTGCCGTTCGCAGTGGCAATGTTTATAAAAAACGCTACAATATAAAATTTGAGATTTCCACCATATTTTTTTATATAAATTTTTGAAACAGATTTTCACTGAGCAGAAATTTTGCACCAATTTGAGCCACATGGTGTTCCTTCCTGCTTCCAAAATCCCAATGGGAAAAATGTATTTGGAAAATCCGGTATATACAGGGTGGTCGGAACTGTATTTCGGGAACTTTGGCAGCATATACTGCAGATAAAAATAAGTAAAAAGTTCGTATAAATGTATGTCTTTAAATACTTAGTTTCGGAGATACAGGGTGTAGAAGTTTCATTTTTATTTCAAATTTTTCCAAATAATTTATGAAATAACGTTAATATTTGGATGAAAATTGGTGTCTGGGAGTTTTTGGCATGAGAAATTTGATTTTGATGTCAATATGACTCCTACTTGTAGAGGGCACCACTTACATATTTTTTAACTGGTTTGAAGAATAATAACTTTCTGTTCGTACCTGTATAAAACTGCTGAGTAAAAAATATACATTTACGAGGAAACTACGTAAAAAAGGTATCTTGGTAAAAATTGCTAGTAGTAATAGTTCTCCAGATATTTGGAATCGAAATTATCAATACCTGTCATACCTGCCATTTTTTCACAGAAAAATTTGTGATTAATTAAAAAAAAATAAAAATTTTCCAAATGTATTCTTTCAGTCAAATAACTATCTACTCAACGTGTTTATTTTTTTGTGAATAATGACATTTTTACCAAGAGATATTTATTACCTAAAAAGTCACGGAAATGTATATTTTTTCACTCAGTTGTTTTATACAGTTACGGAGGAAAAGTTATGACTGTTCAAAACAGTTAAAACAGATGTAGGTGGCGCCCCCTACAAATAGGAGTCATATTGACATCAAAATCAAATTTATCATATCAAAAAACTCCCTGACACCAATTTTCATCCAAATATTGACGTTACTTTAGAAATTATTTGGATAAAATCGAAATAAAAATGAAACTTCTACACCCTGTATTTCTGAAACTAAGCATTTTAGGACATACATTTATACGAACTTTTCTACATATTTTTATCTGCAGTATATACTGCCTAAGTTTCCGGAAAACAGTCCGGACCACCCTGTAGAATAATTTATAATAATAATAATAGCACCCGTATATAGGGTTTAACGCCTTGGGAGTAGCAAGGTACAGCTTGCCATGCTAGAGCCGTTCGGTATACAAGACAGGTAATGTGGCTAGCACTACGCTTCAACCGCCTATTATTACCTCAAGATTGTGAATCCCAAGTATTCATTTAAAGCTGAGTCGACCTAGGTACCCAAAACTATTTTTATTTTATTAAAAATAGTCGGCTGATGAAATTTCGGCTGTAGGATTCGAACCCACAACCTTTGGATTGGTAGACGAGAGCTGTACAGTGTGTCCCATTCTGGTTGAAATCATAGGGTATCTCCGTTATTAGTGAAGATAGAAGAGTGCGGTTTGCACAAACCTGTGCGACTTTTTCGTCAAACGGAAGATTTTCATAGCCCTCTTCATTTCTGAGCTACAGGGTCTTTTCGAAAAATTTGCAATTTGGGACACCCCCTGTATCTCTGTTATTGTTAAAGGTATCGAGAAGGCGAAAACTGCTTATTGTAGAACTTTTTACGTAGAATGCAGTGGCGTAGTCTGTTTTTCTACCAAAAAAATATTTTTGAAAATATGAACTAAAGTTATGTTTTTTCAAATGGAACACCCTGTATATTTATAAATCATATGATCTGTCTTGCTATGAGCTTCTCAAAAATTAATACCACTCTATATATATTTTCACTATTTACTGCAATATTTAAAATATATCATTTTCTGATTAGTAGGCCGTGATAAATAACAAAAAATCAAAATGGTATTTACTAAAATAGTCATACACATATTAAAATCTATTTGGGATTGATATATTTTTCTTCTGAAATAACTGTTACCACTGAAACTGTGAATATATTTTTCTTTTTTTTATAACGGGATGGGTTTGCAAATATCTAAATCTTGAATTATTAAAGCATTTTTCAGGTGTTCGACATTGTTGTAGTGCCTACGATATATTTCGTATTTCAAAAATTCCCAAAATCAGAAATCGAGAACGGCGAAATCCGGGAATCGAGGAGTTTACAGTTGAGGGTTGGAACCTTTGGTGTTAAACAGCAAAATAAAAACACTAAATCACCACAATACACCAAAACACTTTTACTTTTACACTGGACGCGCGTTTCGCTAACCATGTTAGCATCATCAGCAGATGATTATAAACTGAGGAGGCTATCAATATGCTTTCATTGGTTCCAATTCATTGATTTGAAAAATAATAATTTAACAGTATTCTAATATTTCCATAGTTATGAGGGGGAATGTTCCCCATGTTGCTGAAAGTATATTTCACGTAAATTAGCTAAAGGAATATCTAAAATTTCCGATACGATAGATTATTCTTATGTATACACGTATTCCAAGATTTACAAATAGCGGTAAAGAGTTAAGTTTCCCTAATATATAAAGAATTTATTAGCGGCTCCCAAAATAAAACAAGAGACAGATAGCAGTATACTTTTAATAATTCTTTAGTTTCTTTTATTATCAATCATGGCCTACTAATAAATATGATGTTTTAATAAAAACTTTTAAATATTGCAGTAAATAGTGAAAATAAATATAGAGTGATATATATTTTTGAGAAGCTTATGGCAAGACAGATCATATGATTTATAAATATACAGGGTGTTCCATTTAAAAAAACATAACTTTAGTTTGGTATATATTTTCAAAAATATTTTTTTGGTAAAAAAACAGACTACGCCACTGTATTCTATGTAAAAAGTTCTACAATAAACAATTTTCACCTTCTCGATAGCTTTAACAATAACAGAGATACCCGAGGTGTCCCAAATTGGAAAACTTTCAAAAAGACCCTGTAGCTCGGAAACGAAGAGGGCTATGAAAATTTTGTTTACAGCATCTTCCGTTTGACAAAAAAGTGAGACAGGTTTGTGCAAACCGCACCTTTCTATCTTCACTAATAACGGAGATACCGTATGATTTCAACCAAAATGGGACACCCTGTACCTCTACGCCAACGGGCACCTTTTTTATATAGAATAATTTAACTTATAAATAAATGGGAATAATAATGAATGTATTTTTCTAATCTTACCTTGGTATAACAAAACTTGGGCTTTTAGATCTCCTTGGTTCAGTTTGTGCCATTCTCATATCCTGCGATATATTACAATTTTCAAAATCCCGTATCATTTCACGAACCGAAATCATATTCACACCGTCCGTACCAGGCATTTCTAAACAATTTTCACAGCAAAAGGATTTACGCTACTAAAATCCACTACAAAATCCACTGCAAATACCGTCAAACTAACAACGCGTTAAAAAACCGCACATATACTCACAAAATTCGAATCATTTTTTTTGCGTTGATTGAATTCTTTCACTCTTTTGTATTGTCACTTTGTCTTTTTTTATTTGTTTAGATTAATATTTTTTTTTCAGAGTTAGCCCGATCTGCACTCTTTCGCAGATGCTACTACAGATTTACAGTATAAATAGATTAGTGAATTTTTCATTTTTATCTGGGCCCGGGTTTTATTAATTTATTTTTTAATATATAAATGTAGATAGCGGTAAATTTATTGACGTAATTGAGTAATTGACGCAACTCTCGTAAAATTACTGTTTATGATATCTGTAGGGTTTAGTGTATTATAAAAGTCTGAAATAGATACTCTGGTAGAGTTATGTGTTCGTCTTCCTTCTCAGTGCTCTACTAAAAATATACAGGGTGTCCCATTTTCGTGTGTTTTACGGGGTTTCTGGTTTATGAGTAGAGATACAAAAATGTGGTTTTACCATCCCTCTACTACTTTTTGAAACTAAAGATGCTACATACAGATTTGCACTAGCCCTTTTAGTTCCTGAAATACAAGACGAATTTGAGAGTTTTGCAGTTTTCGGCTGTATTTTTCAGGTATTTTATAACTTATCGAAAAGGTAAAACCGAGTTTCATAGATTTTCTCACGTAGAGTCCAGTGGCATGACTAGTTTTTTCGCTGGGAGCTATCGTTTTCGAAATATTAGTTTTTTTAATGGAAACCCCTGTATTTGATGTTTTTATTTTATTTGTCTTGTTATTAGTATGTTACATAAACAATTGCTTGTATTTACAACATTACAACATATATATAGTCTGTCCAACGAGAAAATCCTTGACAGTGATAGATGTGTCTGTCATTTTAATTTCAAAGTAGTTTATTTTATTTTACAAAGAAATAAGTTGGTACAACTGGAACGCATAGCAGGAAATTAATATATTTAAACTGACTTTTGATATTTGACTGACAAGTGATTACTTCAATATATTGTGAAAAAAAACTGTATAAAACTGAAAAAATGTAATCGAGTTATTTTATTTAATAAAAAATGGTATGTGTTAATACAAAACAAATAGGAACAAGATACCACATACCAAAAAAATATAAAAAAACTATTTCTTACTTTCAAGCTCTATGAAACTTCCCGCATTTACGATTATATTATTTATCAATATAACTTATGTACAAATACAAATTTGTAATATTCCACAGGAATAAATAAAACAACATAAATAAAACAAACTATTTTATTAATAATAACACTTATAATTTAATAATTTTAATTTTATACCTTAAAGGTTGATTAATTAACTTTAATCTAAATTTTTTTAAACCAGTACCTTTTGACATTATTTTTCTGCAGTACTAAAATCCATTATTTACCTATCGTGTGATGTCGATATTATACAGCTACTCGAGTTTTTAGTATGTCTTTATATAGTATGGTCCTTCTACCATATTCGAGATGCACTTATCTACGACTAGATGGTATACGAACTTTATTGATGGTAACTTTATTGATGTATAAGACCTTCTGTCTGGGCAGCGAGTATTAACCATAAACTGTGCTCTGGGTGTACAGTTAATTTTCACTCGATTTTTCCTCTACTTGACTTCAAAACGCAGAGTATTTGACAAAAGTTGACACAAAATTATAACCTATAATTTGGCAAGACTTTGACAAGCGTCAAAAATCTACAAAATCTAAAGGCGAGTTCATACACATCGGCGTCCGTTTGTCGTTCATCATTCCGTCAAACCAATAAAATTGAAATACGATCTGTTATTTTTGAAATAAACCAATAAAACTGGTTAAAAACAACAAGAGACGACGTATGACGGATTTATATTTGAACCCATCCATAGTTAACTTAAAAATTATTAGAAACTTTTGCTTTTCTTCTGTCATCGTCTGTCGAAATCTTACCTGAGAAGAAAAAACAGAGTATAACAAATACTCTATGCTGCATTATTTGATAGGATTGTTAAAGTTTTCTAAAAATACATACAGGGTGCTACAATTCGATATCTCGGAAACCGTAATAGACACGAATATGGAGCAAAGTTGCGCCCTGTGATGTTCGCCAACATGCAATCAAAAAAGTTCAAAAAATTTAACCTAACCAAATCAAATCAAATGGAACGAGGGTGGTGCATTAGCATGTTTGGAACAAGCATTTTTTTACGAATAATTTGGTACCACACACTTGGTATTTCGACTCAAATTGTCGTTATGAAGCACATGTGAGAATTTCAAATAAACCATATTCGAAAATGTCAAAAGTTGACATATGATATGTCGTTCTATTCAGAGTGTCATTTTCTATCGAATAAAGTAAAAAAATACCGAGGGTGCCATTTAAAAATCAAAAGTTGTAGTCATTTCCGGCGAAACAGGAAGTGACCGAAAACAATTGAATACGTCAATCAATCCTAATTTATGTCATATAGTAACATACCAAATCTCGTTTTTTTAACTGAAAAAATAAATAAGTTATAGGGGTATACTAATCAATAAAGTTCCTGTAAACTTTGTTTTAGACAAGTTTTTAAGATAGTTTTTAATAAATGACGTATATTAATAATTTTGATGAGATATATTATAACACAGTAAAATTCCGTGAAAATATATTTATTCATACTCAATATTTTTTACAAAGTAAACTAAAATATATGTCTGAACAAGTGATTCAAAAATAGCCATTTCCAAATACAATGTTGATAAAACGTAAACAATTTCACTAAAATAAATGATAAAGCGCAAAACGAACTTTCAAACAAAACTGCTTGATATCCTTTCTAAACAAAATGCATTTTTTTTTCAGCAACTTTGTGTTATTCTTTACTCTTACCTTATTACTTTACCGCCAGGTATTACTTTCATATTAATAGTAAATGTATTAATTAATTGATCACCATTTTTATTTTTACAAAAATTAAGTGAAAGCATTTAAAGAAAAAATAAAATAATTACTTAAAATATGATTAAATAACCAGTTTATTTTTTTTTGTTTTACTTGGTATAATTGGAAATATTACTGACGAATTCTCAGGCTTTGGAAAATTTATTTAACACAAAGATGGAATATCTAAAAATAGCGAAAATTTATAAAGGATAAAAATGTATGTATAGATATTTTTCTTTGTAATAAATGCTGGAATAAAATTTTAATGTAAAATATCACAATGCTTTAAATGTTTACAAAATGGAAAATTAAATTCAAGAAACGTGTCTGGAATACTTAAAAATGGGAAATTAATTTTTTATTCATTTACGCGCCTTTTTTTCTTAATTAGAAATTTCAACATTATCTTAATTATTATTTTGTTGGATATACAGATTTTAATAAATTACCTATTTTTATAACGCATACAGTACGTCTGTCCGTTCTGTAGCTACGGGGTATCCGTGAGAGGGGAAACGATATTCTCTCGATGTTTTTCGTAAAAAAATAGACGACGCGTCCCATCAATAAAAATTCAACAAATTTGTAAGTAGGCAAAAAAATGAGTGGGCGGAGCGATTTGCGGTGACGCACTCGTCAAATCGACGTATAAAATATATTGCTGTTTATTAAAATGTTTTTTGTCCGCATTCCTTTCATAGACACAGATCCAGCAGATGTACTGTATATGATCAAGTATACTCAGCTTCCCTGTTTTACATTTACATTGCGTTTACCAGACGTCATAGAAGAAATCTGAACTAAAATAATTGGATAATATTAAACTAAATCTGCTTTCAAAATATTAGACTAAATTACCTAAGTTATTATGTTTTAAACAACTACATTTTAAACTCTAAGTTTTCGCCAATCCCATGCTATTCTGAGACGTAACGCTTGAACTTGGCAGCTCGAAAAACTGAAGCGCTCTGCATGCTGCCAACAATCTGCCCAGTTATGCCGGCTAGCTGAAAATATTTGACAGAGTGGAGCTAGTATTTTCCTTATACTATAGCCATTGTATCACTAATAGTTTTAAAGAAATAGGCCAGTTCTACAATTTTTTGAATATTTTTTGGTTAAATATTAAATTAATTTTTCCACCATATATTGCTTATTTTTTTCCAATATTTATATATAATTTAAAACATAGTTAATGCCCCACGAGATCATTTCTTATTCTATAAAAAACAGTACATTGCGTTCCTAATGGGCAACTTAGAGGGTGACGACTACGTCAAACCAGCTACTTGGTTATGGGCGATACATTAACTAATTTATGAATGGAAAGGAACACGAGTAAATAAATATCAGTTGGAAGAGTACAGTTTAAGCTATTAAGTCTTTGTTTATGCAACTGATTATTGTTTTGAATTGCTGTTAATTTAAGATTAATTATGTTCACTTAGATGCAAAAAAACGCACGGAAATTTTTTTGGTCAAGTTTAAAGCGTTATTTTTTATTTTTAGCCCTATTTTCTTGATTTTTTTTAGCAAACTGCATATAAATATATAAACTTTAATTCATAAACTCAGTTTATTATAAACTTTAGTATTTGACTTATTATACAGGGTTAATCGAAGAGTTGTTTTTTGCTCTATCATTAAAACACCCTGTGCAATAATTTCGTGAGCAAATTTTATCTATACAGTTATATATCTATGATATTCAATACATAATAAAAATCTAAATGGACCAGAGAAAGAAACATTTAAACACTTCAAAGAACTTCTTACACTGATATTCGGTAAGTTATTGATTGATCAATATACAGATATGTTTAATATTCAATAATCAGTTTCATATAAAATTTAAGAGTGAGATTGTTAATTTGGAAATAAAATATAACAAAGTCCAACAGAGTGCTCGATGAGTGAGTATGCTAATAAACCAACTGCTTGGAGGGAAAAGAGGAGAAAAAAATGACTAAACGAGGTCCACCAAATCGTGGCGATATACCAGTGTTTACCATTTTAGTATGTTGTACTTATATTTTTAATACATTTTGATACAAATTCTGTTCTTTTACAGTGTTTTCTTACTTCTGGTTTCTGCAGTGTAAATAATTATTATTATTGTGTTATTTGCGCTATTGCGTTCCATGATATAAAGAAATATAAGAATTTTATTTTTTAACCACTTAATCCATTTTATGGAAGAAAAATAGTACATTTAATACAAAACAAAAATGGAACAATTTTAAGGCTACTTCTCTTGAACTTACTATCGAGATACTTTTGGAAAATACAAAGTTTTGCATTCCTAATTTTCGTTCTAAAAAGATATAATTGGTATCATTGAATAAATATTTCTTAAAAAGAATGAAAAGTTAGGCATCAAAACTTGTATTATTTCCTAAATTCGTTCATAAGAAGTAGTTTTATCTAGCACAAGCTGTATATACGAAGCAAAATACACACGTATACACGCTGTAGTCACAACTGCAATGTGTAAACATAGTTTAAACGTAATACACAAGCACTGTGTATCCTACGGCACACTGTGTATCCCTTACTTTGTGTATACGTAAATGCTATACTGTGGCTACGTTGTGAGGCGGACGTTTAACCTTTGTGCATACGTGTTGAACTAGAATGTGTAAACGTAGCATATTTACATCGGGGGAATTGTGTCACCCTGTGTCTACATCTAATAATGTAAACACATCTTAAATGTGATTTGATGTGCTTTATGGGTTTCTACAAACAATTTTGCAATGTTTTCATATATCTTACTTTTTTATGTTATTCTTCATAATGACGAGGTGGCTTCTTTGATTATTGTTGTGTACGATTGAATATGGTCCTCAGTGTCAAAGGTTGTGCAAAACTCATTGATCTTGTTGAAAATGGCCGAAATTATGAAGAGTCGCTTGGTCCTTTAAGAAGAATGGAAAAACAACACAATATATTTGCAGCTTCATCATCGTATGATCCGACGTGTACGGAAAGTTATAGCAGCCGGGGGAGGTAATACAAAGTATTAGAGGCACTTTTTAAGAGTTTTTTGTTTGTTTATACTCTTGTTATTACACTTATTTTTTTTTTAATATCCTTAGTTCTGTTAATGTTACTATTATTTATTAAAACCAAGCCTGTATAGTTACTTTTTAACCTTATTTAAATTTTAACATAGAGTTCTAATCATTGTCGATATGACATTATGACAATAGTAACCCAAGCCACCTCGGTAATATTAAAAAATAACATCATAAAATAATGATAGCTGAAAAAATTGAAAACTGTTGGTGGCAAGTTCATTACGCCCTTAAAAATTAACCAAGGCATGTGTTAACATGGGTCAAAAAACACAATGCTCAGAAGACACGGGTCCGATCGAAAAATAATATTTTAGGAAAATTTTCTCACGGAATTGTTGCACAGGGTGTTTTAAATTTAGGATAAAAACAACTACATTTTTTTTAGAAAAACAACAATTTTTTTTGTATCTGAATGTATAAAAAATTGCAAAGTAAATCATTTTAGCTTTAAAGATAAATTATTGATTATTAAATGAGAAAATAAAAAGTCATATATATCGAGTTGGATCAAAACAAAAAAAAATCTTTATTTTCTTATACATAAACATTGAAATTTATACACTTATTTTTATGTACATAACAAAAAATGCATAAAATGCGAACTTAGACAAGCATATTTCACCATCTTGTACCTTAAAAAATTAATTTAATTAAACAAAATATGCTTAGTCTTCTTCTTCGTCCGATTGAACCCCGGGTACATCTTCCGCAATAGCTTCTGGTTCATCGTCGTCATATTCATTTTCTTCAGCCGCAGGTGGTGGACCAAGATCAGACTCCATCAATTTTGCTTCCGCTTCTAAAGCGTCTAATTCTGCTTGAGCCCTTTCTAATTCAGCGAGTTCTTCTTCATCCCGTCTCAACTCCTCTAATTCTGCCTGTCTTGCCAATTCCGCTTCATCAACTACTGGTTCTGGTTCGGGTTCTTTCTCAGCCGGAGCTTCTTCTTCTTCTTCGACTTCTTCAGGTTCAGGTTCATTGGATTGTGCAGGTGGAGGTCCTAAATCTGATTCGAAAGCTTTAGCTTCGGCTTCAAGAGCATCTAGTTCGGCTTGTGCTCGTTCAAGTTCGGCTAATTCTTCTTCTTGCCTTCTAAGTTCTTCGATTTCTGCATCGCGCTTGGCAGCCTCTGCTTCTTCCTTGGCCCGTGCTGCCTCGACGGCTAACTCTTTTTCTTGTCTTTCTAACTCCGCCAGTTCTTCTTCTTGGCGTTTTAGTTCTTCGAGTTCGGCTTCTTGGCGTTTTCTTTCTTCTTCTTCAGCTTCGATTTTGGCCTGTTCTGCCAACTCGGCTTCTTGTCTCGCTAACTCGGCAAGCTCTTCGGCTTGTCGGGCGAGGTCGGCTTCTTTCTCTTCCTCTGCCTTGCGTGCTATTTCTTCTAAGCGGAGTTGAGCTTGGAGGGCTTCTTCAGCGTTTGCTTCTTCGATTCTGCGCTGTTCTTCTAGTCGTGCCTTTTCTTCTTCCTCTTCTCGTCGCCTTTTTTCAATTTCAGCCTAAAAATAATGTTTTCATTAGTGAAAATATTTCGAAAAATGCATGCTTATTTTTTGAATAAAAATATTAGAACTGATACAAAAACTCAATCCTGGTAAGTTGGTGTCAGTCGTTTCAATTAATTTATAAAAATCTATTAATATACACTAAAATAATCTATTTCATTCGCTGAACGCATATTTCGTTTACCATGTTAGCATTATCAGAAGATTTATCAGAATTTAACCAGTTACTGTTTACCAGTTAAAAATATGTTTTGTAATTTTGACATTTAATTTGGCACTTTTCAGAAGAGTACTAGCTTCTACGTCCCACTAGTCAATTCGCATACCCAACAATGTTGTCGTTTGTTGTCCCTTAATTTCATGATTTTCAGTTGTTAGCTAAAGTAGAGACGTTTATTTTTACGTTTTAAAGTTTGATTGTTATTTGATTTATTTTGTCAGAACGTTCTTAATAGTAATCAGAATACTAGATAAACTAAGAATAATTGAAATGAATACCAAGTGTTGTGCGTTTTAGTGTACGTTGTTTATTCTGTTATAATCTAATATTTACTAGAGATTTAAAATTTGTTTAAAAATTAAATTCAATTATTTTTATTTATGAAAATATGTCATACTTTAATAAAAGAAACAAACTTTTAATAAGCTAGTAGATCTTAATTTTCACTGCATTTTATTCAGAGTAAACGTTACTCAAACCATCTAGAAAGATTTTTATATATTTTTGAATTCAAATATTATATTTTGTTTATTTTTGAGAGAAGCATGAATTAAATTATTTTGCTGAGGAAAAGTTCATATATTTGTTTTAACACTAATATCACGATCCCGTTTAAAATGTTCATGTAAGTTACCTTTAAACCTACTGAAAAAATCACACATATGATTTTTTTTTCTAATATTTTGTACAGGGATATTGGTATTATTTAAACCATCACCTAAAACAGTTCTATTATTATCCCTGAATCAAGGATATTAAGATCAAATTTTCCATTCTTAAAGAAGACAAAGAAAAACACAGTGAAAGTCTATGCACCATCATTACTAATATCCTGGATGGCAATGCTTACGCTTGACTCTGCCTCACTTCTTTGATAATTTGGTTTGGTTTACCTTTTGCCACTTGTGCATGTGATTTTAAATTCCACGGTAAACTCTTCTTTGCACTAAAATGTTTATTACAAAATTCGCAGATAAATGCATATATTTTAGTTCTATAGGTGCTATTTCCTCTATCTAATTCGGATGAAATTTTTTAACGTGTTTCCGAAGCACACTGAAACACACAAAACTGCGATTACATTCGCAGCAAAAACTGCTATTAGAAATACTGGTATTCATTCCATTTACTTATTAACATTAACGAAATAAATTATAGGGGAATGTCATCGATGTTCATTTTCAAGATCATACGGTATATGTCTTGCAGGGCCGGCGGAAGGGAAATATTGAGACCGGGTATGTTAGTATCTGACATAAATTAGGATTAATTGACGCATTCAATTGTTTTTGGTAACTTCCTGTTTCACCGGAAATTACTAAAACTTTTAATTTTTTTAAATGGCATCCTCGGTATATTTATACTTTATTCGATAGAAAATGACACTCTGAGTAGAAGGACATATCATATTATGCCAAATTTTAACATTTTCGCTTAAAAAATCGTATTTTAAATTTTAATCTGAGTGCTATGGCTGTGTTAAAAACGCTAATTTTTAAACAAGGAGCCTTAAAAAATGTTTTATTATTATTGTTATGTTTTCGTGTCTTGTCCTGGCCGGTTAAGATATGCCCAAATCGTATTTTTAATCATATCTCAATTTTTTCAAATGGAACAAGGGCGGCTCATTCGCATATTTGGAAAAAGCATTTTTTTACGAATAATTTGGTACCACACATTTGGTATTTCGAGTCAAATTGTTGTTATGAACCATAAACCGCATGTTTATTTTAAACCATATGCGAAAATGTCAAAAGTTGACATATGACAAGTCATTCTATTCAGAGTGTCATTTTCTATCGCATAAAGTAGAAATATACCGATATGGTGCGATTTAAAAATCAAAAGTTATAGTAATTTCGGTGAAACAGAAAATGAAAACAACAATTGGATACGTCAATTCATCCTAATTTATGTCGTATACTAATATACCAAATTTCCTTTCTTCGTCTGATAAAATAAACAATTTATGAGAGTGAGCCACTTTTGAGACGCACCCGATCTATAGAAATATAAGAAATAGAATTCCAACTTCGGCAGTCTCGTTCTGGAATAAGTGATCTTTGAAAACATTAATATTTAGTTGCAGCATTACTTTTCTATAAGAATTTAAGAAAATGTTCTTTATTTTTTCACAATCAATTTATATGTTATATTATATGATCAGATACAGTTTTGTCGGCTTCAAAATGATGATCAGCCTGTGTTTGTGATGCATTACTTTGTCTTGCTCTAATGAGAAAATTCTATGATTCTGCTTACATTTTCCGGAATCCGGAACAATCAAAACCACCAAAAAATTAATATCTTTTCCCACTACTGTTAATGAATTAATTTAATTAATGAGGCAACCTTATAATTTTTTTTTTGATAATAAGGATATCGGCGGGATCTTCTTCAGCTTCTTGTGAATAAATATTTGCCTCATATAATTTTAGGGCATATCAGCCATTAATAACAAATAAAAGGTGTGGGTAGTAGAAAAAGTGCGATTTTGAGCGATTAGTCTAACTAAATTTTGCTGGCTCTTGACTCAAAACAGTTTGTTTGGTTTGGTTTGGTTTGGTTTGAATTAATAAATAATAATTCAATATATAAAAACAAGAATTATAGAAAAAAGGGATATTGACAAAAAGTTGATAGCTTTTGAGTTATAAGTAAAATACCACGAACAAATCAGATTTATATTTTTTTATTTTATTTTGTTTAAGATTCTTCCACGAAAATGAATTCGCAAATCCCAGTTTCGAATAGAGCACCCAAAGAATATATAGAATAGAAGAAATCCCAACGTCCGTCAAAAAAACATCCCAAAACTTCCGTGCTAAGAATTTTTTGAGCATAATTTCAGAAAACTATAATAAGATAGATCTAGGATATAGTAGCGTTTATAATGTTTAGTCAGATATTTTTCCCTATGTGGTGTGGTAATTGCTAATATTTTAATAATGAATTAATTATTGAACTGGTTATTCGTTACTATTTGTTTAGATTACTCTTTTTATAAATATTTTAGTTTCTGTCGTGGCGCCCCTTGTATACGGCGCCCCGGGCGGCCGCCCGGGTCGCCCGGCCCTTCCGCCGGCCCTGATGTCTTGTATATTATGTAATGATGTAAACCATAAAATAAGGCAACAGTAAACGGCAACATTGTTGGGTATGCGAGTTGACTAGTGGGACGTAGAAGCTTGTCAGAAGAGTTACATTAAGAATTTACACTACTTATAAATAAAGTCAATTTAACGATACTTTTTTGCTAGATAAAATCTAAATTCCAGTTTACCTGTTTTTTAGCTTCTGCTTGTCGGGCAAGTTCAGCTTGTTTCTCTAATTCGGCAGCTCTTTCTGCAGCTGCTTTAGCAGCTAGCTCCTCTTGTCGCGCAATTTCAGCTTTCCTGGCAGCTTGTTTGGCTACAGTTTCTTGTCGAGCTTGCTCTTCAGCCAATGCCCTAGAACCATGCATTAATTAGATATTAAGCTATTTTAATTTTAATTTTGGAGACAAAGACAATATTAATATAAGGTTATTCTAATTTATTATCTATTTACTATCCGAGTGCATACTGACGGGGCTTTAACACTAGCAGGATGTAGTACAATACTTTAGATTTTCATTTATTTTTATATCTCTTATAAATGCTCCCTTAATAGTTATTTTTTATACAAGACGATAAAATGGTATTTTATCGTCGTCCGAAAAGATTAATTCACGAGCGATGAAATCACGAGTGAATTAATTTCGGGAGACGATAATGCAATTTTATCGTCGTGTATAAAACAATATTTTTCTTCCATAGCGAGTTACTTTTTAAAAAATATTCATAAATTATTATTTCAAGGAATTTATTACGAGTAGAAAACATATTGTGCTGGGTTGGCGTTGGTTTCTATATAAATTGACAAATAAATAAAGCTGTCTCCATAGACAAACAAATAAAAAGAGACTGGCAAATTAAATGGCAAAGAGAGGGACAACGTTCCCGTAGCGCAACTCAGAACGCAAAATTTCGTTCTATTTATGTTAATCTGCGCATTGCGTCTATTGGGCCCACTATCTCATTCTAATATAACAAGAGAGAAAGAAGCAACCATATAAAACGTAATTTCTAAATAGAAATTAGAACAGTCGCCTTTCGTTTTCGTCATCATGACAACCAAGATAACAACATCATGACAATTCGTTATGTTTGTTAATTTTTCTTTTCGTGATTTACCTTTTTTTCTAAACTCTCCATTTTATTGACTTATGAATATGGATAGGGAACAAATTCCTTTGTTCCATATAGGTATTTATATTTTGTTACTTATAATTTTAGTTTATACTATTTGTTATTTTATTTGCTGCAGGAACCAGTATCATCTATTTTTTATATGTATTGGTACCCCCTTTCTCTGATAGATATGTTAAAGACACCCGGTAAAATAAAAGTAAGTAGTTATATTTATCATCTTATTAAGAAAAAAGTAGAAGTAGTAGTGTCAAAAATATTTCGAACCTCTCCTAAAATAACAAATTAATACAATTATTTTTTATCATTTTTTGGGTAGGGAGTTTATAGCTGGTTTATAGTAACCAGAAACTTTATTAATATACCTATTTTACTTTTGTTTTAGGATTAAAAATTAAAACTGGACTTGAAAATGGTTGAGGATCATGATTCTCGTAAAGTCTTCTTTGCTTGGATATTCACTTTGTTATTGCAATTAGACAGTTTTTTCGAAAATGAGATTTTTAATGCCCTTTAAAAAAATTGGTCGATCGTTTCCTGCAACAGTCAGTTCTTCTGCATTTAAAATTGGTAGGTGGGTGGAATAAACACTGTTATTTTTTGTTATTATATTATAAAAAGTTTATTTATTTTTATGTATAAATAAATATGTTTATAAAACAGTACAATTTTTGCTTTTTTTTATAATTTCCCTTATAATAGAGTACTCTTTCGTTCTGAAAGAAACTGCAGATTTTCACTTAAACTGATTTATTTCCTACACCACGTTCCCTTTACGTGGTATAGGGAATAAATCAGTTTAAGTGAAAATTTTCAGTTTCAGAATGAAAGAATACTACTAATAAAGGCTAATTTAAATTTTCCGCCAGCCAGAATGTGCGATAATGTCTTACGATACGTTTTATACCTATCTCTTTCTTTTTCATATAAAGCACACATAATAAAGAAAGATAGCACGTACGTCCTGCCATGGTCCTGCTAATTGGAATCAAAATTGTTGTTGAGAGTTGCGCTACGGGAACGCGGTCCCACTCTTTACCATGGGATTTGTCAGTCTCTTTTTATTTGTTTGTCTATGGCTGTCTCTTTAGTTGTCAGTTCTGAGTCAATATTTTTTAATTCTCTTTCGTGTCGATTGATGATTGAATTGGAGCCAGAAATGGCTCAAAACGAAATAAGTAAATTACCAACAGATATTCAGGCTGAGGCGACAAACGCCATATCCAAACTACTTTCATTTAAATCCCGAATAACTTATGAAAAGGAATACAAAAATTTTCAAAAATGGAAGCAATTAAAAAGAAGAAATAAAGTTTTTAACCTATCCTCGCTGTTAAAGTATGATTTAATCTACTCTTGCGGTTAAAGTACTATTTTATCTACTATTTTTGATAGATATATAAGGCAATTTTAACAGTTGCTATGGAAAAAAATATTTTTTGAACGCCTAGTCAAACACGAAACTTAACGAAATTACTCCTAACTGAAATTAATGTGATATCGAGTATGATATAGTATACTTTCTCTGCGCGTAAGTGATTTTCAAATCTTATTTATATTTTAGAAAAAGTAGTGCGCGCTATTTTTAGTTCAATAATTTAGTTTTTGATTTTGTCTCGTCCAGTTTTCTTTGACGTATTTGTTGGCTGGAAGCTAGTCGTTGTGTGCTCTATGGTTCGTGTGTTCTGGTTCGTAAGTTAGAGTGAGTATTATTTTGTTTTGTTAATTAAAGCTACCTTAATCTATTATTTATTTTTTTATGCTTTATTTTAAATTTAGGATACTAGTGTTTAATTTTTTAACTATTAATGAAAAAATTGAAGTTTTAATCATTTGCGGGTTACATTATTAGCAAAACGTGCTTGTAAATTTTAAAATAAAGTGTTTTGTTTCCGGGACTTCTGCTTTGATAGAATTTTGTATTTTTCTGTAGTAACAACAAAGGTTCTAACATAAACAGTAGTAAAAATTTTTCAAAATTTTTAAATTTTTATACAGGGTGTTTCAAAACAAATGCGAAAAACTTCAGGGGGTGATTCCTTGTTCAAAATAAAGGGTAGTTTGCTTCATAAACGTTGGGTCAAAAGTCAATCATTAGGGAGATATCGCGGTACAAAGATGGCGGAAAAATAATGTTCTTATTTTTTATCTTGAAAACGAAAAGAGATAGACTAATGAAATTTTATGGAAACATTACTGTTATGAAAACACACTTTCTGGTAATTTTTCACTTTATTAAAATGAGTAGAAGGGGTTGAAATAAACTACCCCTATCATTCTTGTTAACGAAATTTAAAGAAAAATCTTATCAAACACATGCAAAAAAATTAATTTGGATAGTTTAGTTTGTTTAGAAACTTTTTTATCTCTTGTAATTTTTTTATAACTCACCGATTTGAAATTAAAAAATAAAATGTAAAGCATTACATGTCAGGACTAAAAATATTTTTAGATTAAGAATCTAGTGATAATAATGATAATAATTATAATCTAGATAATAACGTATTGCAGTAGGGTAATGTCAAATAAAACAATATTAGAAACATCCTAAAAAGTGACAGCGGCCGACTAGATTTTTTCCTAAAAAAATTACAGCTGCCCACTAGATTCTTTATCTAAAAATGTTTTTTGTCCTGACATGTAATGCTTTACATTTTATTTTTTAATTTCAAATCGGTGAGTTTTATCAAAAAAACACAAGAGATAAAAAAGTTTCTAAATAAACTAAACTATCAAAATTATTTTTTTTTGCATGTGTTTGATAAGATTTTTCTTTAAATTTCATTAACAAGAATGATAGGGGTAGTTTATTTCAACCCCTTCCACTCATTTTAAAAAATTACCAGAAAGTGTGTTTTCATAACAGTAATGCTTCCGTAAAATTTATTAGCTCATTTCTCTTTTTCGTTTCAAGACAAAAAATTAAAACATTATTTTTCCGCCATCTTTGTACCGCGATATCTCCCTAATGGTTGACTTTTGACCCAACGTTTATAAAGCAAACTACCCTTTATTTTGAACAAGGAATGACCCCCTGAAGTTTTTCGCATTTGTTTTGAAACACCCTGTATATCGTAATATACAGGGCGGCGCACGCGAGGACGCACCTCATTCACCTCGGTTCATTATACGAAAACGGAAAGATGTAGAAACAAAATATTTTATGGGTATATGTGCGGAGGCAATGTGCACAATTTAAAATTATTTTGAAATATGCAGGGTGTTTCAGAACTAAGATCCAAACCAAAGTTATATTTTTTCTTATGGAACACACACACACCAGGTATTTTATTTCATTTTTTGATTCTTATGCCCAAAAAAAGGTTTTTATTATAACGGTTAAATATGTTTAAAATCTTTGGTTTTTGAGATATTTAAAGATATTTAAAAATGCACGCTACAATAGAATATATTATTAACACCCTGTGCATTGCTTTTTAGAATTAATTCTTCTGCTGACTTTAAAGGTAGAGAAATAAATTTTATAGAAAAATTTGATTGCTTCGTTTAATGTATACAGGGGTATCAATAATTGCTGGTATATTTTAAATATTTATTTTACATAAAAACTTCGTTATTTCAAATACAACACCCTGAATTTTTTTAAACAAATCGAAGCAGATTAAAATGCTCTTTCAAACTATATTTTGGGTTTCCTATACCTATCTAGCTCAAATTTTGAATAAAGAGCCATTTTTCAATAAAATGGCAATCAAGATGGCTGGTGTTGCCATGATAAGTTGCTAGTGACAATAGCTATTTTCAAAATAGAAATTAGTTTATGGACTTTCGTTTAAATTTATAGCAGTTTACTTTTATTTAATTTACCTACAATAGTTTAATAAATAATATTTATTAAATATGTATTTAATATTATATCAAGAAAAATGAAGTAGCCCATTGATTTATTTTACGTTGATTTGTGGATTTATGGATTTTCTATAAAAAAATGTAGAAAAAAGATTCAAAGTAAACTTTAAGTTTAAATTAAAGACTTTTAATTTAAACCAGGTCTCTGTGAGAAGAATAGACGCCTTCTTAAAATTTCTATAAAAAAGCCAATTACAGCAAATTCATTTTCTTCGCTTCCAACGTCAGATTTCTGCCTAATAGATTTTTTATAAACCACACTACCATAGTTTTGCGAAATAAGACAAGTAGTTTTTCAAAGGAACGCTTATCAGATATTCCTACTTGGATATCTTTGAGCATAAGCCCTTGGGCCAAGAATCAATTTTCCTCATAAAATAAAATTCGTTTCGCCAGCAAATACTGCTTTATTTTTCTTGAAATAATAATAAATACTTACATATTAAACTATTGTAGGTAAATTTAAGTAAACTGTTATAAATCTAAATAATAATGTCCATAAACTAATGTCGGTTTTGTCACCAACTGTCATTTTATTGAAAACTTGCTTTTTATTCAAAATCTGAGCTAGATAGGTATAGAAAACCCTAATGTAGTTTGAAAGAGCATTTGAATCTGCTTCGATTTATTTAAAAAAATATAAAGTGTTGTATTTGAAATAACGAAGTTTTTATGTAAAATAAATATTTAAAATAGACCAGCAATTTTTGATACCTCTGTATACATTTAAGAAAGCAATCATTTTTTTAGTAAAGTTTATTTCTCTGGCTTTAAAGTCAGCACAAGAATTAATTCTGAAGAGTAATTATACAGGGTATTGACAATTTTTTCATTATAGCATGCATATTTAAATATCTTTAAATATCTCAAGAACCAAAGCTTTTAGACATATTAAACTCTTATAATAAATGCCTTATTTTGGGCACAAGAATCCAAAAATTAAATAAAATACCGGGTGTTCCATAAGAAAAAATATAACTTTGGTATGGATCTTAGTTCTGAAACACCTTGTATATTTCAAAATAATTTTAAATTGTGCACATTGCCTCCCCACATATAACCATAAAATATTTTGTTTCTACATCTTTCCGTTTTCGTATAATCAACCGAGGCGATTGAGGTGCGCCACCCTGTATATCTTAAGGACGTAGAATTTTATTACTATTCCGATTTTATATCTTTTTTTCCGTAGCAACAGTTAAAATTGCCTTATATCTATCAAAAATAACCTAACCTAACCAAAAACTTTATTTCTTCTCTCACGTTTTTTAATTGCTTCCATTTTTGAAAATTTTTGTATTCCTTTTGATAAGTTATTCAGGATTTAAATGGAAGTAGTTTGGATATGCCGTTTGTCGCCTCAGCCTGAATATCTGTTGGTAATTTATTTATTTCGTTTTGAGCCATTTCTGGCTCCAATTCAATCAACAATCGACACGAAAGAGCATTAAAAAATATTGACTCAAAACTGACAACCAGAGAATAGGTACATTAAAGAAATGCTAACTTCATGTTAAAAAATGGAAAATGGCAGTACTAGCTAAATTGAGGGGAATTGGACGGGCGGGGCTTAAAAGAGGGGAAATTTTTAAAAAAAATATTTTTACCTATAAGTATCACTGACTTACTGTTTAAAGTTAATAAACATATCGTGGGCGTACAAGGAAAACCATGTAAGTCCACTTTTTCGTAAAATCGGTTTTTCACATTACTAAGTCTATTTAGGTATAACCTCTCATATTAAATATCCTTTAAGTCCAATACAGTTCAAATATACGAGATATTATTAGCTTCAAAATAACTAAGTCCACAGACGCTAAATTTCGCTCAGAAAAATCTATTAAGTGCACTTAATGGATTTATGAATTTTTTTAACAGTCTGCAAAAATGTTCAAGAAGGATCTGTGGGAATTCCCGATCAAGAAAGCGATTGTGATTCCGATAATAAGCCTCTGGCTCATTATTTGATCCCAAAAAGTAAAGGAGCCAATCAAGAAAAACCCACTAACTCCAGTAAAATTTAAGTTTTTTTTTCAGAAAATCCATTAAGTCAGATTATTATAAAAAAAAATGTCAATAAACAATTTGTTCTTAAAACCCTGTATTTTAATTTAGCCTAAATTAGCCCTAGATAACCCTAATGTCAATTAATTTCTTTTAGTGCAGTCAAAAAATAAAATTGGATTTTACATATCACTTCAAACATTAAAATCACTTTTTCTCACCTTTTTAGTTTTTGGACTTACATGGTTTTCCTTGTACGCCCACGATATTTTTTATTACTTTAATATAATTTAATGTATTAAAAAATATGTCTTTTAACATTACACAGCAAATCAATGATATTATTAAAGACTTATTATTTTCAGAGAAAATTCATAGTAAATAAATTACACATTAGTAAACAATATCATTTATTTTTTAGAGCTGCGATTTATATTACAATTATATTGAAATATATATATATATATATATATATATATATATATATTTTAACAATGAAAAGAATATCCTGAACCTGAAAAGAAAGATGATCAATTAATGACTTAAATTAGTTCAAAATACATTTTGCAAATAACTAGTGAATTGGAAAGATAAACATACTATTAAAAAGACATTTTACTAAGTATTTTACTTAGTAGTATTACTACTTTTATAAGTATATAATAGGTAAATAACATGCATAAGGCACTATGGTACAACTACCTGTATCATGATAACACACTAATATGACAAAAAATATATACTAATTTAAATTCCTTTAATGATCTAATGAAACACTATCTAGCCTCAATGCATGCCATTCCAAAGGCAAAAAAAACTGTTATACCAAATAAATATAAGCTGAATAAAACATAAACCAAGCCAACGTGCATAAACAACCAAAAAATGCATCAAAAATACTTTTATCAGATCATACCCTTGGATATATTATGTATTTTATATATCGCACATCCCGTTCAAAAGTTTACTAACTCAAAATAGAGAATATAGAGAACATTGTCAGGAGAAGTAAAAGAAAATTTAAGTTAAGGCAATATGCTCCTTTATGCATATTAACGGCCAAATAATATAATGTTGATTTAATAAAATTTTACTGGCATCCTTCTGAGGTATAAATCAGATTAAAAGGACATTGTTTTTTTAATAATTGTTTGTTTTGTAAACATCTTTTGAAGACAATACAGTTTTGAACGGGCTGTGCAATATAAACAAGGATCTTACTATTATTTGAGGTTAGAAAGTATTTAAATAATATAAAACATAATCAAAATCATTTTTCATCGTAAATTATAGAGGTACTTACGTGTTTTGATATTATTATCAGGAAATAATACGTTTAGTTAAACAGGTACGCTGCCAGGCAAGTTCTATCGGCGGGTCTTTGCAAAGTTGAAATCTAAAAATACAAAAATACGTTTACATCTTAGTTGTATTTACGAATAAAGTATTTGTGTGTAATTTCTGACTTACCAGTTAACTGAATAATCGCATTAAATACATCCAAATGGTAATTTAATATTGTAAAAAAGCAAAATTGTTTTAAATCACATGCCAGGACAGCCCGGCCAGCTTCTTTGTTGGCAAAATGGCCGCGGTATCATGATTTAAGCAATGTGAGTGACAAAGAAAGCCAATGCCTGGCAGATGTTGCTTCCTTTGTCGTTGGTCCTGGCACGTTTAAATTTGACTGTTGCCTGTTTTCCCATACAAGTGACACCCCCGTGCTGACAACTAAAGAGACAGCTTTATTTATTTGTCAAATTACATAGGAACGAACGCTAACCCAGCACAATATTTGTTCTACTCGTAAACTCGTAATAAATTTATTGAAATAATAATTTATGAATATTTTTTAAAACGTAACTCGCTACGGAAAAAAATATTGTCTTATACACGACGATAAAATTGCATTATTGTCTTGTATAAAAAATAACTATTAACTTTGTTTATCTCGCCTACACTTCAACTACCATTTTAAAATGAATAAAGTTAGAGACAGATTACAGTACATTATTTTTGCTTTTGTCTTTTTTCAAGATTATTAATTTTTAGGTGCCAATTAAATTCTACCTTTCTTCAGCTAACCTAGCTTCTTCCTTTTCTTTCTTGGCTCTGACTGCTTCGTCCACGTCTCTGGAAGAAGACACTCTTTCCCGTTTTTCCTCTTCGTTAATAAACGCCAGTCTGGCTGCTCTGGCTTCACGTAGTTTCTGGATCTCTGCTTTGTTGGCTTCATCTTGTTCGGCCACCTGTGGTCCAAATCTTCTCGAAGGGCGAGCAGGTGATAGTGGTACTGGAAATTGAATAGAATTATAAAGAAGTCTAATAATTCTGGACCAGGTAGCAGAAGCCTATTAATAGAGCACAGTTATCAGTTTACATTCTGATCGAAAAGAGGATTATTCTGTGAACTTTGCGTAGTGATATTTAGAATAGAATGACATTTTCAATAAAAAAAATAGCATTTTATTTTTCTAGAGTATTATGGCCATAAATGTTTCAGGCTTACCGCTCAAAATTTCATTCAAATTGGTAATAGACAGAGAACCAGCAAAGAAGAAAGTCTCTGAACTTACCAAAGCCAATTTTTAGACAGTTGATTACAGTAGTTATGTGCATACATATACCGCGGTCAGTCAAGCGAAACTTAGAACAGGGACCTCTGGGACGTGGTCGAAGTTGTGAAGATAACTTAGGTAATGCAACGAGTTTACTAAGGCTGAAAATCGTTATACATTATTATACCGTTTGATCCAAAAAAACGGCGTACAGTTGGCTGGGAAAAATGACAGCGACCTTCATTCCATAGCCATCGCTGACGCCGTTTTTTCTCGATCATATGGTATATATTATACCTAAATAACAGCAATGTTAGTCACCTGAATAGCGGAACAGTGCTGGTCAGTCGTTCCCAATATACGTAAAAAAAAATAATTATATATCATTTTATATAATACTAATTTTAATTTTGACATTGATCGATGTCCGTCAGTAAAATTATAACCCCAAATCAAATATTAATAAATATTAATCAATATATTAATTTTTTTTATTACGTAAGTTAACGTCCCAGATAAGGCCAGTGCAAATAATTTTGAATTTGCAAAAATTTTTAGAAAGCTGCGACCATTGAAAATAGTTAGCCTTAGTAACCCTTATTAACATACTAAAAGTCCCCATTTGTCCGATGTGTGCGTCATCAAAAAAAATCGGCCGCCGTCTTGAATTTTGGTACTTTTTGGGAAAAAATGTAAATAACTCGAAAACGGTGCGTTAAAGCGAAAAACTTCAAGACGTGAAAATTAAAGAGAATAAAAAACTATATGAGAACCAATAAAGAATAGTTTATTATCCTAACGCAGTGACGTACAAAATTTTTTTGAAAATGGAGCAATTTTTAAAAGGAATCACCGAAATGCAAATTACTATTTTTTTAAGCTTATTAACAAATAACATAGATATTTAGCATCAATTCAACTAAAATACAGTCCTTGTGACATTTTCAAGAAATATTTATTGGTGGTTTAATAATATTTACAAATTAACAAAAATTGTCCAAGCTATCCTTTACTAAATACATATGTACTAATAATGTGCGAAAGCAGCCTCCACCTTGTTCCGGTCGGGGCTATTTGCACTTAAACTAAGGTCTTTTGTTACCATTTTGTAAACAACTTGTTTTAAAAATACAGTGACAGTTTGAAAAATTAGGCTACAGGTTGGAAGAAAAAATAAAATGTAATAAATTACTTGCGAATGTCTTTTTGACATAAATATCATCTACGATCTTAACCTAAGATCTTAACACTTTTTCATTATGATAAATACATTATAAACATACCCCTACAAATCGAATAACAATAATTCAAATTATGACCATTTTAATAAAAATGTGTTACCAACTTGTAACCTAACTTTTCAAACTGTCATCTCTAGAAAAAAAATGAAATTTACAATTTTATTCGATTTGTTCTTCATCGACCGATATTTGTTTGTTGTCGCAAGAAATACCATTACAGTTACCACACAAGCATGAACATGGCATATTGGATTTTAAACATGTACCATTGCGATTAGAAAAAAAATAGTACAACAAAATATGATTTAATCTGCTGGTCTATATTCTTGTATCAGTGTCACGTAATTTTTAAAAAATGCCTTTAACTTCAGGGCAAAAATCGATTATATTTACGCGATTAAGGGATGGGGTTCCCATAAGGGACATTGCAGATGCATTAGGGATAAACAAAAAGCAGTACATAGTTTATTACATCCAGATTTGCAATTACAGTAAATCATTTTCAATGCAAATTCTGGTGCCACTGCGTTTGACATTGTTGGAACTAAGGTATCCGTTTTTTACTCCATCCACATTCTGTTGCCTCTTCTCCGTTATTTAGCCAATACTGCATTTATAAATAGGTCCTATAATAATGATTTTCAGCTGCGTTAGTTGTTGGAGGTATAAGGTAGTTAAATCAAAATTTTTACATTAAGTACCTGACGAGATGTAAGGGCTTTATATTTAAAATACCTCAACTGATCTAAATCTTTTGCTAGCCTATGTCGACTATATAATGAAAAGAATGTATTTCCAGCTTCGACTAGCTCAGATTTTTGTGCTGCAGGATCTAAAAAAACGGATGTAATTTGTCGCAGATGAGAATCTTTTTGCAACCGTTTTGAAAGTCGCCAGTTTACATTACATTTTATTTTTTTCTTCCAACCTGTAGCCTAATTTTTCAAACTGTCACTGTATTTTTAAAAACAAGTTGTTTACAAAATGGTAACAATAAAACCAAGTGCAAATAGCCCCGACCGGGACAAGGTGGAGACTGCTTTCGCACATTATTAGTATTTAGTAAAGGATAGCTTTTACAATTTTTGTTAATTTTGAAATATTATTAACCCACCAATAAAAAATATTTCTTGAAAATGTCACAAGGATTGTATTTCAGTTGAATTGATGCTAAATATCCATGTTATTTGTTAATAAGCTTAAAAAATTCGTAATTTGCATTTCGGTGATTCCTTTTAAAAATTCCTCGATATTGATTTTTTTTTGTACGTCATTGCGTTAGGATAATAAACTATTTTTTATTGATTCTAATAGAGTTTTTTATTCTCTTTAATTTTTACCTCTTGAAGTTTTTCGCTATAACAAACCGTTTTCGAGTTATTTACATTTTTTTCCAAAAAGTACCAAAATTCAAGATGGCGGCCGTTTTTTTTTGATGACGCACACATCGGACAAATGGGGACTTTTAGTATGTTAAGAAGGGTTACTAAGGCTAACTGTTTTCAATGGTCGCAGTTTTCTAAACATTTTTGCAATTTCAACATGGTGAATGTCATAACTGCACTGGGGTAAGAGGTCCCTGTTCTAAGTTTCGCTTGACTGCTTGACTGACCGTGGTATATGTATGTGCATAACTACTGCAATCAACTGTCCAAAAACTAGCTTTGGTAAATTCAGAGAATTTTTTCGAAGCTGGCTCTTAGACTATAAAGGCACTTGGAAGAAAATTATGATCAAAAAATTAGGAATAAAGTGTTTTTCAATAAAATTATTTTATAATCAATCTTATAATCCAAGTAGATAATTAATTGTATAACTAATATTATTTCCTGTATTTATTGGAAAAGAATCAATTGCAAAAATATACAAGATTAATTAATTTCGAAAAATATTTGATGCCTACTTTATGACCTTCCTGTGCGTTTTTTAAAAGAGAATAATATCAATTAGTTAGTTTATGGTTAAAATATTAGAAAGCAAACAAAAAAAATGTGTTAATAGTTAAATCGTTAAGTAGAATATTATATTTTGGAAGGAATTAAGAAGTGAAGGAGGAACAGGAAGAGGAAATAAAAAAATACTAAAAAAATTTCATATACGTAAAAATTACACATATAACAAAATAAGAAAAAAAAATATGACTAGAATAGTGCAATAAAAAACACTAAACATAAAAAAATAAAAATGCGAGAGTTAACAACTCCACAAAAATATAGAATTTCTATATAAATATTCAGTCTAACTTACCAAGAACCTTTTACTTGCTTCAAAGGGACAGATAACTTTTAAGACAAAATATAGTTTATACATTTACAAAACTAATAAATTAAATATACCATCCTGGACAGTTCATCTGCGTGGTCTATATTTTAATGCATGCGACAGAGATGGATATAAATGACCGGTTGACAGACAGAGAGACAAAAGAAAATCCGGCATACAGTATTACCGGTTTTTACGCGAGAAGGAAAATGTGGCAGAAAATTAAGTGTTATAAAAACCTATATACAGGGTGGTCCGAACTGTATTCTGGAAACTTCGACAGCATGTTCTGCTGATAAAAATAAGGAAAAAAGTTCGTATAAATGTATGTCCTAAAATGCTTAGTTTTGGAGATACAGGGTGTACAAATTTCATTTTTATTTTAATTTCTGAAGTAATGCCAATATTTGTATGAAAATTGGTGTCTGGCAGTTTTTTCACATGAGAAATTTGATTTTGATGTCAGTTGTCAATTTGTTGTCAGTCAATTTATAGGGGGCGCCACCTACATGTGTTTTAACTGTTTTGAAGGATAATAACTTTTCGTCCGTACCTGTATAAAACTAATGAGTGAAAAAATGTGCATTTCCGAGATTTTTTACGTAAAAAATGTCTCTTGGTAAAAAAATCTCTACGATCAATCGTTCTTAAGGTATTTAGAATGGAAATAGTCAATACATGTCATTATTTACTAAAGATAAATATTTGAGTAGATAGTTATTTGATTGAAATGATAAATTTGGGAACTTTTTATTTTTTTAAATTAATCATAAATTTTTATTCGAAAAAAAGATGATAAAACAGTTTCTATTGAACTTTTGACACAAAAACATTTCAAATTTATGATTTCAGACTAATAACTATTTAGTCAACAAGTCTAATTTATGTCAATGATGACATGTATTGATAATTTCGATTCCAAATATCTCGAGAATCATCACTCGTAGCGATTTTTACCCAGAGGCCTTTTTTTACGTAATAAATGTCGTAAATGTATATTTTTTTACTCACTAGTTTTACAAAAATACAGACAAAAAAAGCTACAGCTAAAAAACATGTAGGTGGCGCCCTCTACAAAGAGGAGTCATATTGACATCAAAATCAAATTTCTCATGTCAAAAAACTCCTAGACACCAATTTTCACCCAAATATTGACGTTACTTCAAAAATTATTTGAAAAAATCGAAATAAAAATGAAAATTCTACACCCTGAATCTCCGAAACCAAGCATTTTAGGGCATACATTTATACAAACTTCTTTACTTATTTTTATCTGCTGCCGAAGTTTCCGGAATACAGTATACTGCTGAACTGCTGAAATGAAGACAATATAGGTATCGAAGCTAAATATAATCTATTACAGCTGTAGTAAAATGAGTTAATTAATTGTGAAACGCGTACTTGTGCGTTTTGAAATTTTGATGCAAAATCTGACAATACTGCATAGAAGAAACGTATCATCCCAACTTTTATCTCTTTTTAATGCATTTGATTATTTAACCTATCTTATATAACCTAGTCTTAAACGTTAAAATCCAGACCACACAGTTTCGATGACCAGATCGGTATAGTCTGTCCACCAACTCAGGGAAGATTTTGATAGACACGATCTAAAAAATCACAGTAAAGAAGATTTGCCTGTATATTAAAAAAGCAGACATAACTGCCACTGTGAGGGATCCTCGCAGTGGACAGACTATATCTAATTTGTACAAGTGTAATGTCTACCAAATTTTATACGTGTGATGCTCGTGCAGTAGATAATATTGATGATGCTAGCTGATGTTCTTATTTGAAGCTTTTTGTTGTTTTCTTTAATACATAAAATAGTTAAAAAAACTAAAGCAGTATTAAGTATAGATGGCTCCATGTATAACTAAAATCTTAGGCTATATATTCCGTTTTAAAACCAGGTTAACTGGGTTGGTAAACTACGATAAGGATCGGCTTCTAAAACATATAGGCAAATTACAGAAGTATGTCAAAGATCGACGGTTTTAAAATTTCAATCTAATATATAAAATTCTCGTGTCATAGGTTTAGTTTTCATACTCCTCCGAAACAGAGAGCTAGAAGCTAGAACTGAGAATAGGTTGTTATCTATTTTTTATGCCCCTAAGTGATAAGGGTGGTTTACCCCTTTCTTTTATTTGTTGAAAAAAAAATATAATTATAATTTTTATGTGGTATTAAAAAATACATACAACCCAAAATTTTCACCCTTCTATCATCAACCCTTATTTTTTAAGAGCGATATTAGCAATTCGATAATTTTCAACCCCGTAAATAACAATGACGAGTTCAATGTTGAAAGCAACTTTGTAAATGAGCTGTTAAACACATCAGAGGGTTCAAGTCTTTTTTTGCCACAAACAAATTGAATGGCATATAATGTTGACACATTTTTTTCTGTGTGACACATTTTTTTCTTGTGAACTGGATCAAAAATCCATAACCAATGTAAGAAACGGTGTACACCTTAAGTAACATAATAAGTAAAACAAAAGGCTCGTCTTTTAACAACAATTTTCTATAATTATAGTTATGAGCAACAATGCTATTTTCATAAGCACAACTGCGAAAACAAATTTAAATTCAATAAATTTTATAGCTCATAAAATAGAAGAGCATAAAATCGAAAATAATAAAAAGCAATGAAGTTTTTATTAAACAGATTATTAATGCCTTGGCAGAGAGTTAACATTGACTGTTCGTTAAGAATTTTATATAATTTCTTTGTTTATGATCTAATAAGATGACTGCCAGAGGGGATTTTGCGTCTTAAGTTTTTTTATGGCAGTAATTATAATAAACAGAAGACTACGTAAACTACGTAATTTATTTCAGAATAAATTTGGATAAAAAATTGCGGGAACAATTAACAAAAAAAGTGGGAATAAACCCATTGAATAATAAAATTATTAATGAAACAAATAATTTTAATAACAAACTTTTTTTAAAGACTTTAAAAATAAAAAAAATATATTCAAATTAAATTAAATCTATCAATTTATTATATTACACAAAATTTATACGATATAAAAGCTTATCGCTGGATTTGAAAGTTACATATTGTATTCTGGATTATCTACACAGATAAATCTCGCTACAAGATTTTATATCATATTATGTTCTGTTATACAGAGTGAGTCTTAAATAAGTGCAAATATTTTCGGGGCTGGTAAACCTCGATAAAAGATATTTTCTCTTTACCGTTTTTCAAGTAAGTCCAAAAGAACCGAGTGATTCAAGTTTGAAAATAAAAAAAATAATTTATTTTTGAAAATTTTTATGAGCCCTTTGATTTTTTCTGTATTTGCATCCCCTTTAGTGCCGTAATTTCGAGTGGAAAATGAAAGTGCAGAGATGGGACTATCAACAGCCAAAAAACGAAATTAATGTTTGTAGACATTAAATTTACAAGAAAGAAAATCCAGAAAAGATCCAGTGGTTCTCAAACAAATCTCGAAGTATTGGAAAGAGGACAGAGGAAAAACCCTACAAAGATCTTTTCAGCTTAATGGTATCGAAGTGGTTCATGATTTTGTTTATCTACGATCAAACATAAACGACGAAGGCAATTGTAAAATAGAAATTAGACGCAGAATACAGTTAGCAAAAACTGCCACAAGGCGTCTTACCAGAATATGGCAGAGCAAAGTGATAACAACCCACACAAAAAAGAATTTGCTGCATACAATTTTCTTCTCAATATTTCTTTATGGAGTAGAATCCTGGACCATCAAAGCATCGGAAAGGCGCATGATAGATAGCTTTGAAATGTGGTGCTACAGATGTATGCTGAGAATACCTTGAACAGCTAGAAGAACTAATCTATCAATAATTAATGAGCTCAACATAAGCACCCGACTGTCAGCAATCTGTCTGAAACGCATCCTTGAGTCCTTTGGACACATTGCTCGAAGATTTGGCAACAACATAGAAAAAAATTTTATAGCTGGTAACGTCCAAGAAAAAAGATGTAGAGGTCGGTCCTCAACAAGATGGGTCGATCAAGTAAGACAAACAACGGGTCTACCCTTAGTTATCCATCGAGCTGAAGACAGATTAGCCTGGAAAGATCTTATAAAACAAAAAGTATTTCCATAGAAATTACGACCCTCAGCTATGAGAAACGATTGGAGAGAGAGAGAGAGAGTGCCATAATGATAATATCAAAGACTAAAGCGGGCCTCACATGATCAGTATTATTGACAGTATTGGCAATTGTCAGTATCCCAAAATACACACACCGGAAAAGTCTAGGGATATTACAATTTTATCCAGCCATCGTCAGTAATTTTATTATTTGCATTTCTGATATAATAAAATTAAAATAAACAACTAGTTTACAGGACGTATTGGAAATAAAAATGCCAAATTTACCGAATTTTTCAAATTTACCTTGATTTTTATTGAACTCAAAAAAATACACACATTTTTTTTTATTCTAAACTGTCAATTAAAAAAAAGATAAAACCATTTTTGCTTAATAAAGGGTATGACCTCCTCTACTGTTCATTAGAGCCCTATATCGTCTCTCCATGCTCCTGATCAGGTTGTCGATCTCTTCTTGAGGTACAGCCTGCCACGCTGCATTCACGGCCCGAAGCAGATCCCTACGAGTTTCACGAGGCATACCCATTCTCAAAATTCTTCTTTGGACCGCGTCCCATACGTGCTCGATGGGGTTGAGGTCAGGAGATTGTGCCGGCCAGGGTAAGATGTTTAATTGATGAGCATTGATAAATTCACTTACCACTCTGGCTGTATGAGGCCGTACATTGTCATGCATGAGAATGAAGTTTCTCCCAAAATCATTGGCATATGGTAACACGACAGGCTCAAGAATTAAATCACGATATGTGATTCTTGTTAGAAACCTTTCAAGAAAAACGAGATCGGTTTTTCGGCCTAACTGGACTCCTCCCCAGACCATAATTGTTCCACCTTGATAAGGGTGCACTTCCTGAACATGATCCAACCGAATAAGATTTCCCGGTTCTCTCCATACCCTAAGCCTTCTCGAATCCGGATGAATTCCAAAGCGTGACTCATCCGTGAAGAGAACATTGGCCCATTGTTCATTCGACCACTGAACATGATCTTGAGCCCACAAATATCGTACCTCTCGATTTCCTATCGTTAAGGGTTGAGCTCTCCAGGGGCGTCTGCTTCTTAAGTTGACCTCTCTTAATCTATTGCGAACAGTGTCAGGACTAACGGTTACATTATGTGTTTCCTGGAGAATTAAACTAAGCTCTGGTGTTGTAAGAGTCGGTCGGCGTCGAGCATTTAATTGTAAAAAATGATCTTGCTGAGGGGTAGTAATGCGATGTCGTCCTGTGTGCCTTTCAGCAACATCACCACTTTCACGGTAGCGTGCACTTAATCGCGATATTACACTTTGAGTTGCATTTAATGCTCTAGCTAAGTCGATTTGGCGCATTCCAGCTTCGAGCATACCCATGGTCCTTAGCAGTTCGTCTCTGTTAAGATGTCTACGCTCCATAATGTCGTTTAATACTAAACAGAGTTATTTGAATAAATTCTGGCCAGTTATCATAAAAACATAGCCAGTACAGGTTAAATTCGAACAATTGATGCTAGGTGCTTTTTATACATTTGACAAAAATGCACAAACACTTCTGCAAATATCCCAAATTTAAAAATAGCCAGTGTGACTACTTCGTTTCAATCGAAGTAGAAAGAATCGGCCTACAAATATGTGGTTGTTTATTCAAAACATTTATTTTTAACTTTAATAAAATGATATCCCTAGATTTTTCCGGTGTGTGTACTTTCAGGATTGCCAAAGTATATCAGTATACTGACAGTCCCATAAGAAATTATACCGTGGGAAAATTTGTGGTGAACAGGCCTAAAGAGTCTTCTAAAATATACAGCCTAAAGAGTCTTCTAAAATATACAGGAAAATTTGAAAGAAAATGCAAGATTCTCAACATCTTTTTTTGGTCGAAAAAAAAATTGCCTGGGTCGAAATATACCACCCCTAGAAATATTTGCCTTTATCTCAACTTGTATATACAGCTATTTGGGGATTGAACCCTCCATATAGCTTTCTCTCAATGTCACTAAGCAATGATAGGCCAACAAGCCAAGGAACCGCGCATTTTTCAAGCTGTCGCACCGACAAAAAATCTGGTCTGTCATTTCTTATTCAGATTGACAGAACCTGCACATGGCTTGGTCCATCATCCCTATCAGCTTTAGATGCCTATTCAGCTTGCAATACCTGTTAGCAGACCCACCATAGCTTTGATTGTCTCTCTGTCTTTGCACATCAGATCTGCTGTGAATTTTTTACTCTGAACATTTTCGTCTGTCTCTGCCCTAGTAAATTTCTACACATTTCTAGAGATTTGTTGGCTACCTACCGTTTTGTGGCTATTTACTTCAGAAGAGATCTGGATCTATGAGTGGCATTGGTGAGCCTTGTTTAGCCATATTATCTACCTTTTGTTTTGATTATTTGAATAAAAGTTTGTTTATAATTAATAATGTTGTTTTTTACTTTTTAGTTTTTTCATGATCGGTGTATTTCTATTAACGCATCATTATTGTAAGGTATATTTCCTGTTAATTTAAAACTATCTAATTCTGCGTTGAGGAATCCTTCTAATGATTTTATTCGATTTAGGACAACATAAACTTGCCCAGCGACGAATCAAATGCATCCAAACGCGGTGGGTTTATCTTGATTAGTTTAGGACTTTGGCCATCTTCCGACTCCATCTTCAGGCTAAGAATGGCTTCATGGTTCCATATTATTGCATTGTCACCAAAGTTAGGCAAGTATACGAAATTTGAGTCCAATCGAACGTCAGGATTTGTACCTAAATGTACTACTTTATCTATATGATTCGTGGTACCATAAAATTGCATTGTTACCGAAGATACGCAAGGGTACCAAGTTTGAGTCTATTGAACGTCGGGAAGTGGTCTCATAATATGGTACTATTTTATATGTTTTATAATACCATAAAAATGCTTTGTCGCTAAAGATATGCAAGTACACCAAATTCAGCTCAAAAGATTTGACCCACACGAACAAAGTCTGCTAAAAAGTTAAATAAAAGTTTGCAAAAAATGGTTCATTTTAAGTTTCACTGTTGCATTAAAATTCCTATATCTGGTGCGTCTCAAAAGTGGCTCACCCTTATAACTTTATTTTTTTGAGATAAAAAAACCAGATTTGGTATGTTAGTATATGACATAAAATAGGATTGATTCACGAATTCAATTAATTTTTATCACTTCCTGTTTCACCGGAAATTACTACTACCGAGTGATTTTTAAATGGCACCCTCGATATATTTCTACTTTATATGATAGAAAATGACACACTGAATAGAAAGACATTTCATATGTCAACTTTTGACATTTTCGCATATGGTTTATTTGATATTGTAACAGGCGGTTCATAACGACAACTTGACTCGAAATACCAAATGTGTGATACCAAATTATTCGTAAAAATGCTTTTTCCAAATATGCAAATGAGCCACACTCGAGATACGATTAACACAATTGAGATATGATTAAAAATACGATTTGGGCATCTTTTAACCGGCCAGAACAAGACACGAAAAAGATTAGACAATCAAAAAGATTTTTCCAAGGCTCCTTGATTAAAAATTAGTGTTTTTAACACCGCCACGGCATTCTAGATTGAACTTTAATATACGATTTTTTAAAGCGAAAATGTCATAAGTTGACATATGATATGTCATTCTATTCAGAGTGTAATTTTCTATCGAATGCAGTAAGAAATACCGAGGGTGTCTTCTAAAAATTAAAAGTTGTAATAATTTCCGGTGAAACTGGAAGTGACTAATAACAATTATTATTGAATTCGTCAGTCAACACCAAATCTTGTTTTGATATCTTGAAAAATAAAAAATTATAGGGGTGAGCCACTTTTGAGAAGCACCCGGTATACTAAGCTAAAATTATTTTATATTTTGTTTCTAATTTTTCCCCTTCATTAACATTTTTTTCACCAAAGTTATACAACAACGTAGAAATAGTTCAGATACTTTGAAGAAGCACTTCACTTAATGTGACTTAAAAGTGTAAACTTGCTAATGGTCTGCTCTCGTAACTTGACTAAAGAATGTTTATTAAAAATAAAGCACCAGCCATTTTTTGACCCAACAACTTCTAGTAAACTCCTGGAAATTAAAGTGGGAATTTTTAAGTTTTTTTTTATCTAAGTCTCCAATAACTGTTCTAGTAATTATATTTCCAGAATGTAAAGGTAATGAATGAATTGAATAATTGTATTTATTTTCATTTATTATACAGGGTAACCCGAACTGTATTCCGGAAACTTCGGCAGCATATTCTGCAGATAAAAGTAAGTAAAAAAGTTCGTATAAATATATATCCTAAAATACTTATTTGCGGAGATAGAATTGCGGATAGAATATAGAAGTTTCATTTTTTTTTCAACTAGAGTAAAAACCGACAATGAATAAAATACGACGACCCAAATACCATGTTAAAGTTACAAAAATGTATTACTGTATGCGTTAGGTTAGGTTAGGTTATATATTCGATTACAAGTTAATATGTTGTTTTCCGCTACTCGTATTTTTGATTATTTATTATATATACCCTACCTAAGCCTTCTTAGCTCCATCTACGGTAACGTGGATGAAGCAAGCATGTTTGTCCAGTAGGCCGCTGGTTTTAATTTTGGCGGTACGATCTGTCATTGTCACAGCTACCGCTAGATGGCATAAAGCGTCTAGCACTCTCGCCATAGTAGTACGTTTTGTACTCAAATGCTATTCTCTGCTTTTCGTTGGTCCGATCGAGGGTTACAGCAAAGTCGCCCTGACGATGGAGAAAAATCTCCGAAACCGGTCGTCGAATGGCTGTTCCCTTCGATCTGATGAACTTAATAATGCAGAGAATAAGCATATATGTAAGACGACACTAAAACTCATGATACCCTAGACAAGGAAAGAGAGTCTTTCCTTCTCTAAGGACAAAATACTCGAAAGCTTAACCGCGCAACCGCGGTTTACGAGTTTACGTCAAACTCAGCTGTACTTTACCGCTGATGGACTTTGTAAACAACGGCCCTTTTATAAATATCAGAGTAAATTATGGCCCTATTTTGGCCCTATTTAAAAACAAAGTTGAAAACTCATCAGCATTCCTGTATTTTTAAACCATACAAAAAATACTAAAAGCACTTTAAAGAAGATTTACAATTTGTAAATGTGTTTTGGGGATCCAGCGATTCATCAGATCAGACTGCCAGTCTATTGACTGGATTATTTTTAATTTTTGTGTTGTGGTTCAATAAAAATCTACATATATAAAATGCTAATGTTTATCTATGTCGTCTCTACTGAAGTAACGACTTGCTCTAGAAAGTTGCTTTTTTTTTACTAAAAGATAGCTAATTGGCTCTTCTAAAAACTGTCGTCGCCGGATTTTTTGTTTTTCATTGAATTAAAAAAAATAGAAAGTATTTCTTTTCTTATGTCGTGGCGGATGCGCCAGGCTTCAACTAGTATAAATAAATAAAAACATTAATATTATTATAAAAACATAAAAGGAAAATAAGCAAGAATTATTCCAAACAAAGTGAAAGAGATTTTTGGTTTAAGCTTTTATTTATTTTGGTTTTAGTCTTATTTAAGTAAATAATATGTATTGACTATTGGTTAAAGGTTTTATATTTATTTTCTACTACTTACTTTCTGTACAATGTGGTATTGTTTATTGTTAAAATTATTGTATTGTATTGTTGTAATTATTGTATTTTCTTGACATAGAACACCCATAAGTTTTTTGCAGTTTCTTCCTATAGGCCGTAATCGAATCTGCAACTTTCTAATAAAATTAGAACTATAAATTTGTTTTATTATTTCTAATATGTTACAGTAATTAAGCTAACACATTTTCCCAAAACGTTTATTTCCCTGTTAAAATGTGATTCAATCACAGGATTCGATTTAAGAACTGATATTAAGTTCAATTCATAATGTTCAAAATTCCCGCAAAGCGCTTCTCGCCGAACAAAACCGAACTCTCCGTGTAGGATCCGAATGTAGTATTTCATCCTTAGACAAGGAAAGAGAGACGCTCTTTCTTTGTCTTGAGTATCGTGAGTTTTAGTGTCGTCTATATATGTAGGGTTTTTTGGCCCCCTTTTCCGCTACTCGTATTTTTGTTTATTAATTTAATACGTATTTGGGTTCCTTACACTATGATCAAACTCGCTTGTCTCGTGGCAGGCTTGCCTCAAGAAATGGATAGAAGATGTATCGCTCTCGTCTCGCTTTCGTCTCGTCGCGTCAGGTCTGGACGCACCTTTAAATGCAATGCACCTCTGCAATGCACCTTATGATCGAAAAAATACGGCGTTTAGTTGGCTTGGAAATAATGTTGGATAACACTCCCCATATAAGACATCGATCTTTAATTCCAAGCCCCATTTCTAATGCCTTTTTTATCGTATTCTAATACTAAATATTCATTTTAATTTCAAGCTAGGTAAGAAACAGAGCACAGAGAAACAATAGAGCACATAATATGTCAGTGCGAGGTTCTGGATCGCAAGCAGTACTTTCTGTTTGGGAAAGCAAGGCCAAAACAAGAGAAAATATGCTTCCATCCTATCAAGGACCTGCGCAAGCTGGTGCAGGTTACAAGGAACGGAGACTGGTTACCAACACAGAAAGAAGACAAAAACGCAGTATATGTCTTACAGATCTCAGTAATTTTCGCGTAGAAGGGATTCTTAATATTGAGAAAAAATGTGAATACTTCATGGGTTGCTTGTTTTTAAATATAAATATAAATTTTTATATTAAACAATATCTTACTAAGGCTCGGTGTTTTCAGTTATAGATAAATAGCTTTTCTCTAACAAATAACTATCTAAAAGATAAACAATCTAGAGCCTGCTGTCTATAGGATATAACGTTTGGGTACTTTCATACAAAATAATCCAAAAGATAACAATTTGGAGGACGGGCCGCCTACGGACCTGTACGGACCGTTAGACACTCCGTAGAGAAAGTGTTGCCAATATAAGATATCTGAAATTGAGATGGTTATATATGAAAAGTCTATACAACAGACAGAGACAAAAACTGGAAATTTCAAATCGTTAGACTAAAAAGTGAGGTTATTATTCAGTTGTCAAAACAATGAACTGTATACTACCTTACGTAGTATACAGTTCATTGTGTCAAAAGATCGTCAAAATGAAAATAAAAACAATAAAATTCAGCTAAAATATATTTTGTGTTTGGTTTGACCAGTTCTATTATGGTATACGTTAATTAATTTTACCTTTATGGAAAAAGGGAATCAATTTCAACAGTAGTTGTGAAATAGATCTGTTGATGGAATGCTATTTATAAGAAATTAAAACAAGAAAAAAAGTATGTGTAAGTACTTAATTTAGAATTTAATTATATGATATTACTGTTATATTTATTATATTAACATTTTAGTACAATAAATTGATAATAGAAAATATGGAAGAAACTGGTGAAGTGCAAGCAGATCGAGATTTATAGATAAATCCTAAAACCACAATCTGGTAAAAAAATAGCATAAGGCTGTTAGTAATAACAAATATGTATTGTTGTAGGGCTTCTCATAATAAAGAAATAGGTAGGATAGCATCGATGATAGTAATTAAGGTGAGTTTTTATTTTATAAAATAGATAAATGTACTTATATTATTTTTCTTTAGAAAAGCAAGATTGAGAATAAGTATATAACCCCAAAGACCAGTACTGGGGTTTTATCTCCTCATTTATTGGTGTATTAGTTGAAGCCAGGCGCATCCGCCACTACAGCGACATCAGGAAAAAAAAATACTTATTTTTTTTAATTAAATGAGAAACAAAAAATCCGGCGACGACAGTTTTTAGAAGAGCCTCTATCTTTTAGTAAAAAGCAACTTTCTAGAGCAAGTCGTTACTTCAGTAGAGACGACACAGATAAACATTAGCATTTTATATATGTAGATGATTTTAGATATATACTTTTGTCTTGATTAATAATAAATTAAGAGCACCTATAATAATTGTTGCATTAACACATAAAAAATATATAGTGTGTTGCATTAACACACAAAATAAATATAAAACAATTTTGTCATATTACTTTTATTTTTAAGAACTCAAAGTGATTTTGAACTTTGAAAAAACAGGAAAAAATAAAGGAAAAATATTGTATAAACAAAGTTGATATTAATAAACCTTTTAACAGTCAAAAAGTTGAACTAACTGGTATTCAAAGGAGGTGCTTTAAAAAGGTTTAGCTAGAGAGTTACTTAAAAAACAGCATGAAGAAGAGATGTATAAAGTATAAGGTACATAGTGCAAGATATTAAATTAAAAATTGTAGCACAAAAAATTGTAACATAAAAGCAAATGTGAATTGAATAACAGGTTTTCTAAGGTCCCTGTTGTAATATTAATGAATTAAGATATGAGAATTAAAAATGAAATAAATAGTTTGATTTAAAAAGTTTTATTTATTTTTCACCTACTTTAGAGCTTTATTAAGTACGTAATGGTTTTTAATTGAAGGGATTTAAGTAAAATAATTTATTTTGTATAAATTGCCGTTGAGTTATATTTTTACTCGGTAATTGTACATATTTCATCACTATTATCCTGACTTAATGCATTCTCTTCGTTCTGATGCTCTAACAGAGGCTCCTTTTATTTTGCAATACTCCTTATAAAGTGCGGCACCAGCAAAAATAGTTTTTTGCACCATTTCAATGTGTTTATTAGTGTTTATACTTTATACCTCATACGTTCTAAAATGGTTATGTCTACATACTCAGAATAGGTAAGTCTTTTCGAAATAATCTAAAATCGAATTTATTGAAATAAACGAAATCTACAATAGTAACAATGTCTTAGGTTATGTTAAGCAATTTTATTAAATAAAATCAAAATCTGCTCATGCGTCAAATTTTTATCCAACAAATAAAGCGCTATTTGGCAGTTTAGGCCCCAAATAGGATATCTGACGGATAAGGTTATTTTATCTAATAGATATTGCTATCTATAGGTGAAGATACACGTTTTTTTGCTATCCATCAAATAAAATATATCTGGCGGATTATAACGCGCTATCTATACCTGAAAACACCGGGGGTAACAGTATATTAAACAATAAGTTGCTGATAGTTGTTTAAAAATACCATGCATTACAAAAATAGTTTTACCAGACAGTAAAATTAAAATTTAAATGTTTCCTCGCACTATATTTTAAACGTAAAATAAATTTGCATAAAATAAACGTCA
Organism: Sitophilus oryzae; assembly: GCF_002938485.1. Lineage (NCBI taxonomy): Eukaryota > Metazoa > Arthropoda > Insecta > Coleoptera > Curculionidae > Sitophilus > Sitophilus oryzae. The sequence continues at coordinate 199,362 of NW_022145740.1, read as the reverse complement.
ATGCAATTATTCTCTAAACATCTTTCAGAACGTCTAATTATGTGTTGTAAAATTTCTAACAAATATTTTATTATGCTGCTCATAAACTACTATCAACAGTTGTTCGCAATGTATCACATGTAAAATAAAAGACTTGAAGAGATGCCAACATTCGAGGAATATGTTTGCTTTTCGTAAGTTAATTTCACAAATAAATAGTTTTATAATACTCCCGTTAATTATTTATAGATAAACACTTAGAAGTATATTATTACAGGTGCCAAAAATTAGGTGGATTGTTAGGTTTTTTTAGCCGACACATCAGTGGGAAAAAATCTCCGGAGCCAAAAAATGTACTGAAATGTTCCAAAAAATGTACTGAAATACATTGATTTGATAACTTATAAATTTATAAAAGAAACAAAAAATATTTATAAGTCATATAGACCATATAACAGAAAAACTTAATGACATGAGAAATTTCAAAGTAAAAAAAAATCTCATTTTTTATATAACTTAATTTATTCTCCCAACAACTTCTTTTCTCAAGTTCCGAGAGCAGTGATTAAATTTTATTTATACAAGAATGCTATGTTGGGAAGCTGGAAACTTTTGTACTTTTTTCGAGAGAAAGTTTAAGTCTTCAAGATATCCAATACACTGCTTAACTTCGTAAATGCTTTTAAAATATATAATCACAATATTTTTTGGTTGTCAGGAAAAAAAAGATCCCTGTAACTTAGCCAGTAAAAGTTTGTTTTAGTGTCAATTTTTTAATATCTAATTATAGTCAGGTTTCAACAGTCACTGTTGGATTTAAAAAGGTATGTTTTAAGGATTCATTCCTACAAGAAATTTGAATTTATCTATACAGGGTGCTACAAACTCGAGGTACGAACATTGGTATCTCGGAAACCGTAAGAGATACGAAGATGGTTAACTTGGGGCAAAGTTGCGCCTTCTGATGTTCACCAAGATGCCATCAAAAACGTTTTAAACATTTGAAGGATTGCTGAGTTTTTTGGAAAAAATGGATTTTTTGAAAATCAATTTTATTGTTTCTTGTCATTACAATTTAGAAAATCAAAAGACTAATTGCCCTTTGCTTAATATAATAAAAGAGCTATATAAAGAAAATGAATCGTACGTTAAGATAGGACACATGCTATCTAATCCAATTAACACCACAAAAGGGTTGCGACAAGGATGCAGCTTATCTCCTCTGATCTTCAACGCTTACGTCGAAGTAGCACTTAGGGAATGGAAGACGAAATGTCAAGGTATGGGAATACCCATTGGGGACAACACACTATTTAGCCTGAGCTTTGCAGACGATCAGGTCGTGAATGCGCAGGACTCATACGATCTAGAGTTCATGACTAAGAGGCTTTATCAAGAATACAACAAATGGGGACTTCAGGTTAATCTAAAGAAGACCGAATACTTAGCTGTCAATTCCAACGCTCGTTTTGAAGTCTTCATTAATGATAACGTCCAGATTCAACAAGTAGACAAATTTAAATACCTGGGTGCTACTATCAACAACGAGGGTTTGGGCAAAGAAGAAATACAAACCCGAATCAGAAGAGCAAACAAGTTATTGGATGTCTTAACAGCCTCTGGTGGGACCGAAACTTATCTGCAACAACTAAAAAGAGACTTGGAAGAACATTGGTGGAGTCAGTTCTTTGCTATGGTTCAGAGCTATGGACTCTGAGTGCAGACGCGAAACGCAAAATCGAAGTTGTTGAAATGGACTACCTTAGAAGAAGCGCAGGTATATCAAGCCAATGGAAAAAAAGACAAACATCGAGGTCAGGCGTATCATGAATGCATCGGAGGAGACAGTACTGGATCGAATCGAAAAATCCAGCTTAAAATGGTTTGGACATGTTCTGCGTATGCCGGAGAACAGGTGGCCAAAAAGACTTTTTCAATGGGCTCCCCAGGGCAGAAGAAAGAGAGGTAGACCTAGAAAATCCTGGAACGGGACGGTTACGGAAGCAATGGAAGCTCGTAACCTAGAAGCTGATGACGCTCTAAATCGAGATGTGTGGCGTAGGGTAACGGGAAGGCAGCAATAGGCTGTAGTTGGAAATGAGTATTAAATACTTAAACCAAATCCCGTTTATATATATAAAAGACTAATTGCACGTTCTCTTAGCTACTTTATTAGAGCTATGTGATAGTATTTTTAGATTTTCAAATTAGCTGATAATCTGTGAGATATAGAGGCCAACTTATCTTTTTTAAATACGGACCTGCACTTTTTATATCAGGTTTCGAAAGAACTCGTTCTCCTCAGGACCATGATATGCCACCCTTTATACTTTTTTTTGTTTTGGGTACCTTAGCAGCAACAAAACTACTTAATTATTATTTAAAATAATTTCAAGACCAACTCCGTTTTTTTTAATTATTTAATCTGATTATATTCATGGCAACAATATTGATTAGCCCTAATTAACATTGAATAAGGAAAATCTAGCCATTTGAAAGGTTCAAATAATTAATATCCAGGTAAGCATTTTAAAGACATTATTTTTTTTATTGTGAGAATTTGAAATATCCAGTGTACGATCTAATAATATGCATATGTATATGATTATAAATAAATCAACTTCTACAAACTAGTTTCCAATGCTCTACATGTTCGAAACCACCCTCCCCCTTCGGATTACCACCCTCCCCATTCCACAAATTTACTATTAATTGAATTTAATTTATAGCTTTTTGAATATTTCTTCTTATACTTTCGAATACATTTTGTACTCTTGGTGACAGGTCCAGGAATCCTGCTGACCATTACACTGCTCTACCATTTTCAATCCATGTTCCGGGGATACGATTTGATTGTTTATATTATATTTATATTATTTATTTTTTATTGTATTTGATTTTCCGTATCCAATGTTTTACCCCATGTCACTGTTAAGTTTAAAGCATTATCAATATTGTAACGATAAATAGATTAAATATAAAAAAACAGAGCCGGACTTGAAATTAATTTAAATAAATTGTGTACAAATAGCCGAAACAAAAAAAAGTATAAAGTGTGGCATATCATTGTACTCAGGAGACCGATTTCTTTCAAAACCTCAAATAAAAAATGCAGGTCCGTATTAAAAAAAATTAAGATGGCCTCTGTATCTCACAAATTATCAGCTAATTTGAAAATCTAAAAATACTATCAGATAGCTTTAATAAAGTGGCTAAGAGAATTTGTAATTCGTTTTTTGATTTACTTAAAAGTAGCGACAGGAAAAAATAAAATTTATTTTCAAAAAAATCTGTTTTTACCAAAAAACTCAGCAATCCTTGAAATTTTTAAAACTTTTTTGATAGCATCTTGGTGAACATCCCAAAGCGCAACTTTGTGTTCGTATCTATTACGGCTATCGAGATACCAATGCTCGTACCTTGAATTTGTAGCACCCTGTGTAGTCAATAGTAAAATAAAACACTAATTCACCACAATACACCTAAACACTTTACTTTTAACACAGGACGCGCGTTTTGCTATTTTAGCATCATCGACAGATTATTATATATATATATATATATATATATATATATATATATATATATATATATATATATATATATATATATATGCAAAAGTCGAGAGCAGCTTGAGGGACAGCTTGAGCTGGTCAGAAGTTTCAGCCAGGGTATTTGTATGAGGTTTGGGCTCGATAAATGTGCGACTATCCATATAAAGAGGGGAAAGCTAACTGAAAGCGCAGACATCACGCTAGCGGACGGAAGCGAAATTCGAGATTTGGGAGCGGAGACTTCATACAAATATTTAGGCATACAACAAACCTACGAGCTGAAACAGAAAGACAATAAAGAGCAGGCCGAAAAGGAATTGGTACGAAGAACAAATAAAATATTAAAAACACAACTCGATGCCAAAAATAAGTTTACTGCATACAACATCTGGGCAGTACCGGTGCTAACATATACCGCCGGCATACTCACGTGGTCAAAAACGGATCTAGAAAGACTGGACCGGAAAATTAGATCTCTACTTACAAAGCATGGCATACTACACCCAAACTCGGCCATAGAAAGGTTGTACTTACGAGGTTGTCGTCGAGGACTAATCAGTTTAGAGTCTGCTAGCCAGGAAGAAAGACAGAAATTACGAAAATATTTACTCACCAACAATGCACCTGTGTATAAAAGCATACGAGTCTTAGATAAAAACTATACATCACTCAACCTGGCTAGCGACCAAGAACCGGAAGCTGTAAATCTTGCTGGACAGATGAAACAGCGCTGGCAGAGTAAAGAACTGCATGGCAGATTTTACGCCTCCTTACACCAAGAAGATGTGGATTTCAAGGCCTCAAATACCTACCTAACAGCTGGATACCTCTTCCCAGGAACCGAAGGCGCAATACTATCCATTCAAGACCAAGTAGTAAAAACCCGAACATATGCACGGTATATATTAAAACAACAAGTTGAAAACACAAAATGTCGTTTGTGTAATATTAGTGAGGAGTCTGTACAGCACTTGTCTTCTGGATGCAGTAAAATAGCCGGGACCAGATACCTAGAAAGACATAATAACATGGGAAAAGTAGTGCACCAGTTGGTATGCCTGAATAAGGGCCTCCTTGACACATTTACCCCCCACCACATGTACGTTCCAAAAGCTGTATTAGAGAATAACACCACCAAGATATACTGGGACTTTACAGTAGAAACAGATATAGGAGTAGAACATAATAAACCCGATATGGTAATATGGAATAAACCTGAAAAAACCGCCATCATAATCGACTTCTCAGTACCGCAGGATTATAACGTGGCTAAAGCCTATGCAGATAAGATAAACAAGTACGCTGCACTTTCTCAGGAAATAAAAGCAATCTGGGAACTGCGGAAGGTGATTATAGTACCGTTAATAATAAGTGCCAATGGACTTGTGCACAAAATGACAAACCAACATATCAAAGAACTAAACCTCCCGAACAACACCATAATGTGGATGCAAAAAGCAGTTGTGCTTGGTACCGTCGGAATTATTCGAAGAATTGTCTCACCTTATTGACAATATTCGTCGTGCCCTTGGCTGGTTACAGCCCGGACATGGACTAGAACTACCACTAACAGTGTGAAAAAAAAAAAAAAAAAAAATATATATATATTAATAAATAATATTTTCTTGCCTTTAGCTGTGTATTTTTTCTAATTTCGAAAAATCGAAAGTAGAGAAAAAATAAAAAAAAAATAAATAAAAAGTAAAAAGGAAATTGTTTTGCTTGTCGTAAAGGGGGAACCAAGCTCCACTCCCACAACCGGTTTCTGGGCCTACCCTTCATCAGGTGGGCTGTCCAGGGGCTGGTTCTCACCGATACGGCAAGCAAAACTTCTTCTATATCTACAGACGATGTCGTAAAGTGTCGGTGAGATATTAGTGCATCTCCCGTCAAAAGATGGTAAAGAGCGTTTTTCGGCCCGTTCAAATATATGAAATGAACAAAATTCTTACAGCTTTAGTGTATATTAATAAATAATATTTTCTTGCCTTTAGCTGTGTATTTTTTCTAATTTTATATATATATATATAATCTATATCAGCAGATGATTAACTATATAGTCAATTATAATTATAGTGATAAATATTTTACTAAATATTCATACAAAAATATATGCTATTAACAACTTAATTGGCCTTGATCTGTCTTACAGTATTTCGAACTACTAACATCTATTTTATGTTTCCCGACCCGAATAGAGTTTAGCTTTTAAAGTTATCACTGATATCCATTTTCCTATCTCTAAGTTCAAAGGGTTTGTCTTAATTTGCAAACAAAGTTTCCCCGGTACCCGGAGATCCCTAAAACTTTGTTGTTGGCGTACTATGTTACGCTCGTGGGTTACTATACGTTAAATAGAATTAATTTAGCCATTTAAATTAAAAAAAAGAACGGCTATGAAGAGAAAATATTAACAAAACTTATACTTACTTTATTTTATTTTATTTTATTTTTTGAAACATGGAAAACAAATTGGTAAAGCTAATATAAAGGTGAATGTAAATATGACAATAAAAATAACGCAAAGTAAAAAAATGGAACAGTAAATTAAATGTTTTTTACAAAAAAAAGTCTATTTTAGTGTTCATCTAGTGTTTTTTTTTACGAAAAATGAGTACCTACACTATTCTAGTGATAAAAACTTAATTAGAACGGGATACCTTTAAGATTTATCAATGACAATTATTTTCCGAACATTAAAAATCTTAAAAACCTTAATATTGCCCTAAATTTAATCCACTAGGATAAAAATAGGGCAGAGAACTTATTTAGGAATTTTTATTTAAAAACATATATCTGCAAAGATATTTTGACATTTCAAGGGCTTTTTTTCCTCATTTTATTCTAAAATTAAGAATAATCTGAAGAGAAAAAATACAGGTTTATATAGAAAAAGAGCTCTAACAGGTACAACCTCATTGTCAGGCAAATTGCTTTTTTTAATTTTATATTTGCCGTACATGTTCTTTAAAAATATTTTTGCTGTCATTTTTTACAGCCTAATGAATATATCTTTTTAGTATATTTTTTTTTAAATCTTACCACCTACTAAAACCTATAAATAATAAATATAAGTTTAGCACTTTTCTTATTTTTATTTTATTAAGTTTTAACCAAAAAGTGTTTAGAAACATATTTGAGAATATAAGCTTTTCTTACATTTTTGTTAGATATGTTAGAGGCAGATGCCGAATTCGGTCTATGTCCGAAATAATTAGACTATGGCGATTATAATTAAATATACCTACCTATATCCACTAATACGCGGAAGAGTTTTGATTGCATTGGTTTCAACTTCTATGCGGAGGGTGTTAATCTTTTGGTGTTATACCAAAAAAAGATTAACCCCCTCCGCAAAGAAGTTATATAAAGACCATTTTATGACCACGAAGTTGCACGCATCTGGCAAGCTTAGTATGGACAAATCGCCATATGTCTAATTATTTCGGACATAGGCCGAATTGGGCATCTGCCTCCAACAGATAGGGTAGACGCACCATTTGTGGCCATTGACTCTGTTGTAGCCACTTTTTTAAAAAATCTTAAAAATTAAGCTTTTTCGCGCCATTGTGACAACCGTGCATCTATAATTTTCTAAATGGATATATCCTGCGCCATATCCAATAGAAAATATTCAAATTTGGTGTAAAAGTCGACCGTTAGACCAAAAAGTAGTACCACGTATTTACTAGATGCTGTTTTCTTAACCCATTTCTTAAGGATAGCTAGATAAGTAGAACTCAAATTATTAACAATATTCTGTATTGGGGTTTAATTTTCCATGATTTTTATAAATATTATACATCTGGCAACTATTTTCTTAATTTATTATATTTAAATAATTAATATTTAGGAGTTATTTCTGTGGTCACAAAAGGTGAAATAAAATTTTAATTATATTCTATTTGAAGCCAGGTTATGGCCAAAAATAGTGCAATCGAAATCTAGTTGTGGCCACATATTATTTAGCTTCATAATGTAAGTGCAAACGACGGACAACATAATATGAAGAACATTTTGTTTGTTATTATTCAGATTTTAATAAATGCTGAATAATAGGACCTAAATATAATAATATCCTAAATACAATAATTATCGGCCAAGATTACCAATCTGAACCTATACCATCATCAAGTTTTCCTTCATATGAGAAAACGAATATAGAAAATAATATAGATATAGAACTAAATGGGGAATAAATATGAACGAATGCAATGAAAATAAAAATTATGAGAATTCAGAGGAAGATGATTCAGGACCAAACCATGCAGGAAAAGAAGACTAGAAATAATTATGAACCTAAGGATGATGCCCTATCATCTAAGGCTACCTCTTCCATCAGTCATTACCTATGATAAGTGGATTGAATTAATGAAGGGAAAGGAGAAAAAAACACAAACTGGCAATGAAAAGTTTAGAAAAAAGAAAACAACTAAAATAAAATTTAAAGAAAATAAAAAGATCTTCCTAGTAGAAATGAAAAACAGAAACCAACGCAATGCCAGTTTAAACTTCTGTGACATCTGCTGAATTAAATATAGGAAATTTTATTATTTTAAGGTAGGGGAATCAGTTGAATCCAGGAAATCTATTACAAATTGGAAATAATGAATATTATAGCTGCGCAATGGTCCAAATCTGCGGCAATTGGAAGTAAAAATGACTTGCTTTGGTACAAACTGAGTGATATAACAAGGAAAATTGATGAATCTAAAAAAGTCAATTCAAGAAGTGTATATGCGGTACCTATGAACTAACAAATATTCAAGAATATTCTGATACATTAATGTACCTACTTTGCTTATTGTTCCTTAAATTAGTATTAATATGTACCTAATTTTTATTTAACATTTGTATAACAAAGACAAAAAACAAAATAAGGTATTAGGTATCACTTGATTTGTTTTAAGAATTATAGGATTAAACATTCATGTTTTTTTTATTAAAAATATAAACAATTACCAAATGTCTCTTTATGTCTTTTTTTAAGGAAATTAATAAATAAAATAATATTATTTGCTTAGTTATCTGCAAAATTCAATATAGAGAATATTTTTGCAAGAATGTGGCCACAAATGGATGTAAATGTGGCCACATTTGGCACAAGGTGGCCACAAATTGGAAAAATCGTATGTTTTCATAAAATGCTTATTTTCTGTTTATTAAGAATACAGATCTTTACAATAAAAGCAGACTTTGAAAGAAAAATGTTTGGAGAAGCACCAAAAATTTTGTTTTATCTCCAAAATTAACTACAAATATTTTTTCTGATAAGTCATACTCTAAAAATCCCTTAACCTGGCCACAACCAATGCTTCTACCCTACACTTAATTAAAGAACTTTCATTATTTTTTGGCTTAACCACAGTCCGTATAGAACCAGCCTGTCAATTTTGCGTATTTTATAGTGTACGAGTCTCACCTACCCCATTTATTCCCCTCATATGCCAATTTTAAGAACATTAGTCTATATTGTTTCTTTTTAATAATATATTAATTATATAAGGACTGTGATTTATTTTTTTTTTCTGTTGTTACAAAAGACTATCGTCGTAATATTGATTTTTCTTCTAATAGAATTATAATTTAAATATTGTGAAGATTTTAATTTATTTTTAAATAGAAATAGGTATTTTTATACGCTAGACCAAGCTCATTCAATATTCTTTATTTTTGTATGTCATAAAACATAATAGAGAAATTAAGAAATTGGTAAATATAGCAACATCTTTCGCAATTCTGTTTCCTAAACTTTAGGAAAATCTAGTGCACAGCACCGCACCCATCTAAAACTATATTGTAGATATGGAGTTTCAAATAAATCTGTTACGGAAAAGAACTAAAACTTATATTTACTTATTGAAAATATACCGAATTGCTAACAAGATGAAATAAATGCTATTAAAAATGGCTTTCTTAGTTTTAAGGAGCAAATCAAAGATTTTTTTTTGAAAGAACAGATTTCTTTTGAAAGTTTATAAAGACGAACTTTACTTCAAATTGAATTGTCAGCCAGAATTAGTTCAAGGTCGTTTCATGAATTAAAGAGATAGGAGAGTTAGGAAAGGCGATTAAATGTTAGAAAGATAGCAGAAGTTACTCTTTTATAAAGAAAAGGCATTGGAGTATAAAGACTAATTTTGGAATCCCAAATCCAGTCTATTTCTAATTCGTAGAGAAGTAAACTTTTTCCAAACGTGAAAATATTTTGTGAGTAATATAATTTTGATATTTCCAGTTACTTATTGCATTAATTTTCTTTATAAATGGTATTATAACTGAAATAAACTTTATACGGATACGGCAGTCTATACCTTAAGGTACCCATACACTTCCGATATTTGCACCGAAAGGTTAGGATTGTTTAGTTAAAAACATCAGTGTATGTTAGTGTTCGGTCATAAGGCATTTTGATGCAAAGAGGATGGATATCAAAGTATCAAGTTTGACAAAGATATCTAATAATAACAGAGTTATTATGAATAAAACAATCTTTTTAGAAACTGTCACCCCCTGGATCTCAAAAGTTAGGATATTGGATGTTAGTTACATATTGAGTGACAGAAAATAAGAACATCTATATATACTTAGCAATCGATTAGGTTTTCCGCTTATTTATCAGACAACTTAATGGAAAATCAGGGTTAATAGTGTGTTGCTCACCCCCGATTTCTGACACACTCACTGAGTCGCCTGGGAATAGTTTTGATAAGGTGGTCGATGCCCTCTTGGGGTATCCCATTTAATTTCATGCATAAGGGCTACTAAAGTCTGTGGAGGGTGTTCTAAATTCGAAAACCTTCGGCCCATTATGTCAGTTAACGAGTAATGCAGATACTGAAATGTTTGAGAGATAAGCCTCGATGAGGTGATGACTCTTGATGAAGTGATGACTTTTCGATAACTCTTCGATGTAATTACTTATTATTAAAGGCAAGGAAGGCAGCCAGCAAAAAATTATCGAATTCTGATAAATATATATAGGGGTTCTCTTTTTTTTTCACTCAGTATGTAGATGTAGATTGTAAAAACTAAAACTAAACTATTGTTTTTATTTTCAAGGCCGTGACACACTAGCTAGCGCCAGAAAAAGACTCTATGCGAGCTAAGGGGCTGAAACTTGGAATGTAGATGGAATTCGAAAAGCCCTATCTTTTTATGATATTTTGACGATGTTTTATGGCACTATGAAGCTTCAAACAATTCAATGGTGAAAAGATCGTCCGGTTTAATGGCTCTTTGGAGCGTCGTAACTCAAGTCCTATATGATCTGGGGTATTTGAAACTCGGAAAATGGGCTCGAAGGGATCCATCGTTTCATGATAATTTTACGACGTATCAAATCAAAAAATGGTCCGATTTAAATGGAATTTAGTATGTCGATAGATTGGACCAAGGCTAACTTGAACGTGTACGACACGTGTCACTGTGACAGTTAGTTTTGACGTAAGAAACGTCAAAAGTTTATGTCGTCCGATCGCGACCAAATTTGGTAGATAGGCTATGTGAGCGCCGGTGCAGACGGTTCCACCCTGTATAGTTTGATACAGGGTGGCATCTATATGCATCTTCCTTGTAGCGTAGGAGAATTCTCCATACCCTTAATTATGGAATATATATTAAGTCAAAGCCTTTTTTGATTGACTAAGGCAAGTTCTTCGACTTCAAGACAGTGAAACGTATTCTGTTGATTCAAGATACCAACGCCCCAATAATATATCACCTATTTTTCTTCAAACAAAACATTCCTAATATCCCTCTATCCACTTTTTCCGACACACTACCACCTCCATGGAAGGATCCTATTTCAGTTAATATGGAACTTTGTAAATTAAAAAAAACTGAAGCATCCGGATAACTTTACCAAACTAGTCTAATACAAATTTTAGACGAAAAATATCGCGACTATATTTGTTTCTACACAGATGGTTCGAAATCTGACCAAGGTGATGGCTGTGCTTTTTACAGCCCGGTTGCTAATAAAAAAAATTAGATTACCTAATTTCTCTGGCATTTTAGCAGCCGAACTCACAGCTGTTTATCAGGCTCTTATCTAAATTCGGAGCATGCCGGAGCATTGATTGAAGCATTAATACTATCTTATTCACTTAGTTCCCTCAACAGTATTCAATCTTACTAAAAGAAACTACAATGTTAACTTTATGTGGATTCCTGGACACTATGACATTGCTGGTAATGACCGAGCAGACAAACTGGCTAACGAGGCACTGCTCTTACAGAATATTGAAGGGACTCCATCCGTTGACGATTTCAGAAATTTTCACAAAAAAGTGTTCTTTAGAATACTTTAAAATGAATGGGACATCCTCGAGGAAACTAATAAACTTAGATCACATATGCTACTTCTTCATCTGTATCAAAATATATATTCTCTTGAACGCGGATCTTCCTGTAAAGTTGTTAGGACCCTCACAGGACACTCATATCTTACCAAATTATACATTATCCGAAATGAACCCCCTCCGAAATGAACCTTACGCAATAACTTAATGTCAATGAGACACATTCTTTTTGAATGCTTACCTGTTGCCTCCTATAGGTCTAGATTCTTTAATGCTGTTACCTACGCGAATATTTTCGCGCCTTTTAACATTTCGAAGATTAATAAATTTATGGAAGTCTTAGACAGCATCAACATGACAAAAAAACTTTAATTTCTAATAATTTAAAATAACCTCATATTAACTAAAGCTTATTATTGAGCGTTAAAAAATCCTCACTGTTGACGCGCTCTATAAACTAATACATCTCTCTATCTCTCATCAGGGTGCGTCATATTGAAGAAAAATGTGGGTGGATTTCGGCATAATTGGGGATACAGGATAACGTCCACGACGTTTCTAACCGATGCCTCTAAATGGACGAAATCATCAGGATTTATGGGTCGATTGGGCGTTTTCTTTCATAATTACGTGAAACTTTATAGAAAGGTTTATCGTAAGACTATGAAAGCTGCCAAGGACATTTATTATAATGCGAAGCTAGCCAAAGCCGGTAATGTCGCTAAGGAGACTTGGGCTATTGTAAATGACTTAAGGAATAAGACTTCTTCGTCTGGCACACTCTTTAATTCACCTGAAGATTTAAACACTTACTTTGTTAATGTGGCTAAAAATTTAGTGAACACCATAACTCCTTCCATGATTCACTTTCATATCTCCCTAAAGCAAATAAGAATTTACACAGTTTCTTCCTCACGCCCGTAGCATTAGATGAGCTCCGTAGTACAATTAATAGTATTAAAAACAAATCCTCATCTGGGACTGATGGGCTTACTCTCAAAATGTTCTCTGAACTTCCTGAATGCACATTAAACCATCTTACTACTTTAATTAACGAGTCATTCCAAAAAGCAGTTTTTCCAAACTGCCTTAAGACAGCAATAATTATTCCTCTGTATAAAGGAGGTGATAAAGATGAAGCTTCGAACTATCGCCCAATTGCACTCCTATCCACATTATCTAAGATCATTGAAAGATTGGTTAAAAAAAGGTTTCTATCTTTTCTCCTTAAATATAAAATACTTACTACCCATCAATTTGGATTTCTAAATAACAGTTGCACAAATGATGCTATGTTCGACCTTTTTAATAATGTATACTCTAGCCTGAATAACCATCATTCTACAGCTACAATTTTCTGTGATTTCTCTAAGGCTTTCGATTGTGTAAATCATAATATCTTAATTAACAAATTGCAATACTATGGTTTCAGGGGAGTGCCGCTCGAATGGCTTAAGTCATATCTTGGCAACAGAAGGCAGCTTGTGAGGATTGCAGCTTGTGAGGATATGTCTTCTTGTAAGCCTATAGAATGTGGTGTCCCTCAGGGTTCAGTACTTGGCCCTATTTTGTTTCTGGTGTTTATTAACGACATTGCAAATCTAGACATTAGCGGTAAAATCTGCCTCTTTGCGGACGATACTAGTTTCACTTGGAGCGGCCCAGATGTTGCGGCACTATATGATACTATATCCAGTGACTTACGCACCATTAAGTCTTGGTGCGATTCTAATCTCCTATGCCTCAACTTATCAAAAACTAAAGTTTTGTCATCTAAAAGTACCATACAACCTTTTGTACTTAATAACACTACTATTGACGTCGTGGACTCTGTGAAATTCTTAGGACTTCTTGTAGACAACTCGTTAAAATGGGACTATCACATTGAAGCTCTATCAAAGAAACTAAGCGCTGCCTGTTTTGCGCTAAGATCAGTTTCTAAGGAACTTAACTCTTCAACCTCTAGGATAGCCTATTATGCCCTTTTTGAGTCACATCTTCGTTATGCCCTTCCATTCTGGGGTACTTGCTGCGCAACAAAATTTGATCGTGTTTTCAGACTTCAAAAGAGAGCAGTTCGATATTTATTGGGACTGAACAGTAGAACTCACTGCCAGAATTTCTTTAAAAATTTGAAAATACTGACTCTTCCTTCTTTATTCATTTTTGAATCCGTTTGCTTAATCCGCAAGCACATATCTGTCATTCCCGAAAGGCCATCTCATAACTATCCACTTAGGAATGCAGAGCACGATCTTTATCTGCCAACCCCGAGCTCAGAACTAGTTAAAGGTTCAATACTGTACAATGCCAAAAAAATGTACAAAGATCTGCCTTTGAATATCAAATCGCTTTCATTCTTTCCCGCATTTCGCAAAGCTCTAAAATCATACCTATTGGAGGGAGCCCTATATGCGGTAAACGACTTTTTTGTTGATGTTTAATTATGAACAATTTTGAATTTTAAAATTTTCATCATCTCACACACTGGTCAAAGGTCAAGTATTTAATATTTTATAACTTTAAAATTATATCTATTTACTGCGTACTGTTCTAAAATTGTCCATGTATATTCTTTTTGTAATTTTAAAGACTTAAATTTTTTTGAATTGTACTATTTGTATTGTGTATTTTTTGTTGTTTGTATTTTTTTGTGATTTTGTTGTTTGTGAGTGCTTTGTTGGTGAAGCTGTTTTGGCTTTTTGCACAATAAAGCGTTGTTTGTTTGTTTGTTTGTTTGGAACCAAACTCGGTACGTGAATAGAGGTACCTGAATGGAGTCTTCAGACGGACAGACAGACGAAAGTAAGAAACAGTTTCACTTGAAATATGCGCACATAGTGCACACACAATTTTTTTTTCTTAGAAGAGGTCCAAGACTTACCTCTTTAAATATTAGGGTGTCATTAAGGAACACCCTGTATAATACTTACAATTTAAACTACGTAAATCGTTAAAAACATCAATTCCAACCCAATTATTTAAATCGTTTAGAAAGTACGAACGACTCCACCGAATTAATTCCAAATTAAAGGCACCTGCTTTTTAAGTGTCATCGGTTGCGCAGCTGGCTCGCCCGGCAATCTGGCTCATTTCAACATTTATAATCGAATCTCTACGCTTTGCGCTTCTCCAGCCAGACCGAATGGAAATAATAAATGTCTCGCTCCAAATATTTACATAATAATAATTTGAATACTTTATTCGCATTCTTCGCATAGTTTTGAAAAGTGCGTGCGTGGTAGTGGCCTAGTAATAAGTCCGATATGATAATTATCGGAAAAATCTGCCAAGGCTTGTCTAATTTTAAAATTTAGCGACTGTGTAAGTTTTCCAGTTTCAAAAATACGTGGATCTTGTATATATTTTATATAAAATTAAGAGAGGTGGGTGTGAATCCTTTTAGTACTTGACAGAGAATGTCTAAACATAATATTTATTTCTTTATGTGAGTAATATATCGTAGTCCTAAGTAATATTTTTATGTTGTTGGTTTTAAGCTGGATTTATAAACTCGGAAGTTGGCGTTCAGTTGAGGTTCAGTTGCAGGTTCAATATTTTTGCATTTATAACCTGTCAGTTTCGGTTGTAGGTTAGGTTTGGAATTGTGAAAATTTCGAACGTTTTTCTTTCGATTTAAAAATACTTCTGGTATTTGTCAAAGTTCAAACACAGTAATCCACGATTACGCAAAATATAAACATCACATTAACAGAAGTAATGAAACAACAATAAGGGTCATTTTCTAATGCATCGGCGTACTGTGCTTCACGTGATCGACAGGCGCTTATTCATTGGCTGTCGCCGAACGTCGCCAGCGGTCGCCAACTGCCCGCAACTGCCGACATAAACATTGACCATCTTTGAACTCCACTGAACGTAAAACGAACTGCCAACTTTTCGACCAACTGACTTTATAAATGCGCGCGTTCATTTCATAGCGTTGAACATTTTGAACGGCAACTGAACCTCAACTGAACCTCAACTGAACCTCAACTCCCGAGTTTATAAATCCAGCTTTAGATGATGAAAATTTATATCTATAATTTTTTTTTGTATATTTTGGTAATTCGGAAAATTTTGTTTTGTATCCATTTTTACTATATTACTATTTATTATTACTGCTTTACCTCAAGGTATCGAGCGTCTACAGTTAATATCATTAGCAGACTTTTTATTTAAAAAAATAATGTTTGGGTACTTCAGTTTTAAATAAGTACTTGGGATTCACAATCGTGTACTGGGAGTTTTTTGTATCGTCAGCTTATGTTATAAAGATATAAGTTTCTTCTTCCTAGTATATCTACTTAGGGTCCTAGTCTAGGGTTGCCAACCGTCCTCTATTCCAGAGGACAGTCCTCCTTTTGACCTCACTGTCCTCTTTTCTGTCACGTATTGAAAAAGTCCTCTTTTTTACATACCAAACTCAAAATCTAAAAAAATATTCGTCTATCGCCACAATTCTCAAAAAATTGTTATATCCAAGTAGCATTTTTACGACTTGTTTACTAAACACAACGTTGGATTAGTTACAAAAAATAGTTAGCTCTGTACCTTCGGTATTAAAATAAATGTACCTAAACGTTGTTGTAACGTTGTGCCGACGTTGAACTAGTACTACAACAAAGTAAAAGCTTCTGCGACGTCGAATAAACGTTGTCTTGTAACCTTGTTTGCTTAAGTGATATTTAGGTGATTCGGACAACGTAGTTACAATGTTGGGCAATAAGGTGTTTTCCGACGTCACTTTCAGGACCTATTCCAACGTTATGCAAACGTTGTCTGTTTTACTAATTCCAACGTTGTCCAATTTCCTTATTCTTACGTTGGTAGGACGTCGAGCCACTACCTTTTTGCATCTGTATTGAACCATAACCTTAAATCTTAAATTTTCACATCATTGTTCTATTCAGGCAGACAGTTCAGTGCTGTTTTTGTTTTTATAAAAAAAAAACTTAATTAAAATGGGACGTAAGAAAGGCACTTATAAATAAATTTAAATATTCATCGACATATTACCGATACTTTATTCACTCCCTCTTTTATTTTAGAATATAGAGGGCGGCACAAGCTAGGCTCTAGAATGACTAAATTAGGCAATCTTGCGACTAGTATACTACCTGTTAAGGCTGAACTGCGATTTTATTAGTCCAGTATGCGACTACTCGAACTACTCCATCTTAATCTCCAAAACAACAAAGT
Source organism: Sitophilus oryzae (assembly GCF_002938485.1). NCBI lineage: Eukaryota > Metazoa > Arthropoda > Insecta > Coleoptera > Curculionidae > Sitophilus > Sitophilus oryzae. The sequence continues at coordinate 182,324 of NW_022145740.1, read as the reverse complement.
GAAAGCCGCCATGTTGTTGAATAAGAAAATGTTTCGTTCCTAAAATGGCAATTTTTTAATACATTAACTTGAAATATTTGACCCTAAACAACACGCGGAATTTTTTTTTCAACGGCGAATAAATTATTCTCATTTTACTAAAAAAAATTCAAGAAATTTTTTAAAACTTCTTTAATTTTAAGGCCCATTAGTATTTTTCAAAGTAGAAACAATACATTTATCAATAAAGTTGTTTGCGTTTAACTTTTTTGCCTTGGGTAACGAGTTACAGAGTGGGTTAAAGTGTTTCAATAATTATGATCTTCAAACATCCTCCACACTTAAATACTTTTGTTTTGTTTTCCTTTACTGCCATCTGGCATATGTCTCTAACTAAATCATAAAAATAATATTTTTACTATAATTATCCCAATTTATTATAGTTTTGTATTTCTGTGAATTATGAATTTAAACAACGTTGCAGTTTGTACTAAATTAGGATGCTAGCCAACGTAGGTATCCAACGTCGTTTCGACCCAAAAATTATTCTCCAAACTAGTGCAGACTAGGGTTGGCACGAGGTTGTTCCGTCGTTTCGCACCGACGCGACGCGACGTTTGGTCGCGTGACACAACGTTGACCCGACGTCCGAATGCTGCTTGGGCATAATACTCGCTACTCCCACTCGTTTGTACAGAAAAGAAAATGACCAAATATTTATGTACAAGAAATATTTGTGGAAGCGATAAACAGGTTTATCGCTTTAACTACTTTATGTGTTAGTTTATGTTTTGAAAACAAGTTTTGTTGAAAATGGTTTATTTTATTTTAAAAAGTTTTGAGTATAAATATTTTTAAGAAAGTAAGAAAGACCATCAATCACACACCGTTGGCATAACTTTTTGGTGAATTTCAGATATTTGGGCGAGGTTTCAAAAAATGTTTTGCCTACACCTCTTTTTTACCATCTCGTCCTCTAGCTGTTATGTCTGGTCTGTTTTATGGTGTATGGAAGTATGGACACTGAAGGTAGCAACAATAAACCGAATTGAAGCCTTCGAAATGTGGACCCTACGACGAATTGCTAAGAGTGCCCTGGATCGACCGTGTGAGGTATGAAGACATTCTCAGAAGAGCTGGTCTAGAACAACGTGAATTCTTCGAAATTATCAAGAAGAGGAAAATAGCTTATTTGGGACACATACTACGTGGAGAACGTTATCACTTTCAGCGTCTGATTCTTCAGGGTAAAATAGAGAGGGGCAAAAGGGGAATAGGCCCAAGGTAGCTATATTGACTGAGAAATATGCGTCATTGGACAGGTGTACAGGACTTCCAAGCACTCCAAGTCGCTGCAATTAATAGAACCATCTGATGAGGAAGAAAAAGTTGAACGCCTACTCAGGAATCTTGCCAGCACCTTAAGAAAAAGTCCTCTATTTTTTATTTTGAAAGTTGGAAACCCTACCCTAGTCCTAGCTGACACTTTATTGTTCTGTAAAAATCGTAAGAACGTTTACAGAGCAAAAGTTATAGAGCAATGTTTGTCCTAAGAACATTTTGAAAACATTCTTAAAACACTTTTATAGAAACGTTTAATGCTTTAAGCTGTTCTCTAAGGTCTGTAGGAAATACGCACAAAATTCATCACCTAACTTCAATACGCTGATGACTGCGTTATAGTTGCAAAAACGTTACAGCAATTACAAGAAATGTTGAACAGATATACCTGGGCATACAAGGCTTTGAGCCTTAAACTGAATATTGATTAAACTAAAATCATGTGCTCTCCGCCCGAAAATCACAACAATGCTATAACAATCGGAGAACTATTGGGATATGTAGCGGAATTCAGTTATCTCGGCAGTTTGATTTCGGATAAGGCCAATATAGACTCTGAAATTCAGCACAGGATTAGTAGCACCTCAAGAGCATTTTGGAAATTAAAAGACAGGGTTTTCTACAATCATGACTTGAGCACAAAAATGAAACTTGCAGTGTACCGAGCAATAATAATCCCCACCATGTTATATGGAGGCAAAACCTGAGTGCCGTACCGCCGGCACACGAACGCATTAAACAAGTTGCAACAGAGACACCTTAGACAACTCTTAAGAATCAAATGGTTTGACCATGTCTTTGAAAAAGGTAGCTGCGAAAGATTTGAAGTCATGATTACTAGGTAAATCGCGCTTAAGATGGGCTGGTCATGTATGCAGGATGCAAGAAAACCGCCTACCAAAATCTCTTCTTTACGGTGAGCTTGAAGAGGGTAAGAAGAAACCGGGTAGACAACTCAAAAGTTACAAGTATATTTTCCACAAAAACTTAAAAAGGATAAAAAAAATGCAGAATCAGTGGAAGACGCAGCGCACAGTAGAACGCAATGGAGAAGAATTATAAACTCCAAAAAGTAAACATCAAAAATTAAAGAGGTAATAAATTAATATGATTTTTGAATGTCCCGAATGCAAAAGAGAGAAAACATCACGTATCGGGCTTTTCAGTCACAGAAAAACTCATGGAAGAAAGCGCCTTGCGTATCTGATGCCTGTCAAATACTCGTCAGCGAGTAATGGCAGTAGTAGTTGCAACTTCTGGTATAGAACAAAGAAAGAACTCGTATAGAATGATTATTTTTATGGCATGGTGTTTTAGTTAGAGATCTTTAAAAAATTTTAGTTGTATTTTTTAAAAACAAAACGTTTCTGTATTGGGATATAACGCTGCACATATCAGAAATAATACTGGCGGACGATTTTTAACGAATTAATCAATATTTTCTTATATTTATTTGTACGTCTATTGGGAATTTGTTGTTTAAGATATTAGTATCTATACAGGGTGAATCTTAAATAAGTGGAAATATTTCAGGGCTAGTAGAATTCGATAAAAGTAACATATTTTCTCTTTACCGATTTTCAAATACGCCCAAAATAACCAAGTAATTTGACTTACTTACTTACAAGAACATTTCCAAAAGATGAATGATTTTTTTTTCTTAAGTTTTGAGAACCACTGGATCTTCTCTGTTTTTTTTTTCTTGTAAATTTAATCTACTACCTATGTTGCCATATTATCAAGTAGTTATGTTTTTTAACTAAAAAATAACTAACTTTTTTCGCAAAATAAACCTCATAATTGTACGTCTGGGGTCGAAATATATTACCCCTAAAAGCATATGCACTTATTTAAGATTCATCCTGTATTATGTTGGAAAATATGAATTCCTATGTGCCTGTAGTTCTGTTACCTCCTATAAACTATTTTATAATAGTATTATTATGTAAACAAAGGTGTAACTGTTTTAAAAAGTGTTTTTCTCCAAGTTCTATAGCACCTTCCATTTGTAATTTCTTGTCCGTAACAGTGTGTACGTAACATTATTATTGTAACTTAGCAAGTAACTACATAATAGTTCTATGAAGGAACTATAAGCTACTTACAGAACAATTTTAAAAGTGTTTTAAAGATTGTATAATTCAATTGGATAAGGTCAGATTTTATATCAGTTTTACAGTATTTTTATTTTTATTTTCATGGTTAACTTTAAAAAATAGGTTACTTTTCACTCTTGTAAGGGAACATTAACACTTATCTAAAATAAATGCTCTATAAATATACTCTAAGAACGTTCATAAAATAAATTTTAAAACATATTTTCAGTTTTTTAACGAAAAAATACTAATATGGAACATTAAAGCAACAAATCAGTGTTCCAAACACCACTATAAAACAATAATATAATATAAAATTACTATTACTCTAAATTTATAGAACTATTTGAGTTAGCTGGGTTAGCTGTACGGTATACAAACGCTACACATTGTCGATTTTCTGATGCGATACGGACGTGTTTTTTGATCGCTCTTTAATATCGTGTAGTATAAAAAGCGTTATAATTATTAATAAGTATGCAAGTAGAGAGTGGTGGTGATAAGTGTAAAACTGCAAAAGATAAAAATAAAAACGAAGAAAGAATAATTAGGAAAACAAGGAGCCATTCGGCAAGTATACTACCAGCAAAATTGAAAACATTTACAGCCGACATAAAAACGAACCAAGAGGAATGCAGTACAGCTGATAAAAACAAAGCGACAAAAAGTACTATTGATAAATTTGAACGGGAGATACAAGGTGATACAATTATAAACAGCGATATTGAAATGGATGAAGTTTTTAAACCCCGACATTCTGTATGCAGAAGTCCTATAAAGGATATTTCCGAAAAAGAACAACCAATTACAAAAATACAGAGATCTGAATCCAGTCCCGACATACAAATAAACAAGAAAAGGCAATTTGGCGAATCTATAGTGTATTCCACTGATTCCTGTAATATCTATAATGAAAATTTTTTGATGCAAATTTTTGTGGAAATGAGAAATAATGAGAAATAACATAAAAGGAAAGAGAAAGAACTGGTTATCCCCTGAAATTAAGGAGTTACATAGCATGTTATGTGAAATGAAAGAACTTGAAAAAAACAAACAATGAATTCTATACATTGAAATATAAACAATTATTACAAATTTATAAAAATAAAGTACAATACGCTAAATCCCAAAATAATAATTTGAGGATACAAAATGCAGCAAATTTACCTAAGGAGTGCTGGAAAATTATAAATGAATCTAGAAGTAAGAATGGTTTTACTAGGCATCCCTTAATATTAATTAATGATGATCATGGTAATTTAATTACCAATGATAATATTCATACATGTAACAGTTTTAACACTCATTTTTTGGAAGTCGTAAAAAATTGTCCTGATCCAAATTTTAAAGATATTTTTTTTGTATTTGTGGGCCCATCTAGTTTGTTTATTAAGGACATAGACGTACAAGAAACAAGAGAAATCTTAATAAAAACGACAAAAAAATGTTCAGCAGGGATCGACGAAATTCATGGAAAAGCTCTCAGATATGTCACCGACATAATATGTTGGCCTCTTTCGTTTTTGATAAATGAATCATTTAAATGTGGGGAATTTCCACAACTCATAAAAGAATCTAAATGTATACCACTTTATAAAGGCAAGGGTGATAATAGAGATAGAAACAATTATCGTTCGATTTGTATTCAGAGTCAAATATCAAAAGTTTTTGAAGAAGCATATTCTAGAAGACTTGTAAATTTTTTAAATAAATATAAGATATTAAATGAAAACCAACATGGCTTCAGGCAGAATAGATCGACACAAACTGCAATTTATGATTGTCTGGAATATATTTACAAATCACTGAATAATCGTGAACATACTGTTGGTTTGTTTTACGACCTAAGCCGAGCTTTCGATAGTATTGATCATAAGCTTTTGCTAGAGAAGTTATATTCTGTGGGAGTACGGGGTATACCATTGAACTGGGCTGCCTCATATTTATCAAATAGAACACAGACCGTTACAGTTAATGGCGCTAAATCTAGTAGAGCAAATATTAACAAGGGCGTTCCTCAAGGCTCTATATTGGGACCTTTGTTTTTTATTATATTTACAAATGATGTACATAAGTGTTTTAATGGTACAGGATATTCTCTTTTATATGCGGATGACACAAATACACTAGTAAGTGATATAGATTTATATAAAATGATTGATAAATGTAATAAGATTTCTAATAATTTTAATAAATATTGCACTAATAACGGCCTTATATTAAATTCTCAAAAGACAGCTCTTATACGATTTCTTCCAAAAAATGTTAGTGTGGACTACAGCCTATATGTAGCAGTTGAAGGACAGTCAATAAAAAATGATAACGTAGTGAAATTTCTGGGTCTTAATTTGGACCAAAAACTAACATGGTCTATTCACATAGATATTTTATGTACAAAACTTAGCAGTGTTTGCTTCTTAATTAGAACCCTACGTACAAATGTTAGTATGGATATACTGAGACTTGTTTACTTTGGCCTAGTACAGTCGATCCTACAGTATGGTTTGATATCCTGGAGATCCTCCTCTCACTTTCAAAAAGCTTTCAACATGCAAAAAAAGATTTTAAGGTATATGCTTAATGTTTCACCTGACACATCTTGCAGACCACTATTTAGAATGCATAACATAATGTCACTTCCCAACATGTACATTCATCAATTAATTTTGAATATATATACTAACAGAAATAAGTTTCAATTAAACAGTGATTATCATTCTCATGAGACTAGATTTGCCAGTGATCTACATCTACCATACTCAAGGCTGATTGTGAGTCAGAATGCACCGTCATACTTAGGCATAAAATGTTTTAATAAGATTTCTAAAATTGTGCCCAAATTGGATCAGGATAATTACAAAAACAAACTGCGGAGTTTTTTATTGAATAATGTATTCTATTCGGTAAAGGAATTTTTAGATTTTTAGGTGTAATTTAAGTACTTTTTCTCTTTTTTTTTCTACTTTTTCTCTGACTAGTCTTAGAGTTGCAGAAGTATATATTTATATTTATATCTGTTTGTATACTCCAACGATGCATAAAGATTTATTTATTTATTTATTTATTTATGCCCTTATGCCCAAAATAACCGAGTTATTTTATTATAAGAATTAAAAAAAAAGTTTTTTTTGGTTAAATTTTGAGAACCACTGGATTCTTTCTGGGTTTTCTTCCTTGTAAATTTAATCTACTACCTATGTTGCCATATTATCAAGAAATTATGTTTTTTTAATTAAAAACTAACAAAATTTCCAGACTAAATTTGAAAAAAAATCAAATTTTCAAAATACTTTTTTCGCAAAAGAACCTCAGACGTGATTCTAGGGTCCAAATATACTACCCCTAAAATATTTGCACTTATTTAAGACTCACTCTGTATATGGGTTATTATTGTTATTATTAGTATATATCTTCTATTTTTTTTATCATGTTAAATGTAAGGTTTCTTTTATAGATTTATATGTAATAATCACCCAGACATCAAATTATAAATACAATTTTTAATTAACCAAAATTCAATATAAAATATCTAATTATATGTAAGGGAAAATAAAACAAACATAATTACCAAAATATCTTTTTTATTTTAAATTTAGTTGAACACATTGCAATGCAGTACCATGTAGCCTTAAATTTATAAAACATATACAGTTTTAGATTAAAATTTTTTGCATAGTATACTTCCAAAATGTTTGATTTAGCTTGATTAATTATTAGTTTACTTGTTCACATGGTCTAGTAAATAGTAATTTGTGTTAAATGTATACGTTGTAGCAATACAATATTATGTCTACTACATTTCATTGTGAAAAAAAAAGAAATTTGAATTTACCTATTTAATATATTGATAAAAGATTCTTGTTCCACAAATGAAATATAGTAAACATATAAGTAAAAGCCAGCTTCCTAGCTTATAGAAGTCGAAATTATAAAAAATAAATCGTTGTGCACATAATAAATATCTTAACATATATAATAAAAGTGTATAATAATGAAGTAGTGAAAGAAGGGGTAAAAATAAAAGGTAAAAATAAACAAAGAGGAAGAATGAAGACAAGGATTATTCGGCTTGGGGTTCAGAGTCAGTTACTTCGGTAATTTGCGGCTTTTCCTCAATTTCAATTTTTTTACTTTCGGCTGTAAGGAAAGAAAACCACAACATCAATACACACAGTTAGGTACAAATCGTTAAGTTTCATAGGAGAGATAAGTAGAAATATACAAGAGTAAAAAATAGTAGTGTAGCAGTTTAAAGTTGCAGACAATAACGAAAATGTATCAAATGTTACCAGTGTTTTTCTCGTTTTTAATTTACTCCTTTCTTATACAGGGTGTTCCCAGTGGCGCAACTATGGGGGAGGCTAGGGGGATAAGCCCCCCAAACGAATGGTGCGGGTCGTTTAAAATTGGTGTTTTAACCTCAAATAATTATACCTTATAGTGACAGTCCCCCCAAAAGTCTTGAGCCCCCCTAAAAGTCTATGTCTAGTTGCGCCCCTGGGTGTAGGTATAAACAAATCTGCTTCGATTAGTTTTAAAAAATACAGGGTGTTGTATTTGAAATAACGAAGTTTTTATGCAAAATAAATAATTAAAATAGACCAGCAATTTTTTATACCGCTGTATACATTAAACGAAACAATCAAAATTTTCAGTAAAGTATATTTCTCTGGCTTAAAAGTCAGCATAAGAATTAATTCTGAAAAGCAATGTACAGGGTGTTGGCAATTTTTTTTATTACGGCATGCATATTAAATTACTTTTAAATATCTCAAAAACCAAAGCTTGTAACCATTAATATAATTAATTGTTTAACCCTTATAATAAATGCCTTGTTTCTTGTCCAAGAATCTAAATATGAAATAAAATACCGGGTGTTCCAATGAGAAAAAAATATAACTCTGGTGTGGTTTGGTTCCAATGAGAAAAAAAATATAACTCTGATCTTAGTTTTGACAAACCCTGTACATTTCAAATTAATTTTAAATTATGCACATTGCCGTCCCACATATACCTATGAAATATTTTGTTCCTACATCTTTCTGTTTTCGTGTAATCAGCCTAGGCGAATGAGGCGTACCACCCTGTAGAAAGCACTTTAAGAAAATTATAATAAATAGAAAAAAAAATGAAAACTTCAACTCCTTGCAGATACAAAACAAGCAGAATCGGACATATGTTGATATAAAAAATAAATCTGATTTTTACGTGAGGAATCTCCCCCGTGAGATGACATATGTTTTTTGAAACACCCTGTATTTATGATTTTGATACACGTCTTCTATGCATAAATATTATATTTTTTTTTCACAACAGTCATCAGATTTTTAGCGATTTGATACTGAAGTAAATGATTTTAATTTTTTTAAACAAAAAGTATGTGTTGGTTGAAAAGAGATAAAAATTATTTATAAATGAATGAATGTTTTAAAAATAATGTTTGTTCTAAGAGAAGTCAGGGGCGTGCCATTTTTTTCTTCAAAAATATTCAGAGCACCCGTATGAACGCCACTGGTTGAAATAAATAAAATTGTTTGAATATCTGAAAAGGCGTTTTGATGCATAGAAGATGTGTGTCAAATTTCATAAAGATATCTACAGTATGTTCCTGGATATTCTTTACAAAAGGAAAAAATAATATTTTTATAATATTGATATTTTGAGAATAATGCATTCTTCATAAAAAAATTTGCTTGTTCTAAAATGGTTAATCCTGTTTATACTTTTCCAAATTTCCTACCGTTTTAGAAAAAAATTTAAAAAAAAAACTTGAAAATATGGCTGATGTCCAAAAGGTGTTAGGTTAGGTTAGGTAATATCATTTAGATTTCATTCTTTGATAGATAGTTATTATTAATTTTGATTAACGTCATATGTTTGCTGTTATATTAAAGTTTCACATTTTCCGATAACTATTTAACTATTATCACCCTTTCCGTAGCATTGAACTAAATCAATTTTGTGCTTCTTTAACATTTTAAAACAGCAAAAAATATGACAATAATTTAATTGCTATCAATAACAATCTATCAAAGAATGAAATCCGTGATGAAATCGATATAATATTAGCTTTGTTTTTTATGACTCTTAAAACGAATTCAACCATATTTTCAGAGAGATTTTTCTTCTTTTTCTCTAAAATGATAAGGAAATTTGGAAAAGAATAAACGGAATTAACCGTTTTAGAACAAGCAATTTTTTTTATAAAGAATGCTTCTTATTCAAAATGTCAATAATAAAAAAGTTTTTCAGAGACACGATAATGTAGGTAAAATAATTCACAAGATACTGATACAGAAGTACAACCTAAAAGCAGATAAAACACCTTACTACAACTACATACCCGAACCAGTCCTAGAAAGCAAAACACATAGAATCTATTGGGATAGGAGTGTAATAACACATAAACACATTGAACACAACAGACCGGAGATAATACTGACGGATAAATTAAAAAAAAACATACGTTCCTTATAGATATAGCTATTCCAAATAATAACAATTTGCAAGCAACACACCGAAATAAAATCGAAAAATACACGGATTTGGCTAACGAAATAAAAGAACAGTGGAGACAGGAAAAAATTACCATAGTACCAGTTACTATATCCACCACAGGAGTGATTCCAAAAAATCTCCTAGAATCAATAAAATACTAGACCTCCCATCAAAAATATACAGGGTGTCCCAGAAATGAGTGCAGATATTTTAAGGGGTGGTAGATCTGGTCAAAATAAACATATTTTCTCTTTACCATTTTTAAAATAAATTGAAAATAACCGAGTTATTTAACTTTGAAAATTTAAAAAAATAATCGCAACATTTTGAGAACCACCGGCAGATATTGTCAACTACATCCAATTACCCGGATCATGCCCGGATTTCAGTTAATTTGACGCATTGTGTTGCCATATGGACAAGAAAGTATATGTTTACAAGTAAGTCATAAAATCACAACACCTGAGGAGTTTGCAGAGGTGCATTACATTTTTAAGGTTGTGATATTATTACATAAAATAAATTAAAAGTTAAATGTTTAAAAGTTAAATTAAAAAACTTATCCAACATTAAAAAAGATACTTATGACAGATCGATGTAACAGCGACAGTTCTCTTTTTCGATACACACTTACCTAAAATACACTTCATTGTGCTGCTTTACTTGTACGTGCTATTATAAAAACTGCTAAAATAACAGTCCCCATTTTTAACTTAACACATTATTTTCATATAGGCTTCATCACAATTTGAACCACTGATTTACAAAACACCTTGAAAAGCACACATTACTTTGAATATCTTTCTGAATGAATAAATGTTGAGAATTATTGTCTCTTACCGCCACTTTACGAACTACTTTCAATCTAAGAAAATACATGTTTCACTCAACAATTTTAAATACGTATTTTGCTTTTTCGTTATTTTTTCGATGTATTTCGACAATTCAGAAAAACATGAAATGAAACAAACAAAACACAAATGAATTGATTATTGATAAGGTCACAAAAAAGAAATTTCTAAAATGTTTATCGTAATTCAGAATTCAATATATCGAAAACAGCCCGACGAATAATCAATTCATTTTCGTTTTGTTTGTTTCCTTTCATGTTTCTCTGTTTTATTTTAAAAATTTAATACAAATTTGATTGCTTCGAATGTCTTGAATTTGAAATTGTTGTAACTACGGCAACGTTGCTTAACATCGTCGTCTGACGCAAGCCTGCCACGACGGCGCGGCTCAAAGGACCAGTTCACACGTGGCACTCTTGGCCGACGCGCGAGGGTTGGGCTTTTAAAATACATCGAAAAAATAGCGAAAAAACAAAATACGTATTTAAAATTGTTGAGTGAAACATGTCTTAGATTGAAAGTAGTTCGTAAAGTGGCGATAAGAGACGGTATTCAAAGTAATGTGCGCTTTTCAAGGTGTTTTGTAAATCAGTGGTTCAAATAAAACAGAGAAACATGAAAGAAAACAAATATTGAATTCTAAATTACCCAGAGATATGGAAGTGGGAGAATGAGCTTCGACGAGTGCGCATCCAAATTTTTGTCGACGGCAAGATGGCAGACATCTTCCAGGTCTCGCTGTCACTTCCCCTCTTTAATTGACATCTGTTTGTTTTGTTTTTTTTTCGTTTGTGTTGTTATCTAGTTAAAATTTATTATTATCTCAATTATTTTAAACACTAATTCAAAAAGGGTTGTTGTATATTGTCATAGTCATTCTAAGAAAGCTAATACGCCGGGAAAAATGATTAGTTTTCATGTGTAAGTTCATACAACATAATCGTGTTTACAGATGATCCAAAACTGTTTATTTTTAGTTTTCCTAAAGGCGATTTGTAAAAATCGTGATTGTAATTGGGAATCGTCAAAAATAAGTGTATGATGTGGCCATTTAAAGAGGATGTTTTTATTACGTGTGGAGGAAGAAGATGCTTGGAATCAATGTTCGTGCTTCTGTAAAACAGTGCACTCTTATAGTGTCCATGAAAGCACAAGTTCAAGTGTACCAGAAATATGTCAAATAAGATTGGTCCTTACTTGACAAGAAGATTATTTGAGGAAAAGAAAACATAAGATAGGGTATTTTAATTGAACAGCGGAAATTTAACATTTTTATTGTAAAGTTTGTTGTAGGTAGTTGTAGTTTTGTGCTAAATATTTCTAACATTAGCAGCAGCAGTGTTCAGAGTGTCAAGAGGAGGAGAATTCAGTTAATTAGATTTATGCACAGTTACAGGTATGAAGGCTTTTTCAAACATAGTATCAAGTTCTATAGTCAACATTTTTAGTATTCCTACAACTGTAAAAACAAGGAACATTGGACTGAAAAAATGGCAAGATTTATATAGGAAGAAAGGGTATTATGCCAATAAGAAGAAAATTAAATCTGTAGGCAGAAGTTTCTTATTTAAAAACTGTTATGGGGCATATATTAATTTGTATCTGTGCCACAAATCACTGAGAAAAATCATATAATATTCATAATTGTTAACGAGATGATATTTAAAGAGTGTTAAAATTGAGACTATTAGTCATGAAGCTTACAATGTTACTTTGTTTCAATATTACACTTTTATTCTTGTAAAATCTATGATGAAGTTCAAAAGCATTTTGCAATGGCCTTAAATTGTGAGCCAGGATTTTTAGCAAAGGTATTTGATGCAATGAAACTTAATCGGTAACTTCCAGTATGTATTTTAGTAAGGGAACTGTCAATCCCATGTTTTTAAATAGATAAAATACAGGCCAAAGTTGACAATATTACAGTTGAGAAGAAACTATTTTATCTTAAAAAAATTTTTCTTAAAATTCTGAGATCATATAATCTAATTTTCTTAATAATAAATTAGGTATATGTATGTTGTACATACAGAATTTTGTTATGGACAAATAATAAGGATCGACAAGCTTCTTTTGTGCAAAAAATAAATGATTTTTTCTAGTATTACGACAAACCATAATGTGTTTTACAAACTTACCGGTAACAGTTTTTTTTTATAATAAAATATTTAGGAATAATTTGAGTTGTTTATCAATATATTAATGACTTGAATTTTGACAAATTGAATTTGTATCAAAATAATTTTACGAAATATAAAATTGATGTTCTATTACAAGATTGAGTTTCCATTGTCGACAAAAACCAGGATAAATACTAATAATACCCTTAATAAAATCAATGATGTTTATGTATTATGAAAATATTTGTTAGAGGACATGTTATGTAACAGTTTTTGAAACACAATTTGATGGGACGAATAAAAAAAATAAAACAAAAACATATTTTTTCTAGGTTTATATTAAAAATACAAGGTAGGTAATCATCAAAAATAATTATGAACCAAATGTTTTTTTATGAATATACAACTTGAACAAAAAGTTGTTTAGAACAATTTTTACCAAATTTGCAAAAATTTTAAATTCAAACGCGTAATTCAGTACAAGTAAACATGAAATATTGTAAATACTTATTTAATATCATTTCGAGTGTTTCACGACGAAAAGGTCATCTGTCCGTAGCGTCTTTTGTCAGAATATTCGTATATTTAGTGTATTATATACCAATATTGTACGCAGTTTTGAAACTGATAATTAAATAAATCATATTAATGTTAACTAACCATAATAAATGATATAATTTCATTAAATTTAAATTGCCCCCCGTATGGTTGAAAACAGCAAATTGATATTTGATTACTTATAGATTACCACCTATATACAAAATGACAGGAAGACCTGGAATATGGCGCCCAACTTGATTAGACCTTCTGCGCATGTTGACGCTCATTCTCTATCCCTTCTATTTCTCTGAAATTACCATAAACATTTTAGGAATTTCTTTTTTGTGACCTGGTTGTGAATAATATGATGAATCATTTTCGTAAACGTCATAAACGTAATGTTTTAGTTAATTTTCGGTGGTTTTTGTTAAATTTTCATTGAAAGGGTAAGTACTAAAAATAATTAATGTGTTTTTTTTCTATAATAATTATTAATAATGAGCACTGATAAAAATTTAACATTCCTAATTTTTGAGTAGAAATTTTTCTATGAATTTATAAATGTAGAACTATGTAGAATGTGGATAACATAGGAGCTTGCAACACTGCAAGGTTTAGATACACCGTAGAGAAATCTCAGGTGAATAAACAAGTGGCACTAAAAAGTTTTTTCAAATTTCCCGGAAAATCCCCCCCCCCTTTTTTTTCGCAAAAAAAAAACCCATAGGCGTGTTTCTGGGGTTGAACTATACTACCAGTTAAAGTATTTGCACTTATATAAAATTAATAATTATATATAAACTTGCAGAAAGCGACCATACTTAGTACGTGTAACATAGTTAGGAAATTTTTAGGCTAAATACACAAACTGACAGATTTGTGCCTTAAAAAACCGATTTGTTGGTCATTACCGATTAACGCAGTGACAGTCGTGAAAAGAAGAAATAAAAAGTTTGTCCTCTAAGTGTTTTTTCTCTAAGTGTTTTTCATAGAATACCCCAATAATTATCCCCTTAAATACTAGCATGTCATTAGGAACACCCGGTATATTTGTTATTGCATTATCTCCTTTGCAAAAGATTGCAATAAAAACTTTTGGTAGATAATAGTTTCGACGCCTTTAATGACGGCACCTCAATTTTTATTGTTTTCTCTATAGCAGTCTTTATATTTGACTTAGTTTGAAATAAATCTTTTCAGCAGTTAAAAGTTATGAGCTAAATTTAATATCCGAATGCCCCTATGGCCATAAATAATTCAATAATTCGGTTATTTTTACTTTTAATATATTTGAAGCTCGCAAATATCATTCCAAAATTTAATATTGCCCGGGCAAACCTACGCAAAAGTATCATAAACTTTTTTCATCTTGTTTCGTCTTTTTTTATTAAAATAAAGAGAAGTTGAGCAAATGTTGTAGGTGGGTTTTTGCACATGTTGCAATGTTTGCAAATGTTGTAGGTGGTAATTTTGGCAAAACGACGCTATTTTTTGCCGTCCTAAAATATAAAATTGAATAGAAAATTATATGAGTGAATCGCAAGTACTTTTAGACGTTGAAACATTTATAGCAATTAAAAGTTTAATGCTTGTTTAAAGAGCTCATACAGGAAGAACAAGTTTTGCCGAGAAGCTTCATTGAAATAGGATATTATGATCCTATTTCAAATTTTCATACTTGCTAGAGAACTCACATCAGAATATGTATATTTTTCGTGTATTTTACAGGTTTTTTTATATGAGTACAAAGATGGGGCTTTCATACTACTGTGCAACTTCTTTATGAAACTAAAGATGAAATACACAAATTTGTCCTAGCCCACTTAGTTCCTGAAATACAGGGCGATTTTAAAATTGTTGCATTTTTCCACTGCCCGTATCTCGGTTATCTTATTACTTATCGAAAAGGTCAATCCCATTGAGTTTTTCACGTATAATTCAATGCCGTAATTAGCTTTTCTCTAGAGCAGTCATTCTTGAAATATGATCTAAACTTTTTTTTTTAAATAGCCTTATTATGTGCTTTCTAAAAACATAATACACTCTATACTTATTTTCAGAAGCAAGGTAAAAATACATTTTTTAACTTTTTAACATACATAAACTTAGTATGTAAATTGTATGCAAATTAGATTTAAGTTAGATAATCAAAACAATCGAATATTTTATTCGACACCAACTTTTGGATATTGGCTATTCCACGCTAGTCTCTGTGTGTGAAAATATTGCATCAAAAATATCAGTAACTCTGATTGAGATCCTGATATCTGCAGGAGTTTTAGTGCAGACGTTGTATTAAAAAATACATACAACCCTAAATTTTCACTCTTCTACCAGCAACCCCTATTTTTTAATAGCGATATTAGTAATGCAGTAATTTTTGTCACAGTTTTAGTTACCATATACAGTACGTCTGTCCGTTCTGTAGCTACGGGGTATCCGTGAGAGGGGAAACGATATTCTCTCGATGATTTTCGTAAAAAAATAGACGACGCGTCCCATCAATAAAAATTCAACTAATTTGGAAGTAGCCAATAAAATTAGTGGGCGGAGCGATTTGCGATGACGCACTCGTCAAATCGACGTATAAAATATATTGCTGTTTATTTAAATGTTTTTTGTCCGCATTCCTTTCATAGACACAGATTCAGCAGATGTACTGTACTCCTCTGAAACGGCTTGATTTTGATGAAATTTTATATCTATGTATATTCAGTAGGTCTGAAGGTAGATTATTATCTATTTTTATATACGTATATATATTAAGTGATAAGGGTGGTTTAACCCATTTTTTTATTTTTTAGACATAATTTTTATTTTTATTTTTGATGATGTGGCATTAAAAAATAATATATACCACTTTAAATGTTCACCGTTCGACCAACAACCCCTATTTTTTAATAGCGATATTAGTAATTCAATAAATTTCAACCCCGGTCGATAACTGATCAATTATCACTGGATCAGTTATCCCCGCCAGGCGTCTACCGGTGTCACTATTGACCCATTCAACAGCACGGAGTAGGGATGAGATTAGTGATGGGAAAAACCGATTAATTTCAATAATCGAGTACTCAAGTTTCAAGCGATTGCAATAATGGAGTGACCGCTCTAGCGAAATACCGCTCGTATTTAAAAATACGGTTTTTCCGCCCATCGCTTGTTGTAAGTACTCGTTAACGCCAAGTGCCAAGCAGTAATTTGCGTGCGCAGGGCACATATTCTTTCAGTGATGAATGGCAAGTAGCAAGCGGCGAGCGACGAGTAATTCGCTTGATTTTGTTCATTTCAAAGCATTGTCGATGTAAATCGTAAAGTTTTATCACTCAGATACGCAACTGATAAAGTCGTATAAATTTGCTACCTGCAATATACGCAGAAAATCGTTCGGCCTTTAATCAAGTATGTCACATTAAAATCGGATTTCAATTTATTTCATTCTAGGATTGCTTGCGCTCGTCACTTGCCGAGCGATGATTCAAAATTGAGCGATGTCGGCTATTTCAATAATCGAGTACTCGAGCGAATTTTTGCTCCAGTTATCCGATCACTAGATGAGATCTCTCTACCGCCAATAATCCGTTTCTTTATTTTTATTATTGTTTGTGCATCAATCGGAATAGTGACGTTTACGACTATAATTGCACTATTTCTGTGTAATTTTGAAATAAATTTACACACTGACAATAAGTTAGTCATTTTTTTCTATTAAAATGAAAACTAAAATAATAGAAAAAGAAAACTAAAATAATAGCTGTGTTAAAACCAGGAAAATCTAAAGATCAACCTCAGAATTATCGACCCATAGTCCTTCTTAGTTGTACCTATAAGCTCCTAGAACGACTTATTTTCAATAGAATAAAGGATAGTATCTTAGACCATATTCCAGTTGAACAGGCAGGTTTCATTCCTAAACGCAGTTGCTGTGACCAAATCACATTGAAGGAAATTTCCAACTTAAGCTTAAAACCTCCATAGCTTTTGTCGATTTAACAGCCGCCTACGACACAGTCTGGAGAGATGGTATGGTTTATAAATTACTTAAAGCACTTCCTTGTCAAACTATAGCTCGAGTTATCAACAACATGCTAAGTAACCGATATATCCAAGTATTTCAGGGAGAGAGCACAAGTAAACCTAAAAAACTTAACAACGGCTTACCCCAAGGCTCCGTTATCGCCCCTCTCTTATTCAACTTATACATCTCTGACCTACCAGATACGCAATCTAGAAAATTTTGTTACGCACACGATATAGCCATAGCAACGGAACATGAATCGCTATATCAAACCCAAGAAACGCTTACAAAGGATCTCGCATCCTTGAACGCCTATTTTATAAAATGGAGACTTCAACCCAGTGCAAATAAGACAGAAGTGGCTACCTTCCATCTTAATAACAAGCTGGCGAATACTGAAATAAGCGTCCAGTTTGGTAACACCACTGTGCGTAATAACAAATATCCAAAATATCTGGGAAATACTCTAGACCGTACACTCTCATTTCGAAAACACCTAGAAAATGTTGCTGGGAAAATCAGAACATGAAACAACATTATACAAAAACTTTGTGGTACTTCTTGGGGTGCAAAAGCAACAACACTTCGGATCTCCGGTCTGGTATTCAGTGTGGCAGAGTATTGTGCACCCGTGTGGTTGAACAGCCACCACACAAATCTCGTAGACAGACAGCTGAACAACACCATACGGCTGATTACAGGGACAATCAGATGCACCCCTAGTTACTGGCTTCCAGTTCTGAGTAACATCCTACCTCCAAATCTACGCAGAAACGAGGCTCTTCTTAGAGAATTTGATAAAATAATAGCTACCCCAACGCTACCTGTTCCTAAAACACTTCCTGCTTTACAGGTGAATAGACTTAAGTCGAGGAATCCACCTTTGCGAACAGCTGAACAACTAAAAAGCAGTAACTACAATTCTCGAGAACAGTGGCTTCAGTTATGGAGAGAAATGGCCGATGCGCACCTATATTCCTGGTTCAAACATAACTATTACCAGACACCGGGTACCGATCTAAACCGGAAAACATGGTCAACTTTGAATAGGATACGCTCTGACCATGGAAGATGTGCGGATTCCCTTTATAAGTGGGGAAAAATACCTTCCCCAGAATGTGATTGCGGATCCCCTCACCAAACCATCCATCACATAACTAGAGAGTGCAGCCTACGCGCTTATTGTGAAGACTGGAGGGACTTTCTGGAGGCTTCTCCATCAGCTTTGGAATGGATAGGGCATCTAGATGTTAATATATAGTGTTCGTAAATACGTTTTTTATGTTGTCTTTTTATATTATACTTGTTTTTTTTATATTTACATTTTAATGTTTTCATTTACATTGTAGTTTATTTTATATCTATGTTTAAGTGTCTGGTTTTCTTGCATGTATATGAGCCATACGATAAATAAATAAATTCTATTAAAATAATCCTAGGAATAATCTATATATAGCAAAACAACGTTTGCCGGGTCAGCTAGTGTAAAATAAAATAATAGTCATTTGAATTAAAGGAGTCACATTTAAAAAAATCATAGGTTTAAATCATATTTAGAAAATGACAGCTCTCAGTGAAAAACAAGTTACGCCACTGGATTCACCGTGAAAAACTTTACAGGATACAGTTTTCAACTTTTTGTATATGTTACAAGATACCTAATCAAGATAAAAAGGGGTCGAAAAATGCAACATTTGAAAATCTTCCCTGTATTTCGGAAACTAAGAAGGCTAGGGCAAATTTGTGTTTTTTCTGTTTCATAAATATAGCACAGTGATATGAATATCTATATTCATAAATCAGAGATACCCCATAAAACACACGAAAGTGGGATATCCTGTACAGACGACACTGTGTATATCATAAAAGAATAAAAAAATATCAGCTACCAAAAGTGTTAAATAAAATTTTCATTTATTTCAGAAACATCTAGAATAGCTACAAATTTATCATCCAGCTTAAAGGTAGAAAAGCAAGTAAGAACATTTACACCAAGAGGTGCTTTAAAAATCGTTTTTCTTCTCTATTTTTAATATCAAAGCATTTTAATTTTAAATAGAAAAATGCTGTATCAGTAGTGGCCCAATTTTTCGCAGCGGAGGCGTATAATAGCTCCACAATCGCTCGGGCTTCTTGAAGATAAGCTGTGTAATTTACCGTCTTTTGTTCTGTTTCAAACTCCACAGTTTTATACCCCAGAGTACCAAAAAGTAAAAAGAAATATTCTTTATATATTATGGAGACTGACGTCAGCGATTTTTTAGTTTCTATACACTGATGTGGAAAAGATACATTTTCGTTATTTGTTTATAAAACTAAAGCCATATATATTTACAGGAAGTGTTTTAGTGTATAGTGTTATTAAGGCAGGGGGTGTAAAAAGAAATAAGAAATTGAAAATGTATACCATTATTTTCATTTAACACTAAACCCAAAATTTATAAAAATCACGGAAATTCAATGGATTTTATTATTTAATTAAAAATAAATGGGGGGATACATACCGGGTCACTCACGGCAAATTACGTTAGACCTTTATGGAGAACCGGTGATTTTGAAAATTTGGATTTTTGCATAAAAGCACCTGCTCTATCTGTCTAAATCATTCAGCGTTGTCACTTCATATTAAAAATGTTTTAGCATCTTTATTACTTTAAATGGAACACCTGGTATATTAAGTAGTAGATTTTTCGGAACAACTTTCATATATCACAGTTTTTATGTTATGCTAAACCGTTGCTCGTTGTCGAGTTAAAAAATAAAACATGTGTTAAATTTACCAAAATATGATCTTGAATTGGTTAAATCATAAATTCGGCATTCTGAAAGCTGAAACTTTGTTTATAAGTTAAGGAAAGTTGACATATCCAATATATCTATACCACAAATTACCTATAACAGATGCGAAAGAAAGCGACTGCATCGGAAATCGCTCGACAAACCCCACACGCCTATTGAGTGGTGTAAATACACCAGTCGTTTAGTCCGGAAACCTATGCTGTGTCGTATTCGCTTGCTGGAATGACATAGTGCGTGGTTATATGTTTCTTTTTAAAAACGGGTGTAGGATTTTTGTTGAACTTTTGAACTGTTATTTCTAAGTTTTGGTAATTTGTATATCGTGGGCGTACAAGGAAAACCATGTAAGTCCAAAAACTAAAAAGGTGAGAAAAAGTGATTTTAATGTTTGAAGTGATATGTAAAATCCAATTTTATTTTTTGACTGCACTAAAAGAAATCGATTGACATTAGGGTTATTTAGGACTAATTTAGGCTAAATTAAAATACAGGGGTTTTAAGAACAAATTGTTTATTGACATTTTTTTTTATAATAATCTGACTTAATGGATTTTTCTGAAAAAAAACTTAAATTTTACTGGAGTTAGTGGGTTTTTCTTGATTGGCTCCTTTACTTTTTGGGATCAAATAATGAGCCAGAGGCTCATTATCTGAAAACAATCGCTTTCTTGATCGGGAATTCCCACAGATCCTTCTTGAACATTTTTGCAGACTGTTAAAAAAATTCATAAATCCATTAAGTGCACTTAATAGATTTTTCTGAGCGAAATTTAGCGTCTGTGGACTTAGTTATTTTGAAGCTAATAATATCTCGTATATTTGAACTGTATTGGACTTAAAGGGTATTTAATATGAGAGGTTATACCTAAATAGACTTAGTAATGTGAAAAAACGATTTTACGAAAAAGTGGACTTACATGGTTTTCCTTGTACGCCCACGATATCTTATTTAAAATGGGATGCAAATGTGTTTATTTATAAGGAAAAAAAAGATATTTATAGTATAAAAAATTAATTTATTTAACAAAATTTAATTAAAAATGTGACAAAATAGTTACCTTTCTATTGGTTCTATCGGACTTTTTTCGACTATATAAATCTTTATTTGTAAACTTTAATACATCAAATATTTTCAATCTAATAAATAATTTAATGATGTAAATAAGAGGAAATTTCTCACATGGGTGGTCAAATTCTATAGTTTTCATTATCAAACAGCCTCTGAGAAATGTTTTCAACTCAAAATGCCTTTCATTATGTTTGACTACATCAATTAAAAGGGTCTTCAAATACATCAATGTGAAATTTGTCTAAAATTTGCAAAAGAATCCGAATCTCTGGATAACTCGAAATTATTTACCCATTTAAAAGCCTTTGATCATGAAAGTGGAAAAATTTGTTCATTTTATTTATTGGAAATGGAAAAATTATTTATATTAAATTTTGATGAGTTTTGCACTGAAGAAAACATTCAGGGGCTGTTTGATATAATGAAAACTATAGAATTTGACCACCCATGTGAGAAATTTCCTTTTATTTACATCACTAAATTATTTATTAGATTGAAAATTTCACACCTCTACTTTTCAACCAATAACATGCTTTAATGTTGACTAGTTACCATGGCAACTGAAAAAATTTCCGGAAATTTTTTCGAGGCGCCCTGAAACTTTAGTGGAAATTTTTGACAGTTGAAAAGGTAAACATAAGATCTACAATCATAATGTGAATGAACTACAATGTCTATATATTGAAATATTACCCATTTGAGTTTTAGCATTTGATGTAACTAATTAAAAAATATAATAATATTTGTTAATATTATTAACAAATTGAAATTATTTTAAAATGTCATGTTGGATTAATATTTTTTTTCAAATTTAGGTGTGAAATTTTCTTACCGAATACCACGCAAGCTTAAATTATTCCTGGAAATTTTCTTTCGGGCACGAATATTTTAGGAAAATTATCCCTCGTCTTCGACTCGGGATAATTTTCAAAATATTCGTGCCCTCAAAAAAATTTCCGAAAATAATTTAAGCTCTTGTGATATTATAAGTGAAAATATTTTATGCATTAAAGTTTACAAAAAATAAAGATTTATATAGTCGAAAAAAGTCCGATAGAACCAATAGAAAAGTAACTATTTTGTCACATCTTTAATTAAATTTTGTTAAATAAATTAATTTTTTATACTATAAATATCTTTTTTTTTTCCTAATCTCCTACGAACTGATATAATATGACGAGCAATCTATTAAATTACTGTGAGATTATATGCCTCGATAACATATTGGTGCAGATTATTTTCACCCAAACAAATAATAACCCAAACTATACATTGATGCGGATTGTCTATGAACTCTTTCTGAAGGTCACAGAAACCTGAACGCGTAATTCGGTGTTCTTTCGCATCTGTTGTAGTTAATTTGTGTCTATACTATCAATCCTATGTATTTCCGTTTGTTATACAGGGTGTTTCAAAAAACAAGTGCCATCTCTCGTGGGAGATTTCTCACGTAAAAATAAGATCTATTTTTTAGATCAACATAGGTGCGATTTTGCTTTGTTTCGTAGCTACAGGGTGTTAAAATCTTAATATTCTTAAGTAGGTACTTTTAGTGATTCGAATGAAATTTTGAGGGTAAAAGTTACTATAAGTGCTACATATTTTAACGCTAAAAAAATGTCGATAAATTCATCAGGTAGTGTTTATGGGTTATAACTGGAATATTTTTCAACGCAAAACATGTGCGCCGCGTGTTTTTCTTTTGTTATTAAAATTGTGTAGGACCGAAGTAGACCGAAATCGACAAAATATCAAGAGATAACTTTTAATCGGCATTAAACTGCTTACACTATTTCGTTAACAAGAATAAATGAAGCCAGTGGCGTACATGCTTTTTTTAGAAAAATATTCCCGTGATAACCCATTTGCACGTCGCTGGTGAATATATCGACACTTTTTTAGCATTAAAATTAAAGAAACTTATAGTAACTTTTACCCTTAAAATTTCATTCGAAATGCTAAAAGTATTTGGAAGAAAATTATATTAAATCGAAAAAGTATTAAAACTTTAACACCCCGTAGCTCCGAAACAAAGCAGAATCGGACCTATGTTGATATGAAAGATAAATCTTATTTTTACGTGAGGAATCTCCCCACGAAAGATGGCACATGTTTTTTGAGACACGTGTATAATCGTTCAAATAATTGTAATTTAAAATTCAATCCTATGTATATTATTTAAAAATCAAAACACAAATAAAATTGCTTTTCAACAATCTTCCTATATCTAAACCTTCTAGTTTCGTCAGTAAAGTCATTTAAAAGATAATAATTCTATTCTAATTATTTCGTTTAAAGGAAATCGTTACAATGACAAATATTCTAACTTTATAAGTATCAATTAGAGACCTTACTGCTAAATTTTTAAAATTATTATGGTAACGAAATTTTTAAAATTAGACTACCATAATAAATTACAGATGAGGGTTGGAACCTTTGGTGTTACACAGCAAAATAAAAACACTAAATTACCATAATACACCAAAACACTTTTACTTTTACACTGGATTACAATCTTTACAAGAAATTTTATAAATACCCGACCTTTCCAGTAGAGGTGTTTTATCCTTTGGAAAACCTCTACTGGAAAGGTTGAGATTGTAATCAGAAATATGTTGGGCAAACTAGAAGATCAATATTGACTAGATTTAAAGAACATTTAGCTCAGATAAGATATGGTAGACCGGATAAATCTTGCGTTGCCGAACATATTGTTGATAAAGAACATTGTATAGATCTTAATAATTTAAAATTAATTAAACAAGTCTCAAATTACAGGCAATTAGATGCATATGAAAGCATCAGAATTAATAAATGTAAAGATAGTATGAACAGAGACAACGGTCCAATTCCTTCAAGTTCTTTGTTCCTACTACTCTAGTGGCGGAAATCTAACTGTTACGCTCAGTGGCCTCTGACTCGGTTGGCTAGATTTTCCACGCCCACTCGGTGCCCACTGAGTGAGTATATAAACGCTCAACTTGTAGATTATACTTTAGTTTATA
This sequence comes from Sitophilus oryzae, assembly GCF_002938485.1. NCBI lineage: Eukaryota > Metazoa > Arthropoda > Insecta > Coleoptera > Curculionidae > Sitophilus > Sitophilus oryzae. The sequence continues at coordinate 158,008 of NW_022145740.1, read as the reverse complement.
ATCATCTGCTGATGATGCTAACATGGTTAGAGAAACGCGAGTCCAGTGTAAAAGTAAAAGTGTTTTGGTGTATTGTGGTGATTTAGTGTTTTTATTTTACCATAATAAAATTATTAATTTTTAAATACCTTTACTTAAGAAACCCGAAGGTTTATGTATAGGAACATGATATATCGTTGAAAAGCTACATTATTAGTCTTTTGATTTTTCAGTACAGGCTTTCGTCTACCAATCTGAAGGTAGTGGGTTCGATTCCCACACCCGACATTTCATCAGCCGACTATTTTTATTAAAATAAAAATAGTTTGGGTACCTAGGTCGACTCAGCCTTAAATGAGTAACTTGGGATTCACAATCCTGAGGTAATAATAGGCGGTTGAAGCGTAGTGCTAGCCACACTACCTTTCTTGTATACCGAACGGCTCTAGTATGGCAAGCTGTACCTTGCTACTCCCAAGGCGTTAAACGCTATATACGGGAGCTATTATTTATATTCGAGAACACTTTAGTTTTTTTAAAACAGATACCTCTACAAGAAACCGTTGACGTTCTGTTAAAATGACATTATATGTTATGTTCTTTAAAATCAAGCGATTGCCATACATCTACAGATGCATGAGCAATACATTTATTTTTATCCAAAAAAATCCTTATGGGTTTTTCGCCACTGCACTGCAAGAAAAATCTACAAAATAAAATAGTTATTTTTTGTAAACACTTCTGCGTTAAACCTAAATGGACGCTGCTTGTCAGGAGTTGTGTTTACAGTAATAAAAATTTGCCTAACAAAGAAAAAAATGCTTAACGTTTCGGAAAGTTTTCTCTTTCCGTCGTCGGAAGCAAAAAAATATAAAGAATCAAGAAAATAACTATTTAAAATATTTAAATTGAACTATTCGAGAACACTTTCCTTTTTAAAACAGATACGACTACAAGAAACCGTTGACGTTCTGTTAAAATGACATTATATTAAGTTAAACTTCAAAATTAACAATTACTACCTGATAACAATTACTTAATAAGGTAAAACCAAAAAGCCCAAACTTTCTGTATGATTATTTTTAAATTTCACGTATGTTATGTTTATTTATGTTATGTTCTTTAAAATCAAAGAAGCGATTGCCATACATTACTAACATCTACAGATGCATGAGCAATACATTTATTTTTATTAGATTGAATTAAAAAAGCCTCTTTTATTTTTCTTTTAGAGGCTATCGCTTCTTTCATTATAATTTTGGGGATATTAAAATTTATTCTGTGCCCTGTGTCCCTGATGTCTAGATGTTTCACCAATTTATTTTTTATTTTTTTTTTGCTTTTCCTGTTTAATACCCAATCATTTAGTCAGATTGAATATATCGACTTTCGTTAACTTATAACCCAAATTTCAACTTTTAAAATGTTCAATTCATGATTTTACCAATGCTTATTCAAGATCATGTTTTTGTCAATTTTACACACAAGGTTTATTTATTATCTCAAAAAATGTTAAATATAGATATAGGTTAGAATAATAGAAAAATTATGAGATATGAAAGTAGTTTCCAAAAATATAATAATATACCAAATGTTTCATTTAAATTAAGAAAGACGCTACCACTTTTCAAATGATGCGGCAACATTGAAACGCTGAAAATATTTTAGATAGATGGAGCAGGTGCCTTTTCAAAAAAAAATCTTTTAAAAATCAACTTTTCTTCGTAAACGTCTAACGTGCCATCGCCGTGAATCACCCTATACAGGGTGCTACAAATTCGAGGTATCTGAGCATTGGTATCTCGGTAACCGTAATAGATGCGAACATGGTTAAATTGGGTAAAGTTGTGCTTTGGGATGTTCACCAAGATGCCATCAAAAAAGTTTTAAAAATTTCAAGGATTGCTGAGTTTTTTTGGAAAAAAAAACGATTTTTTTTGAAAATGAATTTTATTTTTTCCTGTCGTTACTTTTTAGAGAATCAAAAAAATAATTGCACATTCTCATAGCCACTCTATTAGGGATATCTGTTTTTTAGATTTGTAAATTAGCTGATAATTTGTGAGATATAAAGGCCAACTTAATTTTTTTAAATACGGACTTGCATTTTTTATTCCCGGTTTTGAAAGAACTCGGTCTCCTGATTACAATGATATGCCACACTTTATACTTTATTTTGTTTTGGGCACCTTAACAACAACAAAACTATTTAATTATTATTTAAAATAATTTCAAGTCCGACTCTGGTTTATTTTAATTATTTAATCTGATTATATTCATTGCAACAATATTGATCAGCGCTAATTAACATTGAATAAGGAAAATCGAGCCAATTGGAGGATTTAAATAAATTATATCCAGGTCAGCAATTAGAAGATATTATTTTTAACTTTTTTTATAGTGACTTTGAAATCTCAGTGTGCGATCATCAAGTTTGAAAGCTTATCAATATTGTAACAATGAATAGATTAAATATTTAAAAAAAAACAGAGCCGGACTTAAAATAAGTTTAAATAAATGGTGTTCAAATGTCCGAAACAAAAAAAATATTAAATGTGGCATATCATTGTACTCAGGAGACCGAGTTCTTTCAAAGCCTGAAATAAAAATTGCAGGTCCGTATTTAAAAAAATTAAGTTGGCATCTGTATCTCACAAATTATCAGCTAATTTAAAATCTAAAAACACTATCAGATAGCCCTTATAAAGTGGCTATAAGAATGTGTAATTAGTTTTTTGATTTTCTTAAAAGTAACGGCAGCAAAAAATAAAATTAATTTTTAAAAAATCCGTTTTTTTTTCAAAAAACTCTGCAATCTTTGAAATTTTTGAAACTTTTTTGATGATATCTTGGTGAACATCGCAAAGCTCAACTTTGCCCCAATTTAACCATGTTTGTATCTATTACGGTTACCGAGATACCAATGCTCGTACCTCGAATTTGTAGCATCCTGTATAGAACATACTTCGAAATGATATTTGTAATTAACTAGAATTGTTACACACCTTCAATTTCTCATTTCACAGTAGAATTTCTACCCATAATTACCTTTGGACGATGAATCGGGACTGTATGCTTTCTCCTGCTTGAACTTGTTGATGTAGTAGCTCAACAGCTGGATGTCGTTCTGCAATGGGTTTTCGTACAAGTAAATGTACGGTCTCCTGTCATATGCCCTGCCGCCTGCGTATGATACACTAGCTAGATGACCAGTTCCTGCAGATCGGGTTTAGTCACACACAGTTCGAATCGACCAATTGTGGAGGGAGTACTTGCTTGCCGGCGACATTAAAAGCAATGCTGATGCGTCTGAAAGCTGCGCGCTAGAGCTGCGTGCCTTTGCTGCTTGCTATTGCTGTTTGCTAAGGTGTTTTGGTGTATTTTTAATATTTATACTGTATACTAAGGGCTGGCAAAGGTTAATCTTGGGCCGAGATATCCGTATGTAAGAAGAGTTTATAATGTACAGGGTTTCCCATTTTGGTTGAAATCATACGGTATCTTCGTTATTAGTAAAGATAGGAGGATGCGGTTTGCACAAACCTGTCCCACTTTTTTGTCAAACGGAAGATGCTGCAAACAAAATTTTCATAGCCTTCTTCGTTTCTGAGCTACAGGGTCTTTTTGAAAATTTTGCAATTTGGGACACCCCCTGTATCTCTGTTATTGTTAAAGGTATCGAGAAGGTGAAAACTGTTTATTGTAGAACTTTTTACGTAGAATACAGTGGCGTAGACTGGTTTTCTACAAAAAAAAATATTTTTGAAAGTATGAACTAAAGTTAGGTTTTTTCAAATAGAACACTCTGTATATTTATATAAAATGTATATCACTCTATATTTATTTTCAGTATTTACTGCAATATTTAAAATATATCATTTTCTTATTAGTAGGCCGTGATAAATAACAAAAAAAAATAAAATGGTAGGTATTTACTAAAATAATCTACACATATTCAAATTTTATTTGGGATTAATATATTACACTTTTGTGTTACTGTTACCACTGAATCTGTGAATATATTTTTCTTTTTCTTATAACGAAATTTATTATAACGGGATGCGTTGGCAAATATCTAAAAGCTTGCATTATTAAGGCATTTTTTAGGTGTTCGACATTGTTGTAGTTGCCAGGATATACTTCATATTTCAAAAAAACCCAAAATCAAAAATCGAGAACGAACAAATCCGGGAATCAGTGGGGCCATCATATGGGTTCATTGGTTCCATATGTTGGGATTAATTCATTCATTTGAGAAATAATAATTTAGCCAAATTCTAATATTTTCAAAGTTGTGAGCTGGAACCTCATCTTGCTGAAAGTATATTTCACGTAAATTGGCTAAAGGAATATCTAAAATTTCCTGTGGGGTAGCTTCCAAGATTTACAAATAGCGGTAGAGAGTTAAGTTTCCCTAATATATAAAGAATTTATTAGTGGCTTCCAAAATAAAACAAGAGATAGATAGCAGTATACTTTTAATAATTCCTTAGTTTCGTCATTTTTCAATCATAGCCTACTAATAAATACGATATTTTAATAAAAACTTTTAAATATTGCAGTAAATAGTGAAAATAATTATAGAGTGATATATATTTTTGAGAAGCTTATGGTAAGTCAGATCATATAATTAATAAATATACAGGGTGTTCCATTTAGGAAAACATAACTTTAGTCCATATCTAAAAATGTACTTAGTAGTAATAGTACTCGTAGACTGACAGACTACGCCACTATATTCTACGTAAAAAGTTCTACAATAAACAATTTTCACCTTCTCGATAGCTTTAACAATAACAGAGATACAGGGGGTGTCCCAAATTGCAAAATTTTCAAAAAGACCCTCAGAAACGAAGAGGGCTATGAAAATTTTGTTTACGGCATCTTCCGTTTGACAAAAAAGTGAGACAGGTTTGTGCAAACCGCACCCTTCTATCTTCACTATTAACGGAGATACCGTATGATTTCAACCAAAATGGGACACACTGTACTGAACATCTCTCTTACAGAGAGAACACTAAACACGTTGCCAAACGTATGAAATAAACCGAGAAACTGTGCATATTGCTAAGAGACGTGGTAGAGTATATAGCAGATTTGTCGCAGTCGACTGGTCGATCCAATCAGTACCTCTCATAATACAGTACCTCTGTCAGTACTTAAAGTTACAGGGCAGAGTGTACATGCATCATGCGTTCAGCTTCACGATTTAATTACGTCTCGTAATACTTTATTTGTTTGTTTATTAACGAGTCGTTGTAATTTTCTCTATAGCTTGAAAAATTTTAAGTGCAATTTAGAAACACTTCTATTTTTGGTAAAAAATAAGTGGAATTGAGTTGGTGTTCGACAGTGGTCGCGCTATTAGAACTCTGAGTTCAAATATCGATTAGAAATAATTGATTGTAGTTTTTCAAAAACTTTCTTAATATTTCTGCTGTATTTTCTTCGCAGACAGTATTTGAAAATCATTATAAATAAAAATTCACACGATTACTGAAAATAACTATGCACTAAAAGTAAATGGATGGGTCATTTAAAATTTTTGAATGGAAAGAACAACCTTATCGATCAAAAGTTTCAATATCTAAAGTGGTTCTTAAGTTATGGCGTGTTATGTGTTAAAAAGTTGAGTTTTTAAATTATCGCGATTACTGACGTTTTCTCGTTATAAAAAAATGGATACTCTGACGATATCCTGATAATTCCATTTCAAATGCTTAAAAATATATCTCATGATTTTATGTAGTTATCTTTTCGAAAACAAAGTCTTTTAAAAATAAGCTGTTTACGATCGTGATTTTACTTTACTTGATAGGGAAAGGCGTATCGGCAACGCCGCAACAGCACACCGTTGCGCGTCGCGTTGGTCGGTCGCATTTCTCTCACTCCGACTGAATAAGATCCCTATGCGATTTACTTCCACAATGTAAATACCGACCCAAAAGTAACAGTTGCCAGCATGGTATAAGTTATGATTTGTAATTTGAATTAATATATACCCTTAGAAGAGAAGAAAAGCCCTTAATATATACCTGGTGATAACAAAATCAGGGAATATTCGATAAACAGTATTTTAAACCTAAATTTAAAATTTATTGGATAATACCAAATCAAATGGCGGTTTGTGCTAGGATTTTTTTATCATCCGGTATAAAACTACTGTACAATCAAGTAAATTTATTAATAACAAATCTTTAAAATTTATTTTTTATTCAAAAACTACTTATTTCAAACTTACTCCATGATAATATTCTGGACATGCCTTTTATGAAGCTGGTACCAGAATATGGGTCAAATGCTCACCAACATTGTATCCAATGTTATCGTACACACTATGAGTACAACGTTGAAAGACATTTGACACATAATCTGAAGAAGGCTTAACTCGTTCTAACATTAATACAATTTAAGTTCATTCTACAGTTTTAGTCAATGATTTAAAGTATTGTGTTTTTTGTGCTATTATAATGATAACTCTAAATTTAAAAAAAAAATCTATCCAAATTTCAAAGTCTTTTTTCAGATGGAATAACTATAGACATTGATACCTAAACAACTTTTTTTGTCGACAAAACGTTTTATAAAGGCATTATTAAAATTAAAGAAACATGAATCCACTAAATCATTGGTATGCTTCTATAAACGAAAATTACTTGTAAAAAATGTGAGGCACAAATATTAAATATTAACATTTTAGATATAATTAATTTTTGGAGTACCGAACTATACATATACAGGGTGAGTTTTCTACGATGTTCTCTATGGGCATCTCAGAAACTACTGGAGATAGAGAGTCGGTTAAATGGGGAAAGAATTGCAGTTTTGTGGGGTCATAAATATGCGCCTTTCAGATTTTTGAAAAAGTTCATAGCTTACTAGATATTTCGAAAAAAACAAATTTTGGCTATTTTAAAAATTGTCCCTAATTCCATTACAATCTATTTTAGACAAAAAGTGTTCAGATAAAAGTTGTAGATAATTATATTCCTAATGAGTTTGTGTTGTCTGATTTTTTATAAAACCTGTCATTTTTGACATATGACACAAACATATGTTTTTTTAAATGGAAACCATAGTTTGCTGTGACTTCATAAGCGCCATTTTTTAAGCTTTTCAGCAATATAAGCTATAATATGTTTCTTTCACAAAATTACTGAGTTATAGCCAATTCTTATCTTTCTTGACTAATTTCACTTAGTTAGCCATGGAAACAAGTTCAATCGTCGTTGCTCTCAGAAATTTGAAATTGTCTCACATCCAATCTTTGTAAATTAAAATAAACAAAAATTGTAGATAAAAAATTTTCAAATGAAGAAAAGCGTGTAGGATTATTGGTTCAACTTTTCTTGGCCATACAGAATACGTTGACCGGTAAAAGTTACTTACGTTTTTTACAGAACGGTTTTCAATGGTGTTCAAATTTTATTGTGATTTATAACTTATAAAAAGAAAAAATATGTTATTAAACAGCTCTTTACAATTTAGATTACACAAACTAAAACTCAAAAAAATAATATCACTACGTACACTTTAAGTTATTTTAGAAAATGTTCAAAAAATCCGCAATTATTTTGAGTACATAAATGCATCTTTTTAAAACTAAATTTCTAGCTATTGTCACAGAACGACCGGTCGCCTTAATTAAACTTCTCCTGTTCCGCCTCTTCGAGTGCCTCTCTTAATTCATAAGTTCTTTTGTAAACCTTGTTGTTAACCATACCGCATAAAAAAATATAAAATGGATAGGTCAGGTGACCGAGGAGATCCATGCAATTGGTCCACCTCCCTGAGTCTACATAATTATGATATAAATAATTTTTTAAATAACATTTCTTTCATTGTAGGGTGGGGGGGGGGTTGGTGCGTCATAATGAAAGTCATGTTGGAACCACTGTATTAATGCGCGAGTATCTAAATTTAACTTTTCTAACATGTCTTGAAAACCGTTTTCTAAAAAACGTAACGTTCACCGGTCAACATATCTTCGAAACTGTATGGCCAAGAAAAGTTGAACCATTAATTCTACACGCTGTTCTTCATTTAAAAAACTCTTATTTACAATTTTTGTTTATGTTAATTTACAAAGATTGGATGTGACAATTTCACATTTCTGAGAGCAACGACGATTGAACTTGTTTCCATGGCTAACTAAGTGAAATTAGTCAAGAAAGATAAGAATTGGTTATAACTCAGTAATTTGGTAAAAGAAACATATTATAGCTTACATCGTTGAAAAGCTTAAAAAACGGCGCTTTTTATGAAGTTATGGCCAACTATGTTTTCCATTTAAAAAAACATATGTTTGTGTCATATGTCAAAAATGACAGGCTTTAGAAAAAATCGGAGAACACAATCTCATTAGGGATGTGATTATGTACAACTTTTATCTGAAAACTTTTTGTCTAAAATAGATTATAATGGAATTAGGGACAATTTTCAAAATAGCCAAAATTTGTTTTTTTTTCGAAATATCTAGTAAGCCATGAACTTTTTCGAACATCTGAAAAGCGCATATTTATGACCCCACAAAACTGCAATTCTTTCCCCATTTAACTGACTCTCTATCTCCAGTAGTTTCCGAGATACCCATAGAGAACATCATAGGAAACTCACCCTGTATTTTAGAAATATTAATTTTTAATAATAATATTAATATAATACATAGTTATTAAATTTTCTAAATGGGTAATTTGAAAACTAGTTTAATCTTTTGATACATAATACGTAGTTTAAATGTTTAAAAATATATGTTTAAGTAACTAGTCTTTTGGAAATATTTTTAAATTTTTGGGCTCAAGTTTCGTTTATCTGAAATCAGTTATGTAGAAATATTATTTGTTAATTTAGTATTTGAAAACCTTTTCGAATAGTATGTCATAAAAAAAATTTTCTGCGAAAATACATAATTTTAAGTTTTTCAACTTTAGAACAGTTGAAACCACTTACATGAAAGCACGTTTCTGTTTTTCATTATAGAATTCTTCTTGTGTACCACTTTCATTTATTGATACATTATTGTAAAATATAGCAAGATTTGGAAACTACTCGGTTATTAGAATTCGTATAAAGAGGCGTTTTAGCTTACAGCGTGTTTTGATTGTTTTGGTTTGGTTTGTTGGTTTATTTTTGTTTATTTTCGTTTTTTCTCAGTACGGTATTGATGTCAAAATTACAGTATCAACTAGATTAAGTTCATACCTACACAATAAAAGTGTTTAGAATGTAAAGCAGGAACACATTTTCATGTAAAGAGAATGATGCATTTTCTCAGAGAATTTTTTTTTTTGATTTGTGTTTGGGGAGGATTCTATATACTGGATGTTTTGTTTTTTTTACAAGTGATTTTCAGTAGAAAAAAACTTCACCCAATTTTTTTAAATGCACATAATCTGCGTTTTTTTTCACACATTTTAGGTATTTATTCATTTTATCAACTGTCTCGGGGTTAAATAAACCTGTTATAACTGTTTTTATTACATTGTGGATGATAGCTTCAAGCGTTTGCAAAGATTTCAGTTCTTTTGAATTAAAATAACTGTTTAAAATGCATTTAAATTATTATTTCATTAGTATGTATAACTTGAACGATGTATTTAATTATAATTCGAAAGAAAATTTAAATTTAAAATCCAAATAACTGAAGAAAAATAAGTGAGAGAGATTATTTCAAAAACAAAAACTTAAAATGTTTAAAAAAACTTATTTTTATACACAGCGTTTGATATTTGCTTTAATATACCACTTATACGAGGTGTAAAATTTAATACAAGACTCAACAAGAAGAAGTTTCTTAATAATAAACTCACAATGTAAATATTACAAAAGCAAAATAGGGGATAACAAAGATTAAGATATATTAATTATTCCGTTTACGTAACTACATATACGTACTACGTTAATTATTGAGCTTGTAACTAATGAAAGCAGGATTACTGAATAAATCGTTAGGTTTCTATTTACGTCGGTATTTTCAGTCAATTTATCTTCTCTGGAAGATGCGTAGTTTATGTTGACTAGGATTTTTCCTTACATTAGTATTACCACACTGAATAAGAAGACCAAACAAAGTCTCAAATTTATATTTAGTATATAATTTAGCCTATATTTGTCATTTAAGACCGCAGCTACGTCATTGTAACAATAATTATGAATCTGGTAAATTATTATGTCTCGATTTAAGATACAATAAGGATATTTTTAATCTTAGAATGGAACTTCAATATGCTTTTATCTATACTTATACCTTATAATATAGGAACAGTTAAATCATATGACCGATGACCAGTTAGTAACAAATATTAAAGACATATTCTTAAAGTTCTTTAGGTATCAATGCCAAAAATCCATTCTATAATAAATAGTATTATTCTACTATAATTTTTTCATCATCTAACTGATTGATTGTTAGACATTACTGATGTAATTTTCCAAATACTAGTCGATCATTTTTTAATCTGGATGCCTAAGATTTTTCATGGTCTGTTTATTTCTAGAAGACTGATTGTATGAATTTGCTAATTATAAACATATTTTTTGGAGAAAAACATTACAACAAATATAATAAAATCCGCTAGAGTCTTAGAAATGCTTTATTAAAATTTATTATACTAAAATATAAAACAAAATATGTATTTAATTAGAAATTTGTTTGGGTTTGCAATGCGAAAATAAAAACTTTGCTGTGGGGTGTCGATCAAGAATTACCATTCCTGTAATGACGAAAATTCTAAGTATTTAAACACAACAAACATTATTTATATTTATAATAAAAAAATTTCACGTATTTTAAAAGTTTTTTTAACTTTTTTTAATAATGGCCCTAAATTGTTTAAACTATTAAACCAAAAATTACGGTATGACGATATTTATTATGAAAAATATTATCTATAATACGTATAATTTAATTTTAACTAACTATTATTATTTTAAAAATTCCAGTAATTCAAAAATATTTACCTATTACCTATTACCCAAAAACCATTATTGAAAAACTATAGTAAAGGTAGATTGATCATATAAAAATGGTGTGTATTATAAATTATTTTCTAAAAAGCTTAGGCATTAAGCAAAAAGCTGGACATTTATTTAAATTTCTCCTTTCGTAATAAGCAAGGGATAATTAAATTATGTGGCAACAATGCTTTCTGATACTTACCAATGTATTTTCTTATTGGTTCGCTGTAGTAAGTGGTATAACTAGTTTTTGCGTTGTATGGTGATGTGATTAAAATCTTTTGTATATAATTGTCACTAGTATACCTGGCGGGTATATCATTGTAGTATCTGAAAATAAAACAATTATTTAGATTTAAGAAGACAGTTATGTAAAAAAATTATAATTCCCTAATCGATTGGAATATTAACAATAATGTAATTGATATAACTAGGTAGGAACTAACTAGTAGATAACTAACGGGTAAGAACAATTGGTTATACAAAAACTAATTTTGAAAAATGTCATCATCTGTAGATATGCAAAATCACAAAAATTTAATGTTGGGTGTATAATGAAAAATTTAAAATATATTAATAAAATACAAGTATAATTAAACATTTTTAAGACCTTCCTATGTTGATTTTACATATAATATGTAAACATTTATATTTTCTTTTGTTTTACAGATGGATCAAGAACGTCAGTGTGCATAGGAGCTGGAATAGTAAGGCTGGAATAAGCAATACAGCTTTACAAATGCTATCAAAACATATCACCAAGTTTCCAGACAGAAAACACGAAAATCCATTATTGTGTAGAAGAAACTACCTAGAAAGATAGAAGCCTTCTTTAGAGGTCCTCTGTGGAGGTTCTCTGTAGATGTCCTATCGTGGTCTAATCCTAATACAGTCTCTTCAACGAGAAGATCTCTGACATTGACAGTTATATCTGCCATTTCAATTCACAAGCAAATTTTACTTCTTGTTTTTTATTTGTGTGTGTGCAAATACATTGGAAGAAAGAAACAAATTTACGCTAGTCGGGGTATTGGAGTGCAAAGATTACAAGGGCAGCAGAATGGCAAATGGTAAAAATGCTAAAAAAGCTAAAGCTCATCAACGCCATTCGTAGGCCCAGCAATATTCTACGATGCAGCAAAAGCAGTTACAAAAATGTCACTAGAATGGTAGAAATACAGAATAGACACATAACAGTATACCGGGTAAGTCTCAAAAGTGGCTCACCCCTATAACTTTTTTATTTTTTTTAGTTAAAAAAACCAGATTTGGTATGTTAGTATATGACATAAATTAGGATTGATTGACGTATTGAATTGTTTTCGGTCACTTCCGGTTTCATCGAAAATGACTACAAGTTTTGATTTTTAAATGACACCCCGGTATTTTTTTACTTTATTTGATAGAAAATATCACTCTGAATAGAATGACATATCATATGTCAACTTTTGACATTTTCGCATATGGTTTATTTGAAATTATAACTTGCCGTTCGTAACGAAAATTTGAATCGAAATACCAAGTGTGTGGTATCAAATTATTCGTAAAAAAATGCTTTTTCCAAATATTCTAACGAGCCACCCTCGTTCCATTTGAAAAAATTGAGATATGATTAGAAATACGATTTGAGCATTTTCTAGCTGGCCAGGACAAGATACTAAAAATATTAGACGATCAAATCTATTTTTCCAAGACTCCTTGATGAAGAATTAGTATCTTTAACATAGTCATGGCACTCTAGATTGAATTTTAAATTACAATTTTTGATTAAGCGAGAATATCAAAAGCTGACATACGATATGTCATTCTATTCAGAATGTAATTTTCTATCGAATAAAGTAAAAAAATACCGAGGGTGCCATTTAAAAATCAAAAGTTGTTGTCATTTCCGGTGAAACAGGAAGTGACCAAAAACAATTGAATACACAAATTAATCCTAATTTATGTCATATACTAACATACCAAATCTCGTTTTTTATCTGAAAAAATAAAAAAGTTATAGGGGGTGAATCACTTTTGAGACGCACCCGGTATAGCAGATATTACCCAACATTTACGGTAAACTTAATATGCAAAGACATTGAAAACTGTAGTAAATCTACTAACAGGGCATTAGAGGTTCAATCGGAATTTAGAGCTCATGGGAATGAAAGAAGCAAAATCACAGGCAAATATAATCAGTTCAATCATGCGAAAAAACAACATAACACATTCTATGTCAGTGCGATATGCCTGGCAAATGTACGTAACTTCATACTAGGTAGTAAGCCATGGAAAAAGTACTATGTTGAAGGTTCAGTCAAAGTCTTGTTGAAAAGGATACAACTGAATAATATAATCTAGAACCACTATGGGGACCATTATCTATTTAATGCCGGGTTCATACCAAGAAAACAAAAAGGACACAATTTCTAGACAGAAACAAGAAAAACCTGCAAGACAAATAAGAGTTTTTACTACAAGTCAAAACTGAAAGGACTATCCACACCAGTAAGACAAAACTTCTAGTTGTAATGATGTTATTTTAGTATATGACATTTCGACGATTAGAAAGAGAAAATGATAGGAAGCAAGTTCTTTCATCATTCTTCGTTCGCTTCCAAAAGCTGTAAAACATTTTTGAATAAAATCAATTTACTAAGTCAATATTGCAATTTGCGGGTATTTTTTCTATTCAGAATGTCATTTTCTATCGAATAAAGTAAAAAAATACCGAGGGTGCCATTTAAAAATCAAAAGTTGTTGTCATTTCCGGTGAAACAGGAAGTGAAACATTTTTGAATAAAATCAATTTGCTAAGTCAAGATTTCAATTTGCGGGTATTTTTCGTATTCCATTTTTTCCAGGCATTTTTTTAAAGAGAAATCTTGTACTACCCAACAGAATTAAATTCATGTTACTTCGGTGGTCTACTTTTGTCAACACACGCCAACTATATTGCACCGTCAATTCAACAAGACAAGGAACTCTATGGATGGTTCAGTTTCCAATTTGTTAGACGTTTTGAATATGATAGGGCTGGAGAATGCAACCTAGAGATTAGAAGAAGATCACAATAAATCTGAAAAGGTTGCAGTAGCGTAGCCCGATAGCCTTTACCGACTCGAAACTGGATTTCTGGACTTTGAAACAAAACAGGAATGGGTCAAAACTTTGAAAGAAATGATATTTAGTTCTAAATTATGATATACAGATGTAAGTTTAATTTTGGGCATAGGAATATTACTATTTTTGTAAATAATGAAATTGAACCTTAAACTTTAGTAACAAGATTGTAAAACTCACTTAGAGCTCTGGGCATATGTTTTTCTTAAATGGTAGCAACGTAATAATGTGCTACTATATAATTTTAACAGCAATAAATCTAAGAATAAAATGTCTATCGTGACCTGAGAATTGTGAACGATTATTATTTCATTATGGTGTATAGTGTGACCAACGGATCTGTAGCTACGGGGTATCGGCAGGGGAACGCAGTTGTAAACAAAACACGCCCAATTTCATTCATAAAATAGGCATGGGCGTACGGTGTTATATGAAAATAATGTGTATCATAAATATAATACTCAGATTAATATTTTTTTTCAAAAAACTTTATGCTGTTTGAATCGTTACTGTTGAGTTAGCAGATAAACACTAAAAGCTTTTATTAAAGCTCCCTTAAATATTTTGAATCATTTTATTATTGTGTTGTTAATATAATAGAAGAAATAATTACAGCTGGGGTTGGAACCTTTGGTGTTACACAGCAAAAATAAAACACTAAATCAGTACAATACACCAAAACACTTTTAATTTTACACTGGACGCACGTTTCGCTAACCATGTCTGCCATCAGCAGATGATCAAGACTGAGTCTTGAGGTATATTTATTTATATCTGTACTAACTATATTTTTTTCTATAATACATAATTTTAGATATAACTATTTCCAGCAAAAAAAAAATCTTGAAAATACTTAACTTTGGAAGCGCAAACAAAACATAATTTTACTCACCAGTAGATCCAATATTGCCTATTACACCAGATATGGTATCGCTCCGCCAGTAGTTTTTAAAGGTTAGGTCATTGTCTACCCATATGTTTCATCCAAATAGATAATACTTGGCTATATTTTCGAATTTCACGTATATATTTATATCTCTCTCTGCAATATAATGGGCCGCTCCATTAATATTTATCTGTTATTTTGACATTTACGCCAAAAACATTCATTTGATTTTAATAACCCCCTAAGCGTTTCCCTGCAAAAGGAAAATTCGATTCTTCCTGCAATTTTTGCAAAAGTTTTCTAATTGTGGGGACGAGTTTGAATTCGAGATAAAATCTATTTATCAAATTCCTGACCACTTCGAAAAAGTCGTCGAGCTTTTCGACAGCGGTCTCACGTGGTCGTTTCTTTCCAGAGCTGGATATTATTTTATCGGGGTTAGTTTTCAGCCCTTTTTTTTATCTTCTGTGTGAATTTTTTTATAGCCCATACGCTAACTCCGGTATAAAGAAATATCCGCTCATGTTTACGTTTAAGCGGCAACTTTAGCGAACTCTCTGTAGCTTCTTCATCGTAAACCCTATATTAACTTACCTATATAAATTAGCTATTATTTCTCTTGTCTGACTATGTAGCGTCTTGCCCTTAACACATTTGTTCGTTTTAAAACACAAATATACGATCAAACTTGATATTAATAATTAAAAACTACGAACGAAAAACATTATAGCAAGATAACAAAACAATAAAACACAATTTAACTATCAAATATACGAAAAATATAGGAATAAAGTTTAGGATAACCGGTATAAAATAATGAAATAAAGTAATAATGATCAAAAAAATGACACCGCCACTGGATATTTCAATAGTATTCAATATTCCTACTCTTTTCAGAAGAGACCGTGAAGTTGGGGATAAAGCAAGCGAATAGGAATGGCGTAAAAGCCATGGCAACCGCGTGGTAACAAATCCTGTGACGTAGTCTCGCCAATCATGTTCGATGAATAGGCGGCCATGCGCGGCGATGCCGGTTTGCCAATGATATCGTTGAAAAATCTTCAACTTTCATAATAAGCAGATTATACAGAATGAAAGAAATAAGTTATTAAATAAAACATATCAAACGATATGAACTACGTTAAAATTCCTTAGTAATATTCGTCAGAATATATGCTAAACAGATTATATATAATAAAAATATATTAAATTTATAGTTCATGTCTGGAAATTTTGCAATTTTATAGATAAACGTGGCAATATCGATTTTTTTTTCTCGCATTCCTTCCGTAGCTTCAGATCCGCTGGTCAAACAGTATTGTGGTAAACTGATTTTTTATTTTGCTGTTATAACGCCAAAATTTCTAACCTCAACTTAAGTCAATAAAAAACCACTAAAATTTGTTAAAGAAACTACTAAAAAGTGCAAATTCTTACCTGGAGACTGATGAAAGAGGCCAGTTCAAACGTGACACACGCGGCACCGGATCGTGAATCCTTCTCAGTAACGAGTTGGTCTGAGCGCGAATAAGACTCGTCTCGCTATCGAATATCTGTAAAAGACAAAAATAAAATAAACTATAAAAGCTGTATTAGACTTTTGGTCTTTATTTATTAAAGCCAATAAAAAACAACAGAAATTAAATTGAATTAATAGGTTCGTTCCAACACTACTGAGGATAGCTCTCTGTACGGTTACGCCTTATGCAGAGTGGAGACCTTCGGCAGTACATTCTGCAGATGAAAATAAGTAAAAAAGTTAGTGTAAATTTATGTCCTAAAATGCTTCGTTCCGGAGATACAGGGTGTAGAAGTTTCATTTTTATTTCGTTTTTTTCCAAATCATTTTTGAACTGCAGTCGATATTTGGATGAAAATTGGTGTCGAGATGTGTTTTGACATGATAAATCTGATTTTGAGATCAATATGACTGTTATTTGTCGCCACCACATATATGTTTTTTAACTGTTTCGAAGAGTAATATAACTTTTCACCCATACCTGCATAAAACTACAGAATGAAAAAATATACATTTCAGTCATTTTTTACGTAAAAAAAGTATCTTGGTAAAAATCGCTACGAGTAACCTTTCTCAGATATTTGAAATAGAAGAATTTAGAATTTTTTAGAATTTAGAATGAGTGGGAGGGGGGTTAATCACTTCGACCTTACAGATCCATTGTGTCCCCCTTTCTTGAATCATAACTCATCATACAGTCCCAGGGCTTTGACAAAAGCCAGTATCTGGGACGGTTTCATAGAGGGTAGTTCTCCATCTCCAATATCAGTCGTACCAAAATTCATGGCACGAATGGTTGTCGTCTCGGCGCACTCAGTGATGAGGTGTACTGGTGTTTCACCATCTTCCCCACAGAATCTGCATTCGCCGTTTCTTCTTAGTTTCAATCTACTGAGGTGTTCATGAGGAGACAGTGTCCTGTTAAAAACCCCGTGACAATCCGAAGATTGTTCTTACTTAAACCCAGGAAGATCTGTGATTTTTCTTAATCATAAGCCCTCAGAAACTTCTTCGAGTGTCTTAGACCGTTGCAAGATTTCCATTCCAGGTTACGGATGGAATCTTCCAAGTTCTTGAGTTCCGCCTTGAGTTGGTTACCACTTGGAAAGCAGAACGGTTCTGGTCCAGTTAGTGGAGTGTTCGCTCCTTTCCTAGCTAGATTATTTGCTTTTTCATTGCCTTCTATCCCTTGGTGAGCAGGCACCCAGTGTAGGAGGACTTTGTTTTCTTTGCCTAATTTATTCAGCTTCTCTATGCATTCTTTGACCAATTTCGAATTGATTGATACTGAGTTGATCGCCTTTAACGCTGCTTGACTATCAGATAAGATGGCTATTTCTTGTTTCCGATAGTTCCTATCTAAGATAAGTTGTACGCATCTCTCGATAGCGTAGATTTCTGCCCGTAGGATACTAGGGTAAGTGCCCATTGGTTCGGAGTAATTAGCTCTCGGCCCAAACACTCCGATCCATGTTCCCGTATTGGTTTTGGAAGCATCAGTATACCAAGTTATGGTATGGTCTTCTAACTGCTGGGCAAGCGTTTCGCTCTTCCAATCCTTCTTATTGCTCAATACTACATTGAATATATTTGTAATAAAAATAATTTTCTTTTTTTTGGCAAAAAATAAACATATAATATGTTGAGTAGATAGTGATATGACTGAAATAGTAAATTTTGGAACTTAATTTTTTTTAATTATTATAGATTTTTCTACAAGAATTTATGATAAGATAAAACAGTTTTTTCAACCTTTGGCACATAAACATTTCAAATTTATTATTTCAGACTAATAAATATCCAGTCAACATGTTTAATTTTTGTCAATGATGGCATGTATTGACTATTTCTAGTCCAAATATCTAGAGACAATCAAACGTATCTGAAAAATCACTCGTAGCCTATTTTTACTAAACTACTTTTTTTACATAGTAGAATACCGAGGAAATGTATATTCTTCTACCCAGGTACTCTCACTAGGTACGGATGAAAAATTCTCACTCTTAAAACAAAGAAAAAAATCTGTAAGTAAATCTGTAGGTTGTGCCCCCATACAAGTAGAAGCCATACTGGCATAGAAATCTAATTTCTCATGTAAAAAACACACATTTTTATCCAAATATGGAGGTTAGTTCAGAAATTACTTGAAAAAATTACTTAAAATATCGAAATAAAGATGAAATTTCTACACACTGTATCTCGAAAACGAAGCCCCCATTTTAGGACATAATATTATCCGAATCTTTTTACTTATTATCTGCCGAATATTATATTGCCGAATTTTCCCGATTACAATTCGAACCACCCTGTATACGATGAGTGACGAAGAGAATAGTGATAATGAATATTGGCTTTGGAACTTTTTGGAAATGAAGCAAAGGTCAGAAATAAAAAAAAAATTGGTAACTTAATTCCGATAAAATGAAAAATTCCTAATTTATCTCAAAAATATATTATATAACGTAGGTTATGAATTTGTATTTTGGTATCGTAACAGAACTGCCCAAGTCGACACATGCGTACAAATCCGATCCCTATAAATTTGTGTGTTGGAACAAACTTAATAGAAATAAATAATACATTAATAACTAATAAGTTAATAGTTAAAACACATAGCATATAAAAATATTACAATTTTAAAATAAGCAAGAAATGGAAAAGTTAGTTTGAATAAAAGTTTAGTTAGCAAAAGAAAAACAAAAAATACTCCATAATTTTCTTTGATTTACAATTTTAATATTTTAGCACATGTTACTTACCAACACGGATTTTATGATTATTTTTATTTTTGTTGTCTTAAAGTATTATAGTAATTATGTGTTAATATGTGTTTATTTTTTGAAAAAAAAGTGTAATTGTTTATTTCACCAATAGTATAAAACCATATTCTATTTTTTTTTCTTTAAAAACTAAATAGTTAATTACAGATCTGCTGTTGTTTCTATCCTTTAAATAAAAATAGACACATTATTACGTACAGTTTATATATTTTTCTGCTTTGTCGCATCAAGTGAAACATAGATTTAATATCAGGAATTTGACCAATGTTGTCTAGCGGGATATTGTAGCTATTGTTTTCTACTCAAGAATTCTTTGGAGAAGCATTATAAAAATATGACCTGGTTTTTATAAGCGCCCCTGATTTTTCCTGTTTACTTTTATATGAAAACATTTGATGTAAATATAGAAAAGAATAACGTTCTATTCCATAATAAAATATATATGTATATTTAAAATATTATATTCCATCAAAACTGATACTTTAAATTCTTTTAAAGACATACTATTGCTTAAAAAATTTAAATATTGTATGTTCTCCTTTAGATATTCTTTGTCATTATTAGCAGTTTTATAAATTCTGTGAGCTGTCAATGCTTTAAGAGATTTCTATGTGTGGCTTGCTCATAATTTTAGTGATTATGTTGTAAGAATACACACATAGAGATTTTACGAAATACTTTACTTTTAAGGTATTAGACTAGCGCCTTCTTGTAACAAAACATGTTTAAGGCAATAGACCTCTTTATATAACTAAAAAAGATGTTTTTCCAATTTATAAATTGAGTTTTTATACAACATTGAAATTGTAACGAAGTCAAAGACTTATCTAAGTTGTATTAAAACTTAGCAGCCAGTTAGCAGGCTTCTTCCCCACAAACAAAAGGACAATACTTTAATATGTTCTTTAGTTAAATCTTCTATTTATAATTTATATTTAGTTTTAAATTAAATGACTCTACAATGTACACATAAATTGATGATTTTACTATAGAATTTACCATTAACTAATCCAGTTTTTAATTCTTTCAGTGTACAAACCAGTTTATTTTATTTAGTTCTAAATTATAATTTAAAGATATAGGATTTATTATAGTCCTAGATAACAAGAATATTACTAGAGTGGTAAATTATAGAAGCTTAACCATAAGTTTCTAAAATCTTTTGGTCTACCACAATATGGATTTTAATTACAATATTATAAAAACCTTAAAAATATTATTTAGTGCCCTGAACATACATTTTTGTTAGCTAGGAATGTTTGTAGGTAAATCCGTAATAATAAAATGTCTATCACAACCTGAGAGATTATGAAACATTATATATGTATGTGATGATTTTTTAATCTAAATTACAGAATGAAAGAGCAGCCCTTCTACATTCTGCATAATTATTGTAATTTCTTTCTTTTAATATGTATGCATCTTATTTTGCAGATATTTCTAAAAATATTTGATATAACAAGATTACTTACAAGATTATAACAAGATATTTTACAAATTCTTGAACAATAAAGAGTCAAAATAAAATAACAATATAAAACATTAATTATCACAGTAAACTAAATTATCTTAACACTGCACTTTACAAAAAATCAGCAGGAATAAAATAAGGACCATAGATAAATGAGACAAGTTGAGATTGGAAAGTGCCCATAAGGAAGTAAGTACTATATGGCGCTATTTTGTAACGGTCGCGACCCAAAGCTTTTGATAATTTCATAGCGGCTTTTTCCGGAATTATGTCTCCAAATATATTATTTATTTAAATTTATTGTTTTCTTTTAATTTTATAAATAAAACACATGTGTGTGTTGCATATAAGAAAATTTTATTTAAGGACATGTATGTAATACCTATGAAACATTGGAAACCGAGGTCTTGTCGATGGTTTTTGCAGTTCACAGTTCACACAGCTTAAGTTTTTTTAATGCCACTTTTTCACAATTATCAGGGGTTTGGTTTGGTTGGTTTTAAAAGATTTTATAATTTTTGGAGATTCTGATTTTGAGAAGAGAAATTTTTTTCTGTTCTTGTTTGCAGTTGCTCTTGGCAACTGCTATAGTAGCGTTAGATTCCATACAACGTATGCGACCCAAACAATTATACGTTTTAGCGGAAAGCCGAGCATTCCAATCTAAATTTATTTCCTTTATCTATGACCTCAATATTTTTTTGCATACCATTGAATCATTGTAAAATGATATGTGTAAGACTATCTTAATGATTACCGATTGGATGGCGTAACCTGTGTTACAAAGTTATAAACTTTAATACTTACTTTTTGCAAACGCTCTGCTCTTTCACTAGGCAGCTCGTCCCTGAAAGAACTAACCGATCTGTACAGCGGCCAGTACGAGCTGTTCCAGTACAATGATCGGATTGGTTCGTAGTAGTCGCAATATAAACCTAAGGGTCTGTAAATTTTATTTCTTATGTACGAGGGTGTCGGATAGAGCCTGTACGACAGACCGCTGGAAGCGCTGGGAAGATAGACTATCCTCTGCAAACAAAATCAGTGTGACACGGATAATATATCGAAAGTAAGATACTGACGCGTACAGACTGGGTCAAGCTAGGTCCACATTATCGTTGGAAAAGCAGAACGGCAGATCAGCATATCGATCTGCAGCAATTCTATTGGCTGAAATTTGTCAAAAATTCGGATGTCAAAAATCTCAGCTACTGGAGATCGATACGCTGATCAGCCGTTTTGCATTTCCTGCGATGGTGAGGACTTACCCTCAGTCTTTTGTTAGGAAAATTATGAGCGGTCAGATCGCAAGTCTTTAACGAAAAAATGGTGATGTATTTACTTATCTAAGAATTTAATAAAATACATGAAGAATGAGACAAAAATTAGCTATGTTAAATTAATTAATTGAGAGATATATAAAATGCAAAATATAATAGAGCATATCATTTGCAGTTTTAAAAATTTGTTAAAAGTTAATTGAATAGTAGATCCTACAAATATAATTTTATACAGAGTGATATTATTTGATATAAATACGGAATCATCCACAATAATTGAAATAGTCAGCAATAATTCATTGTTAAGGTATTTTAGGTTTAGTTATCAGTACCGTAAATTTTCATTTATATAATTTTTTAAATATAATTATAAATTAATAATACTATTTACTTTTTCGTTCATTTTGATGTTATTATATTATAGTGATACCAAATGATAAATGTTCGAATTTTTTAAATTTATTATCAATCAGAATAGCCAATTATTTCATTCGTTTTGGATCACTGTGTATTATTTGTTAAAATAATTGCTTGCTCTGATGCATAACGCAGTGTCTGACTTGATATTACTTAAAACACGTAATAAGGTTCGGAATACTTGTACTTTCCGTCCTTTATCGGCTCACTTCTCAAATTTTAAGAGACAAGTATTAACTGAAAGTAATTTAAAAGGTATTTAAGAGCATTCGTTAAAATCTGCACCAAATTCAGTCTAATAGAAATTCTTCAAAACCGAAAATCTCCCTAACGACGTACTGAAATGTCTAGTGGTTTAGTTAAACTTAGTTTATGCTCGAAATGTGTCAGTTTAGCGTTGTGTTTACTAGTTGGATTGTCTTAAATCTAATCTGAAAACCATCATATTGGCTGCCTTTATTGATAATAATTTATAATAGTATTTTTTTTATAACTATTCATTGATATGAAACTATTACGAACTTTTGACGTTATCCGTTAGAGGGCAATTATAAGAAATAAATCCAAACATAAATTAATTTAGAATCTATCAAATTTACTATCAAATATTATTTGTGACATTGCTATAACATTTTCAACTTTACTTATTTAACTTATTATATATATTAACTTATTATTTTTTATTACTGTATTTTTTAATCTGCATTAATCTCTCAAATAAATTATTTTTTTATTTTATTTTTTCTTATTTATTAAAACTATTTAATATAGTTTATAATATTTACTATACCTATTATTTAAAATGTTGTTCTGTGACTATTATGGCCTAACTATAGTCTTAAAGATATTTGTTTATTAATCCTTTTTAAAAAATTAAAGTTCTTATAGCGAACAATAAATTTCTAAAAATATTTTATCAAATGTAGAACAGTGAAATAAAAATAAATATTTGTTGTAATATTATTAAAGTATTCTTCATTCATTCAACTTCGCTATCTGACTCGCAAAACAATTTTCCTAGTTTTAGTGGTTATCACAATTGAAAAAATAATGTTTTTGTGTCGTTTATAAAGCCTTGCTTCAAAAAATAAATCATTTCTATTTGCTTTAATAAAATTACTACATTATTTATGTATTGATAATCAATATACCTAAAAATTAATATTGTACATACACTCACCATTGTATTATTATTGTGCGAAAACTAAATATCTCACATAAAGTAGTTTTTTACACTACTATGTTTAATCCGGCACACACTCGTTGGCAAATGCAGAATGTGTGTGTAATAAAATCTAAAAACATATAACGCGTAATACGTTGCTCAACTAAGTTTTGAAAGAATTTTATATTTCAAGAATCTAATAATTTTTTGTTTTAGTGTCTAGAAATAATTCAATATCTTTTTTTACTTTTAAGAAAAATTTTATATTTTCTGAAATTATTACTACTCAAAAACAAAAAAAAAATATTCGAGAATAATAAAAAATAGTGAAAATCTTGTAAGATATATGTTTCAGTAATTTTAGAAACATAAAGAGATGTATTTTTTCAACAACTATTTAACAATACAGGGTATGTCTTAAATAAGTACACATATTTTCGGGGCTGGTATATCCCGATAAAAAGCATATTTTCTCTTTACCGTTTTTTAAATAACTACAAAATAGCTGAGTTATTTTACTTTGAAGGTAAAAAAAATATGTTTGCTTACATTTTCAGAACTACTAGATTTCTTCTAGGTTTTATTTCCTCTAAATTTAATCTGTTTGCCATATCATAAAGTTATTATGTTTTTAACTAAAAACTAAAAAAAATCCAAAATTTTCAATTCTTTTTGTCGCAAATATAACCTAATGATAGACGTGTTCCTGAGATCGAAATATATTACCCCTAAAATATTTGCACTTATTTGAGACTCACCCTGTATAGTTATTAAAAAAACATTTAATTAATATTAAAATACCTTTAAATTAACTTAAAAAGCATTAGAAACACAGATATATATAAAAGAGAATCCTTAAATCAAGTAAATAAAATTGTTTGAAAATTTTCTTTAGTACAGAGTTAAATTTATTTATGCTGTATCAGGAAAAAAGTGGTTAAAAGATTGTTTGTCTTTGTTGAAAACGGTTTGTTAAATTCAAGTTTGTAACAATATTGGTTAAAAGCTTAAATACTAGGTGGGCTTATTAATTTAATTGTACATAAGATACATTATTACCAAGAAACTTATATTTTAATCTGCAATATTAAATATACAGGGTGAGTTTCCTACGATGTTCTCTATGGGTATCTCGGAAACTACTGGAGATAGAGAGTCGGTTAAATGAGGAAAGAATTGCAGTTTTGTGGGGTCATAAATATGCGCCTTTCAGATTTTTGAAAGTTCATGGCTTACAGCCTGACAAACGGATCTGAAACAACGGGGCAACGGTGAGGGGATCGCAATTTTCTAAAATCGTGACCGATTTCATTCATAAAATATCCACGAGCGTGCGGTGTTTCATAAAAATATATCAGGAATTTTTATAATATTTCCCAGTAAAGTTTATATTATTTTACTTTAAATGTACCTACATTTTGTTTAGTCATTTGCTAAATATAGTAATATTTGTTAAAACGCGTGTACTAATTACAATAAACACAAATCAAGTTAAAGATATAAAACACAATACAATAACCCCGCCACTGGATTTTTCAATAGTAGTGACTGTTCCTAGAGAGGGGCATAAAGTTGGGGGTAATGGCGGCAAGACGTGCGAGAATCTCGACCAATCAGACTGGTTGAATCCGGGATGCCATGATGAATTTTGTCAGCGTTGCCAGCTTACCCTAAGCGGACATTATCTTAAGGAAATACTTTACCTTTTATAATAGGGAGAATGAACGAAAACTGTTAATTAGATAATATATATAATCATATCCCTAATTAGATTGTGTTCTCCGACTTTTTCTAAAGCCTGTCATTTTTGACATATGACACAAACATATGTTTCATTAAATGGAAACCATAGTTGGCCATGACTTCATAAAAAGCGCAATTTTTTAAGCTTTTCAGCGATATAAGCTATAATATGTTCCTTTCGCAAAATTACTGAGTTATAGCCAATTCTCATCTTTCTTGACTTAAATTTCACTTAGCCATGGAAACAAGTTCAATCGTTGTTGCTCTCAGAAATATGAAATTGTCACATCCAATCTTTGTAAATTAAAATAAACGAAAATTGTAAATAAGAGTTTTTGAAATGAAGAAAAGCGTGTAGGATTATTGGTTCAACTTTTCTTGGCCATACAGTTTCGAAGATACGTTGGCCGTTAACCGGTGAACGTTACTTACGTTTTTTAGAGAACAGTTTTCAAGACATGTTAGAAAAGTTAAATTTTGATACTAGCGCATTAATAGAGTGGTTCAAACATGACTTTCATTATGACACACTAAACCCCCCCCCCACAATGAAAGAAATGTTAAAAATTATTTATATCATAATTATGTAGACTCAGGGATAGAGAGAGGTGGACCAATTGCATGGGTCTCCTCGGTCACTTGACCTATCCATTTTAGTTTTTTTTATGCGGTATGGGTAACAACAAAGTTTACAAAAGAACTTATGAATTGAGAGAAGCAGTCGAAGGGAGAATAGCTAGAAATTCAGTTTTAAAAAGCTGCATTTATGTACTCAAAACAATTGCGGATTTTTTGAAAATTTTCTAAAATAACTTGTAGTGATATTATTTTTTAAGTTTTAGTTTGTGTAATGCAAATTGTAAAGAGCCGTTTAATAATATATTTTGTCTTTTTATAAGTTATAAATCATAACAAAATTAGAACACTATTGAAAATCGTTCTCTAAAAAACGTAAGTAACTTTCACCGGTCAACGTATCCTCGAAACTGTATGGCCAAGAAAATTTGAACCAATAATCCTACACGCTTTCCTTCATTTGAAAAATTTTTATTTACAATTTTTGTTGATTTTAATTTACAAAGATCGGATGTTACAATTCCACATTTCTGAGAGCAACGACGATTCAACTTGTTTCCATGGCCAACTAAGTGAAATTAATCAAGAAAGATAAGAGTTGGTTATAACTCAGTAATTTTGTGAAAGAAACATATTATAGCTTATATCGCTGAAAAGCTTAAAAAATGGCGCTTTTTATGAAGTCATGGCCAACTATGGTTATTATGTCTATTTAAAAAAAACATATATTTGTGTCATAAGTCAAAAATGACAGGCTTTAGAAAAAATCGGAGAACACAAACTCATTAGGAATGTGATTATCTTAAAAAAATCTCTAACTTTTATCTGAACACTTTTTGTCTAAAATAGACTAAAAAAAATGAAAAAAAAAATAAATACTTATCACAATTAATACTAATTATATAAAGATTAAAAAAGTATAGAACGTTTCCAGACCCACAAATCTACATTCAGATGCAAAAAAAACGCAACGGTGAAATGTTTGGACAAATTGTGTGATAGTGTTAATTTTTAATGGAATTAGGGACAATTTTTAAAATAGGCAAAATTTGTTTTTTTCGAAATATCTAGTAAGCCATGAACTTTTTCAAAAATCTGAAAAGCGCATTTTTATGACCCCACAAAACTGCAATTCTTTCCCCGTTTAACCGACTCTCTATCTCCAGTAGTTTCCGAGATGCCCATAGAGAACATCGTAGGAAACTCACCCTGTATAAAATATAATGTTACTTTAAACGCAGATTGTTGTAACATGATATTGTAAGAAAATGCAGAATTAATAATGTTGTTTAAAATGTTTTAATACCTATTTGCAGAACTGCAATGTCAATGCGAAAAAGATCAAGTATTTTAAGATTGTATTTAATATAAACATGTCCTTGATTAGAAAAAACATAGATATAGATTTATTTTTTGTGTACAAATTTCTATTAATGGCAATCGTTAATTCTTATTATATTTTTTGTCTGGCGTGCTATTATTATTCTGCTGGCATACCGTTATAAAATAGTACCGTATGATCGAAAAAAAAACAGTGTCAAAGACGGTTAGGCAATGACAATCGATAATAATTTTGGTCAGGTCAATCTCTAGCCGGCATTTACTAAAATCGACAAAAAACTTATCACAATTAATACTAATTATATAAAGATTAAAAAAGTATAGAACGTTTCCAGACCCACAAATCTACATTCAGATGCAAAAAAAACGCAACAGAGTATATATGAGTTTGGACAAATTGTGTGATAGTGTTAATTTTTTTGTTATTTTTAGCCCTATTTTCATGAATTCTATGGTATGCTGTATATAAATATATCACCTTTTATTCGTATATATGTTCAATAATTTCGAAATGGGAAAAGAAAAATGGGAAAGCATAAGGCAGTATAATATACAGGGTGGTCCGAATTGTATTCCGGAAACTTCGGGAGCATATTCTGCAGATAAAAAGAAGTAAAAAAACTTCTTATAAATGTATGTCCTAAAATGCTTAGTTTCGGAGATACAGGGTGTAGAAGTTTCATTATTTAATTTAATATTTGGATGAAAATTGGTGTCTGTTGTGTCTGGTTTTGATGTCATTATGACTCCTATGTGTAGAGGGCGCCACCTACATGTGTTTTAACTGTATTGAAGAGTAATAACTTTTTGTCCGTACCTGTATAGAACTGCTGAATGAAAAAATATTCATTTTCGTATTTTTTTACGTAAAAAATGTCTCTTGGTAAGAATCGTTACAATAAACCCTTCTCGAGATATTTAGAATGGGAATAGTCAATACATGTCATTATTGACAAAAAATAAACATGTTGAGTAGATAGTTATTTGACTAAAAAGATAAATTTGGAAAAATTTTATTTTTTTAAAATAATGATAAAATTTTATTCGAAAAAATGATGATTGATGATGGTTTGGCACAAATACATTTCAAATTTATGATTTCCGTCTATTAACTATTTAGACAACTGCATGTTTAATTTATGTCAATGATGACAGGTATTGATAATTTCGATTTGAAATATCTCGAGAACTATTACTCGTAGCGATTTTTATTAAGAGATCTTTTTTAAGTTAAAAACGTCATAAATGTATATTTTTTTACTTGGTAGTTTTATACAGGTACGGACGAAAGGTTATTACTACTCAAACCAGTTAAAAATATGTAGGTGGCGCCCTCTACAAGTAGGAGTCATATTGATATCAAAATCGAATTTCTCATATTAAAAATCTCCCAGACACCAAATTTTATCCTAATATTGATGTTAGTTCAGAAATTATTTGGAAAAAATCGAAATAAAAATGAAACTTCTACACCCTGTATCTCTTAATCTAAGCGTTTTAGGACATACATTTATAAGAACTTTTTTACTTATTTTTATCTGCAGAATATGCTGCTGAAGTTTCCGGAATACAGTTCGGACCACCCTGTATATGCAGCCTCAATGACAGTATGAACGGACGCGACGTATTATAGGCAGTTGTAGCAGCCAAGGGAGGCAATACAAAGTATTAGGGAATTTTTTACAATTTTTAAAAAAATATAAACATGCCATAAACATAAACAAGAGTACGGGCCAAATAAATTAGATATAGGGTTTAACCTCTCCAAAATTATCATCGATTTTCATTCTTTAGCCGTCTTTGACGCATTCTTTTTTCGATAGTATAGTACAGGGTGGCTCGAATTCGACGCTCATCATTGGGATTTCGGAAACCGTAAGAGATACAGGATCGGTTAAATGGAGGCAAATTTGCGCAATTTGATGCTCAATAAAATGCCGTACTGCATTTTTATTTTTGTTTTTTTTTTGCATAAAATATTCTGGTGATGGAATTTTCTATACGAAACGTCGGCAAATATCAAAGTGACTATATATAGTATTTTAAGAGTGATGAAAGGATTTAATTAAATTGAAAAAAAAATCAGGTCCGTATTTAAAAAAAATTAACTTGATGATGGTCGCCAGTAGCCGAAACGTCAAAGTGAATATTTAATCACACAGAGTTAAACAGCAGAAAAAGTGGCCATGAAAATGTGTTTTTCATTTTAAGTTATCTTAACAAATAAAGCCAGGAAACAATAGAAAACAAAATTGAAAATTCCGTTTTTTTCAAATATATTCGGAAGTATTCGGAATTTTTTAAAATGCAATACGGCATTTTATTAAGCTAGCTAATTGCGCAACTTTGCCTCCATTTAACCGATCCTGTATCTCTTACGGTTTCCGAAATCCAAATAATGAGCGTCGAATTCGAGCCACCCTGTACATAAAACAATGTACCCTACAGTTTAACAAGAAATCGCCTCTTAAAGTATTTCTCTTTTGTTTTGAAACACTCTGTATAAGGTAGGAGAAAAATCAAAAACAAAAAATCTAAATTTAAAAAAAATGAAAACTAACAAAAAATCTATCTTAAAACTTGCCAATATGCAATAAAA
Organism: Sitophilus oryzae; assembly: GCF_002938485.1. Classification (NCBI taxonomy): domain Eukaryota; kingdom Metazoa; phylum Arthropoda; class Insecta; order Coleoptera; family Curculionidae; genus Sitophilus; species Sitophilus oryzae. Next base: position 128,191 of record NW_022145740.1, on the reverse strand, counting down.
CAAGAAGTATCTCTTTTATAAATATATCTTATAAAAATTAACTATTTAATAACTGTTTATATAGAGAAATAAAATAGCTGGAAAATGGAACAAAAATAAAACGACACAAAAACATAATATGAGTGGAAAAAGTTGGCCACAGTTAAAATGAGGACTGTTATTGAACAAAGCTTTTTTGATGGCCTCGGGCCGTACACGGCTGCCGAGCTTGTCTGTCCTGAAAAAAACTAATTAATGTGCTCGAAAAAATTAACAGGTCTCGCTGTGTTTCGTTGGTCGACAAAGGAAAATTGTTTCTTCGAGTTGCACCAGCCAGCAATGAAACGCAGTCAATTTAATGAAAATGGTCCGTGTTAATTTTTCTTCTGTCTTTAGTGTTATTGTCTTAGGTATTTGGTCTTTTTATGGTGTGTAGTAGTCGGTAGCAAATTTAATACTCGTATATTTAAGATGATGTTCTTAATGTTTTAACCGATAATTTTCTACTATTAATAATATAGTTTATTTGATTATTTGTTGTCTGCGAATATACTATGGATTTTTTTTTTCTATAGATTATCTTGAATCCAGACTATACTCTTGTTCCAAGATCATATATACCGGATGCGTCTCAAAAGTGGCTCACCCCTATAACTTTTTTTTTATATCTTCAGATAAAAAAACGACATTTGGTATATTAGTATATAACATAAATTTGGATTGATTGACGTATTCAATTGTTTTTGGTCACTTCCTGTTTCACCGGAAATTACTACAACTTTTGATTTTTAAATGACACCCTCGGTATTTTTTTACTTCTGTATATATAGACAATGCTGTTATTTTACAATCATTTGGTTCCCTTGACAATATTTGAATGTTTTCTATAAAACATGTCAAAAATATCAAAAAATAAATAAAAACAAAATTAATCATTAATTTTAAAAAAGTTGTGTTTGTTGGTGGTGCACAAATTAAGATACTAAAATTTGGTGTGGATTGGTCCCATGCCCAGAACCGAGAATTGATCATTATGTTAGCTACCAAAGATCATGGTCTTGGATAATTAAAAACCATTGTACATACAGTGTCCCATTTTGGTAGAAAATGAGGGTTACAAATCTCGCTTATTAGTGACATAGAACCTTGTGGTTTTCGTGAACCTTAGTTATTTTTTATGAAACCAATGATACCACAAACAAAATTGTTAGGGCTCTCTTAGTTTTCACGAGTAATGTTCGGAATGTTGCAATTTCAGATAACTCTCGAAATCAATGTCGTAAGTAAAAAACGTAGCAAAAAGTTAAGAACGGATACTTATAGAATATTTTTGTGTGGAATACAGTAGCATAGTTATTTTTTTTCTTAATATTTTCATTTTTGGAATATTAACCTATATTTACGATTTTTAAATGAGACTCCATATATTTATTATAAAAGTTACGGTGAATATACCTGTATATTCTCAAGTATAACAACTATACTTTAGAACATGGAGACTATATTAATTACACATACAATAGGAGGGTTGTTTTTTCTATTATATGTTAAATGTCTATCAAAATCTATGTTCCCTTGCTGGACAATATTCTATAATATACAATTACACTATTAACGTACATTTTGAAAGAATTCTTGGCTTAATATAAATTTTGATGATACAATTACAAAGTATACACATATTATTTTCGTATACTTTGTACTTTTGCGTTTGTTACAATTCAATTTTAAACTACCGGTATAAAAACAGATTTTTTTGGTATAGACCGAAATAGAAATAACAGCAAATCTGTATTATAATTATTCACTAAATTGCGTTGCTTTACTTCAGGGTGTATCAATTGTAATTTAAATAATATACTTTAATGCGATTACGGTCCTATATTAGCTGTGATTAAACAGTTATTGATGTTATTTTAATTGTTAATATGAATCCGTTTTGTTAATATGAATCCGTTAACCTATTATAATGAATCCAAGCGTCATTATAAGAGTTAATAACTGTGATATGTGTGTTAATACCTATTATTTTAACTCTGTTGAGGTACCATGATCAGATACTTACGCTTTTCAGATGGTAATATCTGTCTGAAGGTAATGTGTACTTGTAGTATAAGTATCTGTGGTATGGATAGTAGGGCCATACGTCAGAATAGTAGTTCAGACTTCTGATCGGGTAATAATAATTATAGTATAAGGTTAATGGTCGAAAGTATCTCGTTGTTTCGGGGTAATAATCGAGAGTTCGGTAAGGGTAATTAAGGTAGATCATTCTCTGAAAAAATTATTACATTCAGATACACTTTACTACTGCTTATAATTTACATTCTATTTTCTATGCACTATAATATTGTTATATATGCTCGTTTTTAACACTATCATATTTCTATCGCTAAAATAAAAAAAATGTAGGTACTGTACATTTTTTATGCATTGACTGTTTAATATTTTGAAAATTGGGGCTACAACGTATGGTTATAAATAATAAAGCAAGTTATATTCTGTATAAAATTTATATTTTTAATAGGTTTATGCAGCAAAATATACATGCTGCATAAACCTATTAAAATATAGACATTTTATAGAATAAGTTGCTTTGTTTGTTTAATATTTATTCCTCGGTTAATTTTAGAATGTATGTTATATATATAAATATTTTGAATTAACATATAACAAATATATTTATATTTACTTACTACGGTAAAACTTGCTTAGTTTAACACAATAAACGTGGTATTAAAACCTGTTTCATGAACTATATATAGCAGAAACTAATATTTATACGTATACAATGCTACAGGCAATTTACATCAAGTGCAAGTTCACTGTATTACTAAGTTACTACTAAAACAATAGGTTAGCACAGCATTATACAGTGCATCTCATATTGCTTCAAAGTATGAACGTTGCATTCCAAAATAGTAAAATAGATTATGAATTATTTTGTATTCAGACATCAGTTTAAAAAATAATAAGTTTAATTTTAAGATCTCAATGTCATTCCCACATTGTAATAAAGGAAAACGTATTATATTGTTTTTTTTTGAAAATACTATAAATATTCAATTTTATAATTTTCTAATTCTAAAGATTTTTTTTATATAAAAAAAATATAAAAGTTAAAACAATTGAAAAGATCTAATCTTTCCCAATCAAAGACCCAAACTAATTTTTGAAAGAGAAAATAGTGTTTCTTTAATTATATCGAAATTCTTAATATATCTTTGAAAGTAGTAATAAAACTCTTTTTTTTTTCAAATCATATGCCGTTTGCAAGCAATTGCGTATTTTTTGCTTTTTTAAATGTCTTGCTTGCTCTACAAAAAGAAGCACAACATTTATATCACCTTTTCCGTAGAACTGAACTAATTCATGCTTGTTTAACATTTTAAAAATAAATGTCGTCAAAAAGCAAAATATATGTCGTGAAGAATGAATTTTTCAAAATTCTAATAATGTAAAAAGTTTACCCTCTTGTAAAGATGATCCGGAGATACAGATAATATTTTTATAAGTAACTTTAAGTGTTAGTCGATATAATATTTCTTATGTTATATATTTTATAAAACAAATACCGGGTGAAAGTTTTAAAAATAACATTGAACAGCTTAGATATATTGTTATGGAGTTTTGTCGTTATACCGAGCCATTTTCGTTTTTGGAATGTCTCATCTCACTTTATATTCCAGGGGTGTTTATAAACAATGAGAGCCATTAAAGGCTCAACAAAAGAAACTTCTCCGTGTCCTTTTCCATTAATTTATCTTTTATTATCACAACGACAATGCTGGGAGCAATCTTATAAAGTCTAAGTCATTATGAAGTGCCAAAATACCGAAACGTTTCTTTGCAAGTGTTTTTGTACCTATATTTAATTATTTTTACGCTTATTATATATTTGAATGCACAAAACCTACAAAAAATAGCAAAATTAAGAAAAGGTGAATCACGCCACAGCAAATTAAGAATAGAACCAAACCATAAATAGTAAAGAAAAGCAGCCACAACACAAAATAATTTCATTGGTTTATATTTAAAAAACGCCCATAATTTTTTTACTATAGTCTAGCTGATTTTACATATTATTCTATACTTTTAAGTATTTTCCCAATATTTTAGTAGCCCACAAATCGTCCAAAATATATTTTACAATAATTATTATCTGTTAAATTAATCAATTTAAACTTATAACTCTTTATACATACACACATTTCGAAACTAAAGTGATGGCAATATGATTAAAATACAGATGATCTTCCTCCTGAAACTATGGACACTAAATTAACATTAAAAACAATATTTTTAGTGCAAAAAAGTAAAATAAAATTACACTAAATCACCACAATACACCAAAACACTTTTACTTTTACACTGGAAGCGCGTTTCGCTAACCATGTTAGCATCATCAGCAGATGATTATAAACTCATTTTTTACTATTTTGAGTTTATAATTTTACATTTTTTTCACTATTTTGAGTTTATAATCATCTGCTGATGATGCTAACATGGTTAGCGAAACGCGCGTCCAGTGTAAAAGTAAAAGTGTTTTGGTGTATTGTGGTGATTTAGTGTAATTTTATTTTGCTGTGTAACACCAAAGGTTCCAACCCTCAACTGTAATAAAAAAGTAAATTAAAAGTTATTGAGAATTCTACTTCTGTTGGCTTTTAATTCAAGGACTGTTTACAAAATAGTTTTTTTACTAAAGACATTTCCAAAGAAAATACTTAAACAAATACATGCAACAAATATAAACATACTATAAGATACCTCGTTCAATATAAAAATTAAGAAATTCATTTCCAAGCCAACTGAACGCCATTTTTTTTTCGATCATGCGGTATTATATACTATTGATTATGATTATTAAATCAGAATTAAAATATGGCTCTAAAAATATTAAACTGGTATTAAGGAGTCTTTAATAAATAGTATATATAAACTGGATTGATAATTTAATATTATTGGTATAATAATCAATCCAGTTACGCCAGTGTCATAAAGTGTTGAAAAAAAATGAAAGAACTGTATATTTAAGCCGGTAGTGCCAGTTCCGATTCTTGTTTTTATGAAACGTAAATTGTGCATGTGGTTCGTTCAAATGAACGAATCGTAGGAGTCGATTCAATATGAGAAATTGAATCGTGTGATTCGATTCACTAAAAAGAATCGCAATGTCCATCACTGATATACAGGACTATAATATATTTACAGTTTTAAATATGTGCACATATTTTCAGGGCTTGTAGATCTTGTATTTTATTTTAAAAATTTAAAATATTAATTTTTCTTAAATTTTGAGAACCCTTGGATTTTTTTTGTGTTTTCGTCTCTCTTAATTTAATCTACTATCTATGTTGCCATATTATCAAGATATTTTATAATATTTTTTTAGAACCTTTCAAAAAATATCAAAAAATACAATTTTTAAAAAAAAACCTCATGAACGTGATCCTGGAATCGAAATTTGCCACCACTAAAAATATGTGGTTTTATTTCAAGCTCAAACTGTATTTTTAATTGCCTACTGTTCAATTTCTTCTTATTAACAACTTGTAAGTAACAAGAAATGAAATCTCATGATATGTCTTCATAAATACATAATTTAATTATTTTTATGCATTTAATCTATTCATTTAAGATTAAATAAGTCTGATTATCTTTATTTCAATTTCACACCAATTGAAACCGAATTTATTTAAAGCCAAGTGACAGGCTTTCAATATCGTTTCAACGTACTGTACCAATGTCACCCTTTAAATAAACCACTCTTTTTATTCCAAGTTTTATCTTATTACAAGTTTATGTAAGTTTGATAAATGTCTTGTTGGTTTTCTGAATTAATAAAAAGTCAAAGGTAGTAAAAATAAAAATACTTTGATTTTTTGAGACACGTTTTATTACCGTCGATTCATTAAAATTAAGTTATATCGTTCGTTAGTTTTTTACATCGCATAACAACAAAATCAAAGAAATATTCTCGTTAGTAATCAACACTCAGTTCCGGACTTGAATGATTTTTTATATTTCCTTGACGTTTTTTTGATGTTCTTCCACAACTCCTGAGACATAATAGGTCAATTTAGAAGTAAAGGTTGTTTCTCAACTAAAAAAAGACAAAAATTACTGAAAATAACATTCTATATATTCTACCGGGTGTTTTTCAAATGTGTTTTCAAAAGTTCTTATACCTTATTTTTTTTTTAATTTTCAATAAACAAGATTTGGTTGGTTAGTATATGACATAAATTAGGAATGATTGACGAATTCAATTAGTGTCGGTACTTCCTGTTTCACTGAAAATGGCTATAACTTTTGACTTTTAAATTGAATTATCGGTATTTTTTATTTATTTGATAGAAAATAACATTTTGAATAGAATATCATATAATCTGTCAACTAGCGACATTAGTGCTTAAAGAAATGATATTTTATATTTCAATCTAGAGTACCATGGTTGTGTTAAAACCACTATTTTTTAATCAAGACTCGTTGGAAAAACAGAATTGATCGTTTAATATTTCTCGAGATTTTATATATTTTTCGAGAGTATGTTCCTGGATTGTCTTTACAAAAGGAAAAACTTTTTTTTTGACATTTAAAAAAAATGCATTCTTCATAAAAGTTTTTGCTTGTTCTGAAATGGTTAATTCCGTTTATACTTTTTCAAATTTCTATACCGTGTTAAAGAAAATAAAAAAAAATGAAAATATGATTGATTTTTTTCCTAAAATCCAAAAATAAAAATTCCTAAAAATCAAAAGGCGTTCCTATAGTAATATATTTTCGATTTAATTCTTTGATAGATGGTTATTATTAATTTTGATTAACGTCATATTTTTGCTGATGTTAAGGTATCACATTTTCGGATAACTATTATCACCCTTTCCGTAGTACATGCGTAGTACTGAACTGAACAAAAATGTTGTGCTTCTTTAACATTATAAAAGAGCAAAAAATATGACATTAATTAAAATTCTATCAATAACAATCTATCAAAGGTTGAAAACGAAAGTATATTACCATGGAAACGCATTTTGGATTTTAGGACTACTTAGATTTAGGACTTTTAGAAAAAATTCAACTATATTTTCACGTTTTTGTTAATTTTCTCTAAAACGATATGGAAATTCGGAAAAGTATAAACGGAATTAACCATTTCAGAACAAGCAAAATTTTTATAGAGTGCGTTTTTCTCAAATAGTCAATAATAAAAAGGTTTTTCCTCTCGTAAAGAAAATCCGGGGACATACTGTAGATTGAAATTTGAAATAGTATTTTTTTAAGCGAATATGTCAAAATTTGACATATGATATTTCATTCTATTCAGAATGTAACTTTCTATGAAATAAAGATAAAGGTACCATATAAAAATCAAAAGTTGTTATCATTTCCGGTGAAACAGGAAGTGCCCGAAAGTTACTGTAAACGTCATTGAATCCTGATTTATGTCATAGACTATCGTACTAAATCTCGTTTTTTTTGTCTGAAAAAATAACAAAGTTATAGGGGTGAACCACTTTTGGCAAAAAGACCGGTATAGTAATGTAAATGTAGTTATAATCATACTTACTCTGACATCCCTAATTGATATGTCAGAGGGTTTGTAATCGAGGTAGTGCTGGAAAAGCCTCCTGGTAGACCAGTAGTACGGGAACCATACCCTGGATCTGTATGACCAGTCATCTGTGATGGTAATGGGCGGTGAGAATCGGTAATTTTTGAAATATTTTGAATCCGGCCAATAGGTATAATCGTACCCGTGGATAGGATCCCAACGTGTCTCAATCTCCAACATCTTAAAAAATATATCCATTACATTTTACGGTCAAAATAAATTTTAGTTATTTCAAATATTCTATTTTAAATCTAAGATTGATGTACATTTTATTTAGATATAATAAAAATATATATTTGAAACGCATTAGCTAGTCAAGAAGTACTACTGATATTTTTGTACAAAACAATAATTTTTGACTATATTATTAGTTTGGAATTAGATATAAATTTATTTAGAATAAAACTACTTGTACTAATACTCTTTTATACTAGAATTTTGCCACTAAAATATAATTAAAAAAAATATAAAAAATCTTTTTTAAAAATCTCTGCTGCCTAGAATCCAAACCGAGACTAGGCTGTCAGTACCTTTTGACTGGTAAAACAAATTTTCCTCACATTTAAATATTTAAAAAGCAAAATAAAGCACTAAATCACCAAAATACACACTTAATACAATGACAGTTACATCTTATGTTGGCAACTCCAAGTGTTTTGGGATATTGTGGCGAATTAGTGTTTTATGTTGTTGTTGTGAATCCAAAAGTTATAACCGCCCAACTGTAATTTTTAATATCCGATTAAAGATATGTTACAAAACGCGATTTTGTTGATTCCTCCTGATGATAAAAGGAGATATACCTCCTAAAACGTTAAGCATACTTTGTTGCGTAAGAAAAGTTTATCAACAGGTTAAGAGCCACAAACAAGCTAGTTTTTGTTTGGATTCTAGGCAGAGGGGTTTTACATAACATTTCCCTTTTAGTGGCAAAATAACCAGGATTTTCGCAAAATATCTACTTAAGTAATTTGCACTTACATCTTTTATTAAGACTAAATAAATACATTAGAATTATACAAACATATTATCAAAGTAAACTATATTTTTATTCTTTGAAATTTATTTTGTTTGTTCTTTGCTTTCTTCCAGGTAATTTCAGAGAAGTTTGTTAATATTGACTCTTTTTAATAATTTTTCTGCATACATAACATAGAATATACTTTGATTTATTTGTAAATTTAGGCTATTAGCCACTGTCTTTAGTAAGAATTTAAAGAAAAAACGCAAAATTCCGACTTTTTTACTAGATGATAAAATAATATAAATTTTTCACAATCTTTAGGTATACGATTAACATTTATTTTAATAAAAATAAAAAAAATTTCCTTTTCTAATAACATATAGAAATTATTTTAATGAATTTCCTTGGATAATACAAAACATTATTCTTTTCTGTTTCATTCTTAAATTCTCATTAGTGGATAAAAATAATGACTAAATAGTCACCAAAAAATCTTAATTAAAAAACTTACAACATTATTTTATTATCTGTTCTATTCAGCAAATAAGTATACAAAAATCAAATCAAACCATCAAATAAACAAGAAATTAACATTCTATTAGTACAGGGTTTCTCAAAATAATAATGGCAAATTTTGAAGAAGAATATTAAAATAAATAAAAATATATTTAATTAATCAAAATATTTTTTCTAATTTCTACATTGAAAAATATCTGATAATAAATAATTCAATTCTCTTCGAAGTTTTATTATATGTCATTCAAAGGTGTAGACTAATTATAAAAATACACCAATAATTCACGGCAAGTAATTTAACGAAACGTACTTAATATTATTATTTCACCTAAACCTCGAAACTAACTTTAAAGATTATAGAGGGTAAATTTTAAATAAGTTCAAATATTTTTAGGGGTAGTATATTTCGACGACACAGAAACACGTCTATGAGTTTTTTTTTCGCGAAAAATTTTTTTGAAAATTTTTATTTTTTCTAAAAAATTTTTTTTTTTTTAATTTTAGTCAAAAAACATAATTTACTTTTTTATTTAAACATAATTAATTAAAATGGCAGTATATAGGTACTTAGTACGTTTAATTTACAAGAAATAAAACCCAGAAAAGATTCAATAGTTCTCAAAATTCAGGCAAAAAATATATTTTTTTTTAATTTTAAAAACGGCAAAGAGAAAATATGTTTCTTTTATCGAGATCTACCAGCCCTGAGAATATTTGGACTTATTTAAGACTCACCCTCTATATTAGTGTATTATAAAGTCAAAATAATTGATATATTTAAATAAAAATGATGTTAGATTTATTGAGAAAATGTCTTTGTTTAATTCTAATATGATTATTTTTTTTTATTTGAATAAGTTTTATTCTATATGGGTTCTATTATCGTTTCACTGTAATTATTTTTTTTAAATTATACCAAAACAACAAAAACTAAATTATGAAAATAAAAAATCAAGAATTAAAAAATCTTACCTTTTCGATGTGGTGTCGATGCTCCGCTTCGAATTTGCTCAAAAACTAACTAAAACACCACGCCACTTAATTTTCACCTGAATTTTCCGAAAAATTCTTTACGGCCTGATCTTGAACCAATGCCAAGATCAAGCCGGCCCGCCCCGATTGCATTATACCGGGTGATTCACTGCAAAACAATCCGAAAATAAACCGGGCTTCATAAGGAATCCAGGGCAGGACTGAAACAACCGAACGTAAAACACCCGAACCTACGGTCGAGTATCAAACTGATTCATTGGATTAAAGTGGGCCAGCGCGGTATTGGAATGTTTACGAAATTATTTTGCGATTGTAGTGAGTCAGATTTTAATTTAAAGGAGATTTGGATAGTATGTAAATACGAAGTTTTGTGTTAAGCGCGGTCCAGACGCAACGACTTATCATACGATTTGCTTTAGCTGAATACACACGAACAGTTTTATCTTCCGATTTGACCGATTTATCGTTGAATTGAAGATATTGTAACGAAAAATCTGCTAGTCTATGTCACCTAAAAATTTTTAATTTTGGGAGATAAATTGCTGACAAATACACACAACATAGCGATTAAAATGGAAGACAAATCTGTCGCAAATTATGAACAACCTCACAACTATAGTAAATGTTGAAAAGTATTTTGTCCACGACCACTTAATAATAAATCAATATTCTACTTCCTAGCTGAATGGAATATGGTGCCCATATTGTAACGTTTTTAGTTCGTTACATGTCTTTTTTTATATATGATATATATGATGTCTGGCGTATCGTCATCGGATTCCGTATCGTTCAGGCCTGATAATTTATTTGGCACGCTTGGCGTAATTTTTACGTTCCCTAGTCGCCAACCCTGCTATCGTTTCACCGCTCTGTGGAGGCGCTGTCAACATCGCTTCTGTCAACTCTCTGTGCTGTGGACTGACTTTCGCTTTTAACGCTCTGTAGCCTAACCTAACCATCCCGGCTTTTAGAAATGGTGATTATTTAAATCTTGTTGTATAATATGAATCAGCTGCTATTTCAAAGCAACAGGGTAGAGTTTTGGATGTCCCAACTTAACTTGTATTTGTATTTTGCTGGCACGTTGGTGTCCCTTTTCTTTTGTCCTTTGTGAATGTTACATGGAAGAAATGGTTACATGGAAGAAAGGACAGTTCTTTTGTTTATTATTGAGCCCTCGGAAGTAATTCGAGGTAGGTTCATTTTGTTTATTAGACCTTGTTTGATTATAAACAAGAGTTTCGTATTTTTAGGGTCCATGGTACGGACTATTTACAAGGTACGGACATTATCCAAGGTCCTAGTAGTATCCAAGGTACGGGTAGTGTTCCCCTGTACCGTTATCTTATGGACGTACATTATCTTATGGACGTACATTATCTTATGGACGTACATTATCTTATGGATGTACATTGTCTTATGGACGGACTGTGTACAAGGTACGGGTAGTGTTCCCCTGTACCGTTATCTTATGGACGGACTGTGTCCAAGGTATGGGCAGGTGTCCCATATCTATGTATTGATTCCAAGGTTCGGGCATTATCCAAGGTCCTAGTAGTGTACCAAGGTACGGGTAGTGTCCCCATATTGCCACAGTATGGATGTAGCGTAAGCCCCATGCTGCTTCGTTCCCATCCATAAGCTAGTTAGTAGTTACGGCTGTTCCAATTCATGGTGTCCTCATTCTGGCCCCTTTTGTTGTATTTGATGGCCGAGTACAGAGATGCGAGACCACCTCACGCTGTTACTGTTTGAAGCAAGATTACGTAAAGAACAGCTAAGTGTAGATTTACGGTCTAGTTTTTATGTTTTAGATTTTCTATATTTTCAGTCTTAAACAATAATGTACATCTTAAGTAATATCGTACAGACTATGTTTAGTGGTTAGATTGTTAAGAACATTCATGTCGATTAATATTTAAAATATTATTTAGATCTTAGGTTCCATTACATTACTTCTTGTAATGGTATTACTTTCATAGATATTTAGTACAACTCTTAACACCATTTTTTTATACATATAATCACTATATATTTATTAGAACTCTACAATGTCATGTACCAGCAAAGAACATCATGAATAAATATAGCCATTAGTTTTAAGTAATATACAACTGTGTTTTCTTTCTCTGTACATGCCTGGCGCCCAATATCTGTATTTTTTTGTTTATTGTTATTGATTAGTTTTCTCTCTAGTGAAATACCTTATCCACGACTGCTCTCCGATGAAAAGCTGCCGTTCGCAGTGGTAATGTTTTATAAAAAAACGCTACAATATTTGTAATAGAGTGAAATATAACAGCTGATAACAGTGAATTATGATAAATCATACTTTGCATTTACTTTACATTTGTTGCTATGCCAACGTGATACAACATACCGATGCGCGGCGTGGATGATTTGACGTTTTTCTTATCTTTTCTTTTTATTAATTTTGACGTTTAAAATTGTCAAATGTTAAGTAGGTAGTGATTATTAAGTGGCATATCAAGAACTCGTTTAAAATCAAAAAATGATTTATGAGATTGATAATGAGTCCTGTACACCACCAGAGATAGTAGAGGCGGCCAAATCAACAAGTCATGGATTGCTACCACAAAGTCTAAGGACCATTACATGTCTGCCTATAAAAACTTTCTAGACTGGAGGATTGCTAAAGGCATAAATTCGTTTTCCGAATCCGTGTTATTAGTATAATATTATAGTTGCCATTTTAACGGAACAAAAATCAATCTCCCGGTTGACTAAAGAATATTGGTACGATATTTTTATGCAAGGAACTTGAAATAATATCAATGAAATTCAAATACATATATAACTTTAAATAAAACACAAATTAACAACTTTAGTTTCACAAAACAAGAAAAAGTCGGATGCTTGTACTCGAATTTATCATTCTTCAACAACTGTACTCATATAAATTAAAAGGCTCAGATTTTCTGGAATTCAGAAAAATTAACGATTACAGATAAATCTTACCAAATTTAAGAATAAATCTTTGTGAATGACACAGATGCAACGAATAAACACTCAGATAAAGTTTATACGATAATTCGATTCAATATAACTTTGCATTAGTGTCGATTTGTCTTAACGATTTTTCTAACAACTAATTGGTACAATTTATTGCTCCCAATAAGTCTTTACGTGTGTATTCAGCTTTAGTGGAAAAAACGTTGCAGATAAAACATACAGATTAAGTTGTATTCACATTTAATTTCAGTTTGTTATGGTTAGTTTTTGCTATTTGTTTAAATAAGTTTTTAAAACATAAATAGAGTCATAACTCCCTTGAGACATTATTAACGGAATTAAGATACCATAATTTCTTCTACCTTTTATAGGTATAACAACCGTTAAATTCAATAGAGATCTAACTACTCTAATAATTCATTTACATCATTAATGTCACATATAATAAATTTACAAGAGAAATGTTTCATCGATATCCCCTACTACAATATTTTTCGTTCGCAACCACTGAAGATATTTTTGATATTCTTTTTTGTAAATGGATTCACCCTTAGATAGAAGTAACGCTTCTTATGCTTTTTCAGTTTTTTTATTATTTTTTCCATTTTAATGGAAAGGTACTCGAACCTGGGCCGAAAGGCTTTTTTTGACAAAAACTGAACTCGATTAACAAAAACGGTCGATTTATAAACAGGTTGTTTAATACAATAGTAACCCGGCAACAAAGTTTCTACAACCAGCGTTAATACAAATATACCGGAAGATTAATAAATAGAAGATTTGTCTCGTTCTAAAATGGGTCAAAATATACTAAATTCGGTAAAAAATAAAATTATCTATGTACCACAGGAATTATAAAGTGTTAATAATAATTCTGGATAAAAATATTGTATTCATCTATAGTTCTAGACCATTAAGTTCTAAAAGCAACAACGAAAAACATTTTCACATGATATTGTTGCTGTTATTTAGAACAAAATTAATATTTTTAAATAAATCAACAGATACTGGGAAAACACATTGTAGCATTTTGTTTTCAACAGAATATTATGTGGTAAATTATTCAGATTTAGTGTTCATATATCATTAATATTAATTTTAATATGTGTGTATGGCCAAATTTATTATTGGAATTATATTGGACAGCAAATATTTCAGTTAAATATAACAATTTTTGATGTTTACTAGACGATGCCAATGGATAATTTTGCAATGAACTTATAAACGTTATTAATACAACGTGTGCGTAAAATGACATCTAGTTAGCAAAGTGGAGATACAAATATTTAGATAACTTTTTACATGCTAAAGAAAACCAATAAATATATGCCTTGTTTTCTGCTTTAGTAGATAATGTTCTTAAATTTAAGTTGTAAAAAAAATTAGACGTTTATTATAATTAATGTTTTATTATTACCTATATTTTCATTTTCCTTCAGTTATTAGAAAACTAATATGATATATTATTATATTTATAAATTTTTAGAATGTTTGTATAAAATAAAGATTTTAGTACTTGTGAAGTAAAACGGTTTTATAAATTTATTATATATTTTTATTTTATATAATATGTCTTTATTCTATGTCTCTGTAAATTTTTATATTTATGGTGTTATAATTTTTTGAAAAATTAAACGTATGTTTGTATACGTAATACAAAAGTATAATTATGTCATTGATTATTTTTTTTTATAATTTATCCTCTTCTTGAAACAATTTTTATCATCTAAAAATCCTTTTATTAACAGAGAAATTAATAACTGACATTAATATGTAAAAAAACAATAAACAATATAAGAAAAAAACGTACTAAAATTTTTAATAAACAAAATATATTATATTATTCAGTTACAATTTATTAAAACATATATTAAAGCATAACAAAATAAAATAATTTTCTCTCCGTATCGTTATCAGTCAGGTAAATATTTTCCAGGATTATTTATTACCAGTAGGTATGAACATATTGTTGCTCTCTCAACTACAAAATGAATCAAAGTTAATTTTACATATAGTTTCAAATTAAGTTTTTATAAGTATGTGTTATACAGTATTGTCTTTGCAAGAGAAAAAACTTTTTTATTATTGGCATTTTGAGAAAAAATGCATACTTCATAAAAAATTTTGCTTGTTCTTAAATGGTTAATTCCGTTTATACTTTTCTAAATTTCTATACCGTTTTAGAGAACATTAAAAAAAACATGAAAATATCGTTGAATTTTTGAAAGTCCTGAAAAATAAAAACGCATTCCTATGGTAATGTAATTTCCTTTTCATCCTTTCATAGATGGTTATTGGTAAAATTTTAATTAACGTCATATTTTTGCGGTTTTAAAATATTAAAGAATGGTTAAAGAAACAAATTTATTAAGTTCAATGCTAGGGAAAGGATGATAATAGTTATTGAAAAATGTGGTACTTTAGCAACAGCAAAAAATATGACTTTAGTTAAAATTAATAAAAACCGTCTATCAAAGAATGAAATCTAAATTATATTACCATAGACGACTTTTGATTTTTAGGACTTCAAAAAAAATTCAACCATATTTTCATCTATCCAAAAAAATCCTTATGGGTTTTTCGCCACTGCACTGCAAGAAAAATCTACAAAATAAAATAGTTATTTTTTGTAAACACTTCTGCGTTAGACCTAAACGGACGCTGCTTGTCAGAAGTTGTGTTTACAGTAATAAAAATTTGCCTGACAAAGAAAGAAATGCTTAACGTTTCGGAAAGTTTTCTCTTTCCGTCGTCGGAAGCAAAAAAAAATATAAAGAATCAAGAAAAAAACTATTTAAAATATTTAAATTGAACTATTCGAGAACACTTTACTTTTTAAAACAGATACGTCTACAAGAAATCGTTGACGTTCTGTTAAAATGACATTATATTAAGTTAAACTTCAAAATTAACAATTACTACCTGATAATCACTTAATAAGGTAAAACCAAAAAGCCCAAACTTTCTGTATGATTATTTTTAAATTTTACGTATGTTATGTTTATTTATGTAATGTTCTTTAAAATGAAAGAAGCGATTGCCATACATTACTAACATCTACAGATGCATGAGCAATACATTTATTTTTATTAGATTGAATTAAAAAAGCCTCTTTTTTTTTCTTAATTTTCTCTAAAACGGTAAGAATATTTCTAAAAGTATCAACGGGATTAACCATTTTAGAAAAAGAAAAAAAAATGTTTTGAACAATGAATTTTTCTCAAAACGTAAATAATAAAAAAGTTTTTCCACTGGTAAAGACACTCCTGGGGTATACTGTAGAATAATTGTAACTTACACGTAAGTCTCTTAAGAGCAGATTGTTCAAATATGTTCTGAAGGATCTGATAGGGTAGTAGATAGGCCAATATCTAGGCCAGCTGTCGTAATAGTCAAGAGGCTTTGTAATTCTATAATCGGGAATATCAATGGATACATATTTAGAACTGGGCCAGCAATCGTAGTCGATAATGCCGTGTCGTGGGGTGTATTGTAAACCAAGCATTTTTCTGCAATGGAAATAGTTTACCTGTTATTGTTTACACATAAATGCCTAATATACAGGGCGAATCTTAAATAAGTGCAAATATTTTTAGGGGTAGTATATTTCGACTTCGAATTTGTCGGCTTTTTGTTAAAAACCATAGTTTCTTGATAATATAACAAACATAAGTAGTTGATTAAATTTACAAGAAAGAAAACCCAGAAAAGATACGTTGGTTCTCAAAATTTGAGCAAAAAATATTTTTTTTTTGCTAAAAAAAAGTAAAATAACTAGGTTATTTTGAACTTATTTCAAAAACGGTAAAGAGAAAATATGTTTCTTTTATCGATATCTACCAGCCCTGAAAATATTTCAACTCATTTAAGACTCACCCTGTATATTGATAAAAGTGCTTTATATTGATGTCGATATAATTGTGTGTAAGAATTATGTTCAAATAACCATATGAATAATGTTAATAGTAATCATTCTCATTTAATGTATAAAAAGTGCGATTATATCACAAAATTGTCTACTTCTTTAAATAAATTTATATGATAAATGTCATCTGTTGTCATTTCTAAACAAGTACACAAGTATTCCAGCTATTTTAAATAGTTTTAATTTTTAATGTAATATAACTACAGAATTCATAAAGAATATTTAAATTAATTTGCTTATTACCGCTTCAGAAACATGCCAAATATAAACAAATAATTATTTATAAATAGAAATTGGGTATTTTTAAAAATATCTAACATCAAAAGCACTTTTACCAGATGTCCAATAACTGAAACTCAATACTTACAATGATTTTATACGATCGAAATAAACTCGAAAAACTTAATAAGGTTTCACTAAGCGAAAATTTTCAAAACAAAGCGTTCGTTCGTCATCAAGATTTCAGGTGTTGTGGTGCGAGTCACCATTTGAGATATTTTGCGCCATTGAAAAATCGTTGATTGGCAGATTCCCAAGATTTTCGTAGTGTGTCTGTGTGTGTAATGCGATGGTGTATACTTCTCTTTATTCAACCAAGTGTGTAATCGATAATTAGGTAAAAAGTGAACGCTAATTAAGATGAATAAATCTCGAGTAATTGGTAAACATGTAACCCATTTAACAGTAATTAATCCAATTTCTGGCTCGCATAATTTTGTAATACCTTCAGTTGCTGATATACATAGACCAGTTTTTGTCCAATACGTAGTAAATGTTCAAATAATTAACTATTCATACAATAAAGAAAAACGGCGTCAAAGACGGCTGGAGAATGACAATCTCTCATCATTTTGGCGAGGTCAAGCCCTAGACATCCTTTACTTTACCCGTGCTTATCACTACCAGTATTATTTTTATATTGAGTAAAAATTATTTTCAAATGGTGTAGTTTCAGAAAATTTCGAGAAAAAATAATTTTTTGTTAACAGATTTGTGTGTCTTGAAATGTTCTATTCTTTTTTAATCTTTCTATAACTAGTGTTAATTTTTTTACAAGTGTTATGTCAATTTTTAGTCTAGAGAATAACCTCACCAAAATTATCATCGATGGTCATTCTCCAGCCATCTTTGACGCCTTTTTTTCGATTATACGTTAATATTATAGATTTATTTTAGAAGAATCTCTAGTTTTTAATGTCATACCTTTATGGCAGTTTTATTTGTGAATATAGATACATTTATGCCATATTTGTTTAATATCCTTGATGTTTTGAGAGTACTTAATCTGAATAATTTTTAAGTACTTGTAAAAATTTTGAATGGGTTAGTAAGTCAGTGAGTAAAATTTATTTCATTTCAAAGATATTTGTTTTTCTTAATTATTAAATATTTCATATAAACATAGTTCTGTTTAAAGATTGTAGTTGGGTGAGACATTCCCAAATATTAATAAAATAACAAAAATAAAATAAAAATCTTAACGTTACTAGTTAAGTTATTTAACATTTAGTTTTAAAGCGTATATTTTTCTTCATTTATCAAGCTTCCTTTTTGACATTTAGCCAATCAGACAATTATTTATTTCCTTTTTGTCAGAAAACTATTTCTTTGAATTTCGTACCGTATGGTCGAAAAAAATCAGCGTCCAGTTGGCTTGGAAATCTCAATCAGTGACATTCCTCATATAATTTTACATATAAAATGACAGCGATCTTCATTTCATAGCCATCGTTGACGCCGCGCGCCGTTTATTTTTGATCATACGGTATTATAAATACTGCCTGCTTAAAACTTTATGAGTGTATTTATAAAAATATATCTCGTATTTTCACTCTTTAATGACATCTAATAGCTGATATTTATTAATAATATCGATAAGATCAAAAGAAAACAGCGCAAAGTTGGCTTGGAAATGACAAAGAACTGATTTTTTATCAAAGTGTCACAATATGACATGGCCAGATATGTTGTTTTATATTACTTGGCGTTTAAAGTCATAGGCTACTGGTTAAAATCTAAAAAAATATAGGACGCTTTAAAACTGTAATTTAATGTATAGTAAGTAATATGTAGGTACAATAAAAAAATAACTAATTGAATATCCTTTTCGCTAGTGAAATAAAAAATGGATTTCTACCTGAAAAAAATGATTTATGATAATTTTTTATTAGCTCATATCCATGACAACTACGACCAATATAATATGACATTCGAAAAATTTAATTTTTGAATTAGATAGCCACATGTATTTTTCTATATGCGACAGTGGCTGTGGTAGGTAATCATTAAATTTGACGTTTAGGCTATACAATTTTTTATAGGCAGATTTTTTCGTCCAAAAATGTATAATAATATTTTTCTCAAAAACGATTAATGTTAGATATACAGTGTTCAATATCAAAATTCATAAAATTTTACAGTGAATTTAAATATGTAATAAAAATGGTGGTACCTCTTTCGAAATAAGAAAGTTGCTGTCAACTTTCGGTGTTTCCAGAAGTGCAGCCATATTGAAAATATTTTTAATCGATATATCTCGTTGTGAAACAAGAATGTCCAAAAAATCTTCGATCTAGTAGTTCTCTAGAAATTCTGTATATTGCTGATTAATCAAACCATCAAAAAATCATAAATATAAATATTGTATTAAACAATTTAGGATAAGAAATGAAACTAATGTCAAACTTTATATTATAGTAATAAATTAAAACCATCGATCAATGAACTATAGAATACTCTTATAAGGTGTAGCATAAATAAATAACAAAACTAATATTTAATAATGAGTTTATTTTAAAAAAATATACGTTTTATAAAAGTTAACATTGACAAAATTTTAAGTAGTATAACGTGTAAATGAATACATTAACAAAAAGTTTACATTTTATTTAATTTCCTATAATGTCTAATAAGAGCTGTATCTGGATACGCTGGAACTCGATGTCACTAAACTGCTTTCGTTCGAATATAAGTTTTGTCTAAACTGTAACAAAAAAAGACAATGAATTAAACAGAATAATCGAAAGGTAATTTATAACAATTTAGCAATTGTTATAAATAAATAGTTACCTACTAAACTTAGATTGTTCTATTTATACTTTTTAATTATATAATAAAGTGTTCAAACATAAAAAAAATATTCATTTTTATTTTATTATTTCTTAATTGCTGTAACATATTGAATATTTGTTATTTTTTTTACTGGATTTATTAAAGCTAATGGATTAACATTTTATTGATAGAAAAGAAATTAAATGTTATTTACATTGTTTATTTGTTGAGCAAATAAATATAGAACTGTTTTAAATTGAATATTTTTGGTCTTCCAAATTGCAGGTAATAAAAATAAATATCACGTTGTGTGATGAAATTTTTACAGTACAAACAATTTATTTTATTTATAATTTGTTTTAAGTAATAAAAACAAATTATAACTTGATAAAATTAAATGCAAAATATGTTTTTTTTTGTTATTTTAAAAATTATTTTTAATACAATTATTATTTTAGATTCATATTTATTAAAACTTTTATTAAAAAAAATTGAATTAAAATACTAAAGTAATATGCTAAAAAAATTTAAATGAAAAGTAAAACTTATATACAAAAAGTATAAACTGTATATACAATAGTTCGCTTATACAGGGTGAGTTTTGAACTAGTGCAGATATTTTTAGGACTGGTAGATTACGATAAAAGAAACCTATCTTTTCATTACCGTTTTTCAAATAAATCCAAAATAACCAAGTTATTTTACTTTGAAAATTTCCAAAAAAATATGTTTTTGCTTAAATTTTGAGAACCACTAGATCTTTTGTGGATTTTCTTTCTTGTAAATTTAATCTACTACCTATGTTACCATATTATCA
Source organism: Sitophilus oryzae (assembly GCF_002938485.1). Taxonomy (NCBI): domain Eukaryota; kingdom Metazoa; phylum Arthropoda; class Insecta; order Coleoptera; family Curculionidae; genus Sitophilus; species Sitophilus oryzae. The sequence goes on along the minus strand of NW_022145740.1, from coordinate 107,355 downwards.
AGAAAGTATGTTTTTTAACTGAAAATTAAAAAAAAAATTTCAAAAATTCCAATTTTTTTTTTGCGAAAAAAAACTTATGATCGTGTTTCTGGAGTCGAAATATAATACCTCTAAAAATATTTGCACTTATTTAAGACTCACCCTGAATAAAAAAAAGAACTAATAAGAATAATTGTATACTTACTAAACTTGGAGTGGTCAGCCATCTTCTGAATGGTCTATTCCTGTAAGTGATTTTTAGTCTGTAAGGCCAGAAATCGTAGAAATTGTAAGACCTATGGATTCTATAGTCAGGTATAGATCTAGTATCCCCCAAGTAATATTCGTTTCCATACACGGGGTTGTACCTGGCTTTAAGCATTGCTAAAAATAAACACAGCTCACATTACTCACTAACATTTTATAAAGTTTATTTTTTATGAAATAACCGTTTTAATTAAAACTAATTTATTTCCGGGAAATATTTAATTGGCTAATAGAGAGTTTAAAAAGCTTAAACATTAATTTTAATATTTTAACTAGTTAATTAAACACGGATTAGTAATTATATTTGGAGTTTAAACTTGAAAATCCTGGAGAAATGTTTTAATTAAAGACGTATGATTAAATTGGCTTTCTAAACAAGTTAAATAATTGAAAAATAAAAGGTTGTACTTACTTTTTGTGTCTGTTGAATAACCACACACCACCGAACAAACCAAATGAATGTTTTCGAGTTTCGCTTAAATTTTCTCAATGTTCGCTTTGTTTTGGAATAGTGCCAGGATACGTTTACTTATTATTCAAAAAATTCCGGGCATTATAATAACACATTTGTCAGAGAATTTTTTGATTCATTTCTCTGTTTTGTTTCTATTTTTAAAAGATCTGTTTTGATTGAATTATTTTTTTTAAGAAAGAATGTTTTAATATACAAGGTGGTAAGAATCAAGGCAAGGTATCGGACTTTACACCAAAGTCATATAGACCGATAAGCCTATCCTCCTTCCTACTGAAAACGCTAGAGAGGCTCTTGGATAGGTTTTTAAGGGACGAAGTGCTAAGGGATAGTCCCCTAAGCAATCGTCAATATGCATACCAACCAGGTAAATCCACGGATGCTGCATTAGATGATTTAAATAGGCTTATTTCAAAGTCGATAGAGGACAAAGAAATAGCAATGGCCGCTTTTTTAGATATTGAGGGAGCATTCAATAATGCTACTACCGACTCACTAGTAAATGCAATGAGTAGAAGAGGTACACCTGCAGTGGTATGTAGATGGATAAGGGCCGCCTTAGAAAACAGGATAGTGATTTCCACTCTAGGGCAAGCTACTATCAAAGCAGTAGCGGGTGGAGGTTGTCCACAGGGAGGAGTGTTATCTCCTCTACTTTGGGCAACCTTGGTAGATGACCTCCTCAACGAACTGTCCACACAAGGTTTTTATTGCCTAGGATATGCAGACGACATCGTAATTGTGGTCAGGGGCAAGTTTGCTGGTATGATATCAGAAAGAATGCAGACAGCCCTAAACAAAGTTGACAAGTGGTGCAAACAAGAGAGACTGACAGTCAATGCTCAGAAAACACAAATTGTCAATTTTACAAAAAAGATAGCACCAAAAGGCCTAAAACCACCAGTGCTAGGAGAAACGGAGATTTCATTTGCCAAAGAAACAAAGTATCTTGGGATATTTTTTGATCAAAGGCTTACATGGAATACTCACATAGCGAAAGCAACACAGAGGGCTGCCATCTCTTTAGGTAGGTGCAGAAGGATGTGTGGAAAAAACTGGGGACTTAACCCTAAAATGACTCTATGGCTATACACAAGGGTAGTAAGACCCATGATAACCTACGGGTCGGTGGCGTGGTGGACAAAGACATCGCAAGTGGGTGCGGTAAGGCTGTTAAGTTCCACACAAAGGCTTGCGTGTCTGTGTGTAACTGGGGCCATAAAAACCACTCCTACAAATGCGATGGAAGTCTTGTTGAACTTACCACCACTACATATTTTCATACAAGGCGAAGCCAGATCTGTCATGCACAGGTTAATTCACGGTCAGCAGCACATAAGCCAAACGCATAGTGCTGCTAACCAGAAGCTAATCGAAGAGCTAAAAGCAGACAAAGTATTGGGATTGCCAATTGATGCAACAGCTACTAGGTATAGCTTCAACAACAAATTTAATATAACCATACCAGGAAGGGAAGACTGGAGTAAAGGTGTACCCATTCAAGCTGAGGCAACCTGGTATGCTCAAAAACGTCAGAAGGCGTAGAAGCTGAGATAGTAGGACCGAAACAAGGGAGATCCTTCCACGTAAGCCTATCCAAGGATGTCACAATTTTCCAGGCAGAAATAACGGCAATCCACTATTGTGTAGAAGAAATAATAAGGCAACAAAGAACAAATCGTTCTGTGGCGATCTTCACAGACAGCCAAGCGGCGCTAAAGGCACTCAGCTCCACGGAGGTCAATTCTAGACTAGTGGGGGACTGTGTGCGTGCTCTGAATACTTTGGGCGAACGTAGCACTGTTACGTTGGCCTGGGTGCCAGGGAACGAGGGTCACAAGTGTAACGAAAAGGCAGATGAAAGGGCCAAGCAAGGCTCATCAATGCCATTCATAGGCCCAGAACCCTTCTGCGGCGTTGCAAAGGCGGTCATGAGAATGGCCACGGAGCGATGGGTGGCCAACAAATCTCTAGAATGGTGGATAAACTCACCAGGGCAGAGACAGGCGAAAAGGTTCATTGTAGAACATTCACCAAAATTCACGGTAGACTTGATAAGCAAGGACAGAAAGACAGTCAAAGCTGTAGTAGGTCTACTAACAGGGCATTGTAAGCTAAATAGGCATCTAAAGCTGATGGGATTGACAGACGAAGCTATGTGTAGGTTCTGTCAATCTGAAGAAGAAACGTCAGAACACATTTTATGTCGGTATGACAGCCTGGCAAATGTGCGGTTCCCGGTAATAGGCAATGATAGGCCATTGCCAAGGAGCTACATGGAGGGTTCAGTCTCCAAGTTGCTAAACTTTGTTAAATGGATAGGACTGGAGAATGTAATCTAAGGATCAGAAGAGGACCACAATAGATCTGAGAAGGTCGCAGTGGATCAGGCCGAAAGCCACCTCTAAGAATCTAATCTAAGGTGGTAAGAATTATAATCGAATAACTTCGGCAACGTATTCTGCAGATAAAAATAAGTCAAAAAATTTGTATAAAATCATGTCCTAAAATGCTCCCTTTTCAAGATACAGGGTGTAAACGTTTCATTTTTATTTTGTTTTTTTCTAAATAATGCTTATTTTTGGATAAAAATTGGTGTTTGGGTGCTTTTTGACATTCGATTTCAATACCAGTATGACTCCAACTTAGTTCACACCAAATAAAATTTTAATCACATGATTAATTAAGCCTGACCGGCACAGCGTTGCCCTTTTTTATATATTTTCCTTTAATCAAAATATTTTAGGAAACAAAAATAAATTAATTATAAACATATAAACAATTATTATTTACATCAACAAAACTCACATTCTTAACAGCACTTAAGGCACATAAAGGCCATTACTACCGCTTTCCCGTTCAAATTTTTAAAAAAGTTACGATGAGTTTTTTACGGCTATTAAGTTATCTTGTACACTTCGGACTAAAAGAGGTTCTAAAAAGAACAATGTTCGACTGCAAGGTTTAGTAAACATTTTTAAGTTTAAAGTATTACAACTCATTTAAACCAAAAACTCATAATCATTCGTAATACAAAACTAAAGTGTCAAAACGAATGAGAATGTCAGGAAATAAATAAATAAATGTGGCAACTTGACATTTTTTAGAGTAGAATCCCAAGCGGGAAATATAAGTTCCAGTTAGTCAGTCCGGCGCCGAATATGTCCATGGTTGGCAACAATGAATTTAAAAATCGCGCCCCCGATTACGTAACTAAAAGATTAATTGGTATCAAGAATTCATATTTTTTAAATGTTTTGAAAAGTAATAACATTTTGTTCGTCCCTGTATTACTCTACTAAGTAAAAAAATATACGTTTTTCCATTTTTTGACATAAAAATGGTCTCTTGGTAAAAACCGCTGTCAGTTATGATTTCAATATATTTAAAATCAAAATAATCAATACATTTCATCCTTGACAAATACTAAACCGGTTGACTAGGTAATTATTAAACTATAATAATAAATTTGGAAATGTTTTTGTGTCGAAGGTTCAACAGAAACTATTTTATTATAATTTATTCTAGAAAAAGTTCAATTAAGTCCCATTAACATAGAAATTTTCTAATGTCAAAAAACGCGCAGACAGCAATGTTCATCTACGTTATTTCAGAAATTATTTGGAAAAAATCGAAACAAAAATAAAACTTCTAAAGCCAGTATCCTTGAAACTAAGCATTCTAGAACAACAATTTACACAAATTTCTTAACTTATTTTTATCAGCAGAATATGCCTGTCGAAGTTCCCCGAATACGATTCAGACCACCCTGTATAATAAGTGTTTTATTAATTATGTAGTAAGGTACTTAACCATATATTTTATTTGGCCATGAAGAAATCGAAATAATTATAAACAACATTAATTATTATTATTTCATTTATTAGAGAAAAATAACAAAAATATATTTTATTTATATTGCATTAATAATAATTTAATCAAATTTCTTGAGACTTTATTTCGTTGGCTTATTGGGCAATGTATGTGAGTTCCCTCAGCTAAAAAAAAACAAAAAAATATATTGAATATGCGTTTTGTATATACTTAAAAACTTAATCTTTACAAAAGGTTACCTCAAAAAGTTGGATAAATACATAGAAACATTAGATATTGAAAATATACTAGAAAGTTACCTTTCTTAAAGTTTGAAACGTAAAATATATCCAATGAAAATTTTAAAAAATTGTATTTGTATTTATTTCATAATTTAAATGAAATGCTCTACAGAGGCAAGTGATTTTAAATTACCACATGATTTTAACTTTAAATATAAAACAGAAAATATTAGTTTTAATTCAACAGAAGATCTATGGAATAAAGTTCAAGAGATCTCCTGATATTTTTTCTGTTTTATTCGAGAGAAATTACTTCAGAAGTATATTGCAGATAAATATATAAAAATATATAATTAAAATAATAATTATATCAATAATAATATTTAATCGCTGCTAGAATAATTTTAATCCATTAATAACTGTATACATTTGCTGAAAACAATATTTATATCAAAAACTGTTGATAACTGTAAGTTACTAACATCAAACAAGCATCTATTTCTGTAGTTTCTACATCCTTTATGTCTTTCTTTCATAATTTTTATAAGATAAATAAAAAATTATTTTTTCTTGTTACTAGTACAAACAGTATAATTTTCTACTTTAAATCAATCATATTTTTGTTGTTATATGTTAATATATTGTGTAGTTAAGTTTCTGTTGTGAAATATTTATATATGTAAGTTAAATTAGCAATATTCGTTGGAAAAATTATACTGACAAATGATAAAAAATCACAATTGTTTGAGATATGATACATCTTTTATAATTATTAAAAAAATATATTACACTTATTAGAGAATACAATTTATAAATTAAAAATATTTATCACAATTTTTTGAGGCCTGGTACTCATTTCATATTTATTTTAAAAATACTCACACGAAGAAGCTTATACAATTGCCTGCGGTCTCTCTGGTTTTGGAACCAATAGCGATAGCTCCATGGCCAATTAAAATAATAGTCGAGTGGTTTTCGTACTCTATAATCAGGTGTGTATCGGTACTCGTCGAGATAAGAGTAGTCTCTACCGAATACAGGGTCGTATTTTAGGGCTAAAGGCATTTTTCTAAAAATTTAGAAACAATAAAATTACTTAAAAAAATAGGTCTTTATATTAGTTACTATATATAATAATTATCAATTCAATGATTAGACGTCTAAAACATTATAAAAATCATATTATGTTCTCTTCTATATCTCAGTTCTTAAAGTAGTTTAAATAAAGCCAAAATATATGATCTGTGATGTGTGGTATAACTTGTTTTTAGCACTCCGGGTGAAACATTTGAATATGTCTCTTCAGATATATCATAGTTATATGTGGTCATAGTTTCATAATATCATATGTTACATAAAAATAATTGTATAATTCTATCGTTTTATTAATGGTTATTATTTTTAATATTCCGTTCATAAAAATTATACAGGGTGCGTCTTAAATAAGTGCAAATATTTTCAGGGCTGGTAGATAAAAGAGACATATTTTCTCTTTACCGCTTTTCAAATAAGTCCAAAATAACCGAGTAATTAGAGTTTAAAATTAAAAAAAATATATTTATTTTTAAAAAAGTTTTAGTCACCGAATTTTTTTCTGTATTTGCATCCTTTTTAGTGCTGTAACCATGGTACTATCCAAGATTAAGAAATTATACCGTTGGAAAATTTGCGGTGAACAGGCAATTCTAAAAAGTTTTCTAAAATATACAGGAATTGACACACATTACAGAAAATGTATGATTTTTAACATTTTTTTACAAAAAAAAACAGACGAGTTCATAGGTTTGAGATATATCACCCCTAAAAATATTTGTATTTATTTAAGACTCACCCTGTATATTTGGTGTATCCGAGTCCATCAATAAAATGTAATTTAAACTATCGAATGACACTTATCGCCTTTTTGAAACTAAGTTTAAATAATGTATTTACTACAGTTGAGGGAACATTTAACAGCAAAACTTCTTAGTATACCTAATTCCTCGTTTTAAGATATAAACCAAATAATATATAAAAAATATTTAACAACAAAAATAAAAATGTACATAAGTGTGTTGGTTCATTACTTTCTCCACAGATGTAATATATTTTCTGGATGTCATTTTTATTGACATATCGGAATAATCCATCAAACTTTATTAGATTAGAAAAAATCAACCAGCATATGTGCCGAAAAAGGTAAAACCCAGCCTGTTTTTTTCTCACTTAAAATGTTCAGAAGTTGTTAATGTTATATTAGGTTTATATTTAGAAGCGGGAAACTTTTTGACAGTTCTGGATGATACATTGCTTTTTAATTTCATTGGACTACTAACTTATAATCCTAAACCACCTAATCTGGTGTATAAAAGACCGCAAATTTCTAAAAATAAGCATAAATTGCAATAGAAACGATACTTTTACTATTTTACAAATATTTACCAATTTATTTTAATACTGGATACTAAATATATTAATATTTTTTACACTTTTGTATTATACAGGGTGTCCCAAAAATAAGTGCAAATATTTTAAAATAAGTGTAAATATTTCGGCCTCAGAAATACACCCATGAGGTATTTTTTGCAAAAAAAATTGAATATTTCGAATTTTTTTTAATTTTAACTTAAAAAAACATAATTTCTTGATAATATGGCAACATAGGTAGTAGCTTAAATTTACATGAAAGAAAATCCAGAAAATATCCAGTGGTTCTCAAAATGTTAGCAAAAAATGATCTTTTTTGGGAAATTTTCAAAATAAAATAACTCGGTTATTTTGGACTTATTTGAAAAACGGTAAAGAGAAAAAATATTTCTTTTGGTCAGATCTGCCACCCCTTAAAATATTTGACACTTATTTTTGGGACACCCTGTATAAATACAGGATGAGCCTTAAATAAGTGCAAATATTTTAGAGGTAGTATATTTTGATCCCAGAAACACGTTTATGAGGTTTTTTTTCGACAACAGATTTTTGGAAATATTTTAAATTTTTAGTTGAAAAACATAAAATGGCAACACAAATAGTAGATTAAATTTACAAGAAAGAAAACCCAGATAGAATCCAGTGGTTCTCAGAACTTAACCAAATTTTTTTTTTAATTTTTAAAGTAGGTGTCCGGTGGCGTAGAGGTACAGGCTCTCGTCTACCAATCTCAAGGTTGTGGGTTCGAATCCTACACTCGGGATTTCATCAGCCGATTTTTTTATTAAAATAAAAATAGTTTGGGTACCTAGGTCGACTCAACCTTAAATGAGTACTTGTGATTCACAATCCTGAGGTAATAATAGGCGGTTGAAGCGTAATGCTAGCCACATTATCTTCCTTGTATACCCAACGGCTCTAGCATGGCAAGCTGTACCTTGCTACTCCCAAGGCGTTAAACGCTATATACGGGAGCTATTATTATTATTTTTAAAGTAAAATAAGTTATTTTTTTATTTTTTCACAAAAATTTTTTTCTGCAAAATTTGGATTTTTTTGGGGAAAATTTATTGGGATTTCTTTTAGTTTTTAGTTAAAAAACATAATTTCTTGATAATATAGCAACATAGGTAGTAGATTAAATTTATAAGAAAAAAAATCCAGAAAAGATCCAGTGGCGCTCAAATTTTAGCTAGAAATATGTTTCTTTTATCGATATTTACCAGCCCTGAAAATATTTGCACTTAAAAAAAATAAAACACTAAATCACCACAATACACCAAAACACTTTTACTTTTACACAAATTTGTGTTTTTAATTATTAACGTTGAAGTTTGTTCCTCTAATTTCAGTGTAAATATTCAGAACGACAAAATTAGTTGTACTAATTTTCAATGTAGTAAAAAAGCTTTTAAATTTAGCCAATAATTATACTTCAAAATTTGCGAGTAAAGTAGTTTTTGATCTTAAATCTAATGACCTTAAACTTTTAAATATGAAATATAGTTGAAACCACTAATTTATTCCACTAATTTCGTGGTTCTGAATGTGGCTTTTGAAAAAGAATTTTGTAATCTAGTATAAAAGAACTTAAAATTCTAAAAATAAGCATATATTTTGCAATGAAAATATCATTTAAATCTACAAATATTTACAAACATATTTTTAATACCCTTTAATAAACATATTAATATTTTATAGTTTTGGATTGTGTATGGAAAATATCCAAAACATGAAAACAACATTTTAAAACGCATCATTCCTTGTCATTCTACATTAAAAAATATTATCGTGCACAGAAAATAGAGATATAAAACACAAAGTAATTTTAAATTAATAAATACATAAAAACTTACGTTTAATTTAATACACTTAAAACAAGAAATTTGTACTATTTTAACCTGGATATTAGACGGTCAAACTTTCAATGGAATATGTTCTTGAGGTAAAGATTGCGATTTAAATTTAAAGTGCCCGAGTTGTGAGTGTGTTGGTACAGGGCCAAAACATAGTCGGTGTGTGTATATTTATTTATATTTTATGTAATGAATTTTAAACAACTGTCACATAGTTGGAAGAGTCCTCAGCGTTCCGATGAATCAGAATTTTTGTTTTATTTTTCCCGAAAACTATTCGCAAAGGTGTGTCAGCTTTAATAAGCGTAATACAGGTGTGATTTATATATTTTCAATTTATTTTTAGGCGGGGTTTTTTGTTGGGTGGGATATAATCAGTCATAGTTATGAAAATAGTTTCGAGATCTCGACAATTCAATCAAAATAAATTGAGGTTGCTCCAACTTAATGTTTTAATGTTTTAATCAATTAATAAATTAGTTTTGATGTATAATTTTGTAATATAAACATTTTCGTTAATTTTTTTATTAGTTTGGATATAAACTATATTACCTATACTATATTTGTAGGATCACAGATTAGGTATCCTATATGTATACAGATAAAAATCTTGTCCCTAATTCGTGGCACGAAAATTGTTTTTTATGACGATGTGCAAACGAGTCAAATTTCCTGTGCGCAAAAATAAACTCGCGTAAAATAACAATAAACAGCGTAATAGAGAGATATCGCTAAACTCAATAGCGTGCATGGACGTTAATAAGGCCAGGTGTTATTTCCTTTACGTGAGGTAGTATTAATTCTCTTCATTTATAGTTATCAGATCGGAAAGAATTCTGATCGCGTCGCGTCCGCTATTTAAACTTAACCTAACTTTGAATTTAAAACTTTGAAATTGTTTTGTTTACTAGGTATTTTAAAACTAAAGGGCTGAAGTGCTTATTTCCAGTGCTTTATTGTTCAACGTCTGCCAGTGGGTTTAGGGCAACAAGCAACAAATTCTCTTAGAAGGGCTAAGTCGTCATCTGCTGTAAATCTAAGACTCTTTATAGGTTCTTTAGTATTGGAAGAGGTGGAATCCATATTTTAAGCCATATTTATTTAATTAAAACTAATCCCAGCTAATTAAATATCAAATTACCTAATAAAACTAAATTCAAAACAATTCAAACATAACCTAAAATAAAAGATCTCGCCGGCCGGCTCCGGTTGTCAAATACCCGCACATGCCCATTTAAGCAATTTTTAAACGTTATCAGAGGTTATTTAGAAAGAGCGCCTGGCGTAATTGATCCGCAAATTACGTCAGGCGGTAACGTTATTAGCGGGTGTTGCGTTAAAAATTGACTCGCGCATATCGTAACCATGATAAGGTACGCGTAAATACTGAATGACGCTATTCAGTTTTCCGATATCTCTCTAATAGCTGTGCCGGTCAGGCGCTGTGCACAATTTTAGAGGCCATAAGTGGGCGTGCTATGTGCGCAAACTAGTCACCTAACTAGTGCCCGATTCCGAAAATTGGAACCACGAAAAACAATAAAGAAAAAACAAAGATTATAATCGGTATAATCTGTGGTAGGATACTATACCGGGTGCGTCTCAAAAGTGGCTCACCCTTATAACTTTTTTATTTTTTCCAGATAAAAAAAACGAGTTTTGGTGTATTAGTATATGACATAAATTAGTATTGATTGACGTATTCAATTCTTTTTGGTCACTTCCTTTTCCACAGGAAAATAATACAAATTTTGATTTATAAATGACGCCCTTGGTATTTATTTACTTCCCTAAGGCTCCTTGATTAAAAAGTAATGTTTTTAACACAGCCATGGCACTCTAGATTGAAATTTAAAATACGATTTTTTTTAAGCGGGAATGTTAAAAGCTGACATATTATGATATGTCATTCTATTCAGAGTGTCATTTTCTATCGAATAAAGTAAAAAAATACCGAGGGTGCCAATTCAGGGTTCGGAAGTAGTTAAATAAAAGGTAATTTACCTGTTTAACTACGTGTAGTTTTTCTTCAAAAATTACGTCTTTTCCCGTTCATTAACTACATGAAATCTACGTTAATGAACTACGTATTGATATTATGATAAAAAAACATACTATAAATAAAAAATTTCATTTTGATAGGAACATGTAATGCATAGGCTTTTTATGTAATTAAAGAATTACCAAATCATAAAAGAACAGAATTTAATGAATAACACAATATATTAAAATTATTATAAAATACGAAAACTCAAAATATTTAGACACATTATGTGTTTTCTAGCTTCAACTTATTATAATCTCACCTCAAACCTGCCTCAAACCTTTGATATTTAAAAGTTACATACTTAGGTTACATAAACTACACCCTCTACATAAACTACATTAACTACATGTAATGTAGTTTATGTAGTTTTTAAGAGTAACATGTAAATTTCCGAACCCTGGGTGCCATTTAAAAATAAAAAGTAATAGTCATTTTCGGTGAAACAGGAAGTGACCGAAAACAACTGAATACGTCAATCAATCCTAATTTATGTCATATACTAATATACCAAATATCGTCTTTTTACCTGAAAACATATAAAAGTTATAGGAGTGAGCCACTTTTGAGAAACACCCGGTATTATCATATCCAATTCTTCAGGTTTCTTTAGTAGAAGCATTGATAAAAACATTTTTTTAATCTCCCTCTATGATTTTAACTCCATGTGTGTCTCAAATTGGTTGATTTAGACTGATCGAATACATCATTATTCCTTAACCTATTATATAGCTCAAATTTTAAAATAATTCAGTAATATGCTCATCTAATTCTAATTCACGTTACCACTACGTATACAGGATCATTTTTTTCATCAATTGTTACAGTAATCATAGTTGATTTTGTTGTCTGTAAAATTAATCATCAATCAGTTTTCAAGAAAACCACTAAAACTAACTAGAATCGATTTCTGACGGATATGTATGAAAATCTGTCACAGAGGTTGACTGAAGGGGACTAAGAGATATGAATAACATGTTTGAATAAACCTTTAGAAGAAGAAAGAAGATCTCGTTGAGGTAAGCACACATTACAAGGAAACTTAATTAACCTTCAATGCCACGACTACAATAAACACTTTAAGCTCTTTAATTTTAAGTTCTAGGCAAGTGTTTTGGTGTCTTCTAGATGTCTGTAAATATCTGCTATAAGACCAAAAATAATCCCAACTTAAATTGCATACCTCATATTGTTTTTTACACTCTTCGTTTTACTGTAAATGTGAAGTATTTATACAGTGTGGCGCCTCACATACAAGAACGGTAGTTTATATGGAAATGAGATTTTGGGAGCATATGTATATTAATTAATTTTTGGCTTATAGGAAAAAAATAAAGGTGAATTTTATTAAAAAACATATGTTAAAACGTGTAACGATTTTGACATATTTCACATTTTGTAAAAATAAAGAGTAAATTTTAAATTTCAATAACAGCTACCTAAATTTTGAATTACCCTGTATAGCTTGATATTTAATTACAATAACCATTGTATGTTAAACTAAATTAAAATTTGACCCGAAAAGTTATTCAGGTTGAGGCAAAACTAATATGGAACAGTGGTCACTTTTAATAGCAAGTTACTCCTTTATTATAAATGGAACACCCAGTATATTATTCCGATGTTTAATGGGGAATTCCTACCCCTCAGACAAAGATTTTCCTAGATATTTTAATTATTATGACTTTGCGTCAGTAGTTTTTTATTATTTGAAAAAAAAACTAGGTGGCTGTGATATACCTTTTGTTAGTTTAACAAAAATTAAAGGATGTAGAGTAAAATACTCAACAGTTATAAAAAGAATACACTTTTAAAACATATTTTAATTATTACAGAATTAAAACTAACATATAAATGTATAATTATGTGACAAAAATTAGCTAGATGAAATCATATGCTCGAAATACTTCCTTTCCTGTTCACTGCGTAAAATGATTCTCTTTTCAAACGATCTTTTCATTTTAAAAGGTATATGTGGAGTTCTACTTCGAAAATCAGCTACAATTATTTCTCTCATATTGTCGACACTAGTTGGTCGAGTTTAATCAGCGGTATTTTACTGAAAACTACTAATATTACGTATATAACCTTATACATAAAAAAATATAAAATTTTACGTAGAATATAAAAATAAAATTAAAAATAGGGTATTAAAACTACTCGTGAAGAGGGCGTGGATGGATTTTTTCTTTGGTGTTTTCTGTTGCCTCGTTCAATTTTGTTTAGTTTTGAACTATTTCCAAAACGTGGCGGTATCTGTACACGAGGCAAAGGACTTTTTTTTCATAAATCTCAGCGAAATAAGTAAATTTAGATGTTTCTAAAACAGCTGTTGTTACGATGATATTTCGCTAATTACTTCACGTTTTATGTTGATATATAGACCATAAGATTAATATTTAAACACGCCTTTATAATATGTAGCATAGACATTTAACAACAAAACTTTTTACTCAATCTGCAGAAATATAATAATTACAAAATGTTTATTATTTAATTTTATTATAATGAATTAATATATAAAATTGTATATGTTTTGTTTGTTTATGCGGCCTTAATGGCGACATCATCAATATATCGAGCTGATTGGGAAAATTATTGATTGACCCGGTGTCGATAAAAGATATTCTTATATACAGGGTGGTCCGAACTGTATTCCGGAAACTTCAGCAGCACATCCTACTGCTAAAAATAAGTAAAAAAGTTCGTATAAATATATGTCATAAAATGGTTAGTTTTGGAGATACAGGGTGTGGAAATTTCATTTTTATTTCGATTTTTTCCAAATAATTTATGAAGTAACGTTAATACGAGTATTTAGATGAAAATTGGTGTTTGGGAGTTTTTTGATATGAGAAATTTGATTTTGATATCAATATGACTCCTACTTGTAGAGGGCGCCACCTACTTGTGTTTCAACTGGTTTGAGGAGTAATAACTTTTCGTCCGTACCTGTATATAACTACCGAGCAAAAAAATATACATCTCTGTGATTTTTTACGTAAAAAATATCTCTTTGTAATAATCACTACGAGCAGCCGTTCTTAAAATATTTAGAATGAAAATAGTCAATACACGTCATTATTGACAAAACATAAACACCTTGAGTAGATAGTTACTTGACTGAAATAATAAATTTGGGAAATTTTTATTTTTTTAAATTAATCATAAACTTTCCTGCGAAAAAATTATGATAAAACAGTTTCTGTTGAACTTTTGGCACAAAAACATTTCAAATTTATGATTTCAGTCTAATAACTATTTAGTCAACATGTTTAATTTATGTCAATGATGATAGCTATTGATAATTTCAATTCCAAATATCTGGAGAACCATTACTCGTAGCGATTCTTACCAAGAAACATTTTTTACGTAAAAAACTTCGCAAATGTATATTTTTTTACTCAGTAATTTTATACAGGTACAGACGAAAAGTTATTACTCTTCAAACCAGTTAAAAAATATGTAGGTGGTGCCCTCTACAAGTAAGAGTTATATTGACATCAAAATGAAACTTCTCATCAAAAAACTCCCAAGCACCAATTTTCATCCATATATTGACGTTGCTTCATAAATTATTTGGAAAAAATCGAAATAAAAATGAAACTTCTACACCCTGTATTTCCGAAACTAAGCATTTTGGGACCTACATTTATATGAACTTTTTTGCTTATTTTTATCTGCAAAATATGCTACCGAAGTTTCCGGAATACAATTCGGACCACCCTGTATAATAATAACATGGTTTGTTATAAATCCATTCAAAAATAAAAAATTATTACACGAACCAAACCAAACCTATAAAAGGCGGACCACCAGAACAGTCACTGCATATTGCCCTGCAGTTTTACGATTTTAAATTTTGAATACATATTTTTTTACTATATTGTAATTAATAATGTTAGACAATGATTAAAACTAAATATTCTTGTGTAACCTTAGAGGAATAGCTAATTTAATCTACAATCGGTATCGGTATGTGATTATTATCGGTATCTTATTTATACTCCATATTAACTTATTTTTCTGAAGCAACCACAACTTTGACAGTTATTGCTTCGTGCGAATTCACAAAATACACTCAAATGCAAAAAAAAAGCAACGGAGAAAATTTTGGTAAAATTTGAACTGTTATATTTTCGTTATTTTTAGCCCTATTTTCATGAATTTTTTAGCAAGCTGTATATAATTATATCAACTTTAATTTGTAAACTCAGTTTTCTTATAAACTTTAGTATTTTGCATATTATACAGGGTTAATCGAGGGAATGTTTTTTACCCTAACTTTGACACACCCTGTGTAATAATTTTGTGTGTAAATTTTCCTGAAATATAATTTTAAGATCAGAACCATGTCTCCTGAGCGTTTTGTTTTTTGGATCATGTCAATACATGCCTTGGTTAATTTTTAAGTGCGAAATGAACTTGCTACCAAGACCATTTGCAATTTTTTCAATTATAATTTATTTTTGAAGTTTTTTTTTCAATATGACAAGGCAGCTTTGGTGATTATTGTGAACTATATACTACTACGAACTACCCATCACGTTCGACGTTTGGGAAATGCTTGGTAGGAGGGTTAGAGGTCGCAAAGCGGTACCAGCTTCATTAAATGAACTTCGCTTGGTCCTTACAAAAGAATGGGAAAACATAACACAATATGATATATTATGCAGCCTCAATGACAACATGAACAAACATATACAGGCAGTTATATAGCAGCCAGGTACGGCAATACAAAGTATTAGGGTAATTTCTACAATTTTTTTTTTGTTCGTATACTTCAGTATTATAGATGTTTTCCTTAATATTGTTAGTTCTGTTGTCGTTATTAATGTTTATTACAACCAGGACTGTATCGTTTAAATTTAGTATAAAGTATCTGATGCAGCGTAATATGACGTTACGAAAATACTCACCAAAACCAACTCGTCTTTTTAAAAAATTACATCAAAAGTAATGATAATTGAAAAAATTGCAAAATTGCAAATATTTCCAGAAATATTTCGTAAAACATTTCGAGGATAGTGTAAAGGCTCATTTAATCTTAATAATAACACGTTTAATGTACAAAAAGGGAGATAAAAATAAAATATAATATACCAAATTATAGAGCTTGGTAATTATGAAACGCTAATAAATAATTTTCTCTTGTAAATGATTTTCTCCACGACCTCTGTAATTTTCATTCAAACGTAGTTTCTGTTATCTTCCCTAAATTATAAAACTTTTTGTGTAGACAAAATGAATATTCTTGCCGAACTATTCCTCCTATTAATTTAAACTTTTCTCTAAGGCAAATTCGTTTGAACTTTAATTATTAAGATTTTCTTTGCGTTCCTTTATTTAAGGAAAAAAAACGAATTTAATTAGCTAATGCTAACAATTAGCAACTGCAATTATAGAAGAGAGTTAAAAAAACTGGTAATCGCCAAAGTAAAAATTAAGCAAATCACAAAAGAAAATTGAAGAACCGCGGACTGCACCTTCAAACCAAAACAATTTCTTCGCTGAATAATAAAATATGAATATTTTTCATTAAGAGATAGCCTTGTGTTTCATAAAGATGTTTTTCCAGTTAATTTCTATCAAGGCTTGTTCTGTGCAAATTTTGCATTTCTAGGGATTAAAGTCTCTTCAATTAATTTAGTACATTTTGTTGCAAGTATTAAAATGATTATATAATTTTATTCTTAAGTGGTTTGCATAAATAGCGTTTAAAATACAATGATAATTTAGCTATATAAATATAATTTAAATATTTTTAATTTATTCTTTATTTATTATGTCCTTTTTCTCAGCTTACATAAATAGAAATATTAAATAAGTTAATATTAATATTGTTTAGTTATATATAGTATCCTATAAAAAAACTCAAAATTTAAGTGAGGATGCAGTCAATAATCACCACACAGGCTAATAAAACTACTTTTTCAAATTTGTCAAGCTTTCGAGAATTTTATTCCCATCATCAGGACAGTTTCTAAAATGTATAAATGAAAAAGGCATTAACATTTTAAAATTGTATAACACAAAAAAACAACTTACAACTGAGTCAATTAGCAAAAAAAACATCCTCTGCACAAAAAGGCCTTAAAAACTAGCATCGTATGACATTGGAATGCAAAGACATTTCCTTTATAAAATATTAAAATACATATCCAACGACATTACTTTTCCTTTAAACACAAAACAAAAAATATTTTTTCAAATTTACTAAACTAATTTCTACATTGTTATTTCGAGTTCGATCAAACAGTGACTGTTTAATAAAATATCAATGAACTGAAAATTCCAGAACTCTCCTTATCAACAGATTTTTTTCCTATTAATATAAATTTCAATAAAAATTTAGGGTATATTTAAAATTAAATTTTTATTTCTCTATATTCATTATAAATTATACACATCATATAAATGAAATACAAGATATTTACAAATATGTTTTTTCTTTATAAAACTGTCTCTGTTGTTTCTTATAAAACTCTTATTAAACAAATATAATATAATTGGCATATAATCCTATGCGCTTATGTTCTAGTTAATTGCTAAATATTTCTTTGTTTCGTAGTGATCGAAATATGAAACTTTGCTGGTCTGTAACAGAAAAATAGTCGAAATAAATTAGTTTATAATAAAATATATTATAAAATTTTTCTTTTCTTAATACAAAAATAGCTTTACAAAACAGAAAATAATAATAATATTTTTAATTTAAGTAAATATGAAATGGACATTAACTTACTCTCTGAATTGCGAATGGATAACCAGAGGGCATATAATCACAGAATACTCTCAAACCTCTGTAAGGAACCCATACTCTTGTTCTAAAATACAAAAATAATATAAATTTCTATAACAATTATACAGTGTGATTTTTACCCTATACGCATAAACTTGGGAAATTATTGCTGATGACAAATAATGACTAATAATGAAAAAAAATGTTAGTAAAATATTTTTAGATTCTGAATTAATTTGAGTTTTTTTTTCACAAAAATTTTTCAACTTTATCAGTAAATGCACATTCAATTTAATGGAATTTACGTTTTTTGTTTTTATTTCAAATAGTTTGTTATCTCCGTAAATAAAAATATTTTACTATTGTTTTTTCCATTATTAGTCATTATTTGTCATCAGCAATAATTTCCCAAGTTTATGCGTATAGGTTAAAAATCACCCTGTATATGAATGATACATTAATTAAATTATTAGAAACAACTAGAAAAGTGTGAAAACTCATAGAGTTTTTTCTAAAAATATAACTCTTAAATCATTACTAATTATTTTAAATATTTTTAGTTTTAAGATTTCCTTTTCTCAAATTTAGCTGTATAATTAGGTTCTCACTTTTTGAATGAATATGTACTTTGTTATAAAATTTTATATATTAAAATTGAATTACAAATAAAAATAAACAAAAATAGTAAATTAATTCCGTGTTTAAGTAGTAAAGAATTTTGTAAATTGATATTCATATACAGGGTATCCCAGAAATAAGTGCAAGCATTTTAAGGTGTGGATAAGATCTCGATAAAAGAAACATATTTTCTCTTTATCATTTTTCAATTAAGTCCAAAATAACGGAGTTATTTTACTTTCACAAATTTCCAAGAAAAAATGATTTTTTGCTAATATTTTGAGAACCACTGGATCTTTTCTAGATTTTCTTTCTTGTAAATTTAATCTAATACCTATGTTGCCACATTATGAAGAAATTATGTTTTTTAACTAAAAACTAAAAAAAAATCCAAAAAATTTTTCATAAATTTTGGAATTTTCAAATTTTTTGTCGCGAAAAAAAAACTCATACGCTTGTTTCTAGGGTTAAGCTATACTACCAGTTAAGATACTTGCACTTATTTCTGGGACACCCTGTATAAATAGATTGTTTACACATTTTAAAATTTTAAATCAGTACATCAATATGTTTTTGATATTTCGACTAAGATATCAAATATAATATGATATAATTATTTCAAATCTTCAAAAAACACTTTCAAATACTTTTATTATAACTTTTTTTAAATTGGTTCAGTGTCTTTTAAAACGAGACAGTTTTATTGTAATATTTTATATATTTTAATTTAATGTGATAGTTACCTAAATGGATAATCATAGTATGAGCTGAGTGGTCGTTGAATTTTTTCGTCATAATAGTATCTAATATCGGGAAAATATCGGAAGTTATATCCATCCTCGTCCCTGTATATTTCAGTTGCAACATCCTAAAATTAAAAATCCTTTGATCTACTAATGCATATTTTATTAAATGATACATCTATGTTTTCATACTGAAAAGTTAAGAGTAATTTATAACTTCTGTCGCACTAAATATCAATTTAAAACCCTGTACCGGGTGGCCAATGAAGAATGGACGCCGGCTGTATCTCAGAAACTACTTATCGTATAACTTTGGGAAAAAAATTCTAATAATTAAATCGACCAAGAGAAATCGCTGGAAATTATTTTCAAGTTCGAAAAATGTCCGCTAGGGGGCGTTTCGCTGATAGCCAATCAGAAAATGGTTTTTTTCTCAAAAATATGCAGGTGAACAAGTATTTTAAATATTACTATTGTAATCTTCGAGAAATTTGTATTTTTTTTGATTAGAGTGTTTTGCTCTATCTCATAAAATAAAGTAGTGGGGGAAGGTTAAACTTGCTTTTATTAAAATAAGGATAACTCTGGTTTGGGTTAACCGATTTAAACAAACTAGGGCTCGTTTAAAAGAGCGATTTCTCTTGGTCGATTTACTTATTAGAATTTTTTTCCCAAAGTTATACGATAAGTAGTTTCTGAGACACAGCCGGCGTTCATTCTTAGTTGGCCACCCTGTACATACAATGAGAAAAATGTCTATTTCACTTAAAGCAATTTTTAAATACATTGATTATTTGTATAATCAAAGACGATTTACGCAAACGCATAGGCAATGCTTGAAATAGGAAGGAGAAAATCTTCACAAAGGAATAATTCAAATATACAGGGTGTTAGGTAAATTAATAAAATGTGAAATTATGTTTTTTAACTAAAAAGCTAAAAACACTAAATCACCACAATACACCAAAACACTTTTACTTTTACACTGGACGCGCGTTTCGCTAACCATGTTAGCATCATCAGCAGATGATTATAAAATGAGTTTATTATAAAGTGAGTTTATAATCATCTGCTGATGATGCTAACATGGTTAGCGAAACGCGCGTCCAGTGTAAAAGTAAAAGTGTTTTGGTGTATTGTGGTGATTTAGTGTTTTTATTTTGCTAAAAAACTAAACTAAAACTAAACTTAACTACAACTAAACTAAGAAAAATCCAAAATTTTTTTCAAAAAATTCCAAATTAAAAAAAAATTCGCGAGAATAACCTTATTATATCGTGCTTATGGGGTCGAAAAATACTACCCCTTAAATTATTTGCACTTATTTAAGACACACCATGTATATTTTGTCTGATTTAAATTAAAAAATTGTAAATTAGAATTGAATATCAAATGTTAGAATAATGCATAGTATAACAAAACAAAATACTAGCATGTTGACAACAAATGACATAAAATAATAGGTTAGAGAAAATAAAATTTTACTATTAAGTCAAATAAATAAAATTTACGATTCACTAACTCTACTATTAAGTGTTTTTACCCGTATTTTTTACTGTCTACTAATCATTGATTATGTTTTAATTACTTCTTATCTTCTATAATACAGAAAAAGTTATGCAATATTGGTACTTACGTGTATGATTCAATGCACTGTTATAATTTTTAAACTTCAGGTTCAACAAAAGGTGGAATGTGAGTGAATGTCACTACTGGGAAACGGCCAAGTTTTGACGCTTTTTCAAGGAATGCCAACTCACACGGATTTAGAAAATAAAATTAGCTAATTTCAGATAGGTGAAATTTAATCGGAAACCACGCGCTTACTGTAGCCAGACAAATTTTTGATATTGAACTTTGAATTATAACATAGGTATTCAATTTTATTAACTGGGAATTTTCTAAAGGACGCAACAAAAACAGCAATTTTCAAAAATGATAATTAATAATAATTAATAATACTAACCACGATCAATATTAAAAAAAAAACTACGTGCAAAAACTAAAATGATAGGCCTGTTTTCATGTTCAAATATGCCAACACTCCAGTTTTACGGAACGGTTGGTAAAATTCTGGCAACCTTTTGAATTTCGAGCTCGTAACATGTCAAAAATGTAAATTTGTTTGGGTAGCGCTTTAACGTTACCAGATGTTTTTGTTGACAAACGCACGTAAACTCTAATAAGTACCACAATAAATACACACATATGTAAAATTTATATATAATCCTGGGCGAAATTTAAATTCGATTTAATTAATAATAAATAAGGGAGGAAATACCACCAACTAAATTTATCGTTGTACGTAGCCATCAACAATGATTGAAATAATTGGATATTTTGATTTTACTTGTTTGGTGCTAATTCGAACATTTATCGGCTGTTATCACTAGCCTTAAAACGGAAACGGACGAAAAATTAAGTAATATGATTAATTTTTTGACGATATTTAAATTCGTTTTCCATAATAATCTGAGACTAGTCAAAACGAGATGAGAAATAAATGGATTTAATTTGAATGATTTCTAATTTAATTGTTGAATATATGTATTAAATAATATAGGTTAGGTTACGTGCTCGTAACTTCGAATAAAAAGAGTAAGGCATAGATAAATGAGACAAGTTTATATTGGAAAGTGCCCATAAGAACAATGTAAACACTATTTGTGTGTTGCATACAAGAAACTTTATTTTATAAAAGGACATGTACGTGAAATACCTATGAAACATTGGAAACCGACGTTACGCCACGATCAACGATGGTTTTTGCAGTTCACAGTTCACAACACAGTTTTTAAGTTTTAATGCCACTTTTTCACAATTATCACGGGTTTGAGTACGTAAAATTTAAATTAAACTCCCAAGATAGCTATAATTACTTTGTTAATGGACTATTTAAACACATTTTTTTTTCAATGAAGACGGTTTAAATTTTAAAAGATTTTATAATTTTTGACGATTCTGACTTTGACAATAGAAAATTATTTCTGTTATTGTTTGGCGATTGTTCTTAGCAACCGCTATAGCAGCGCCAGATCGCGTAAAAACAATTAGATATATATTTTGACGGGCTTTTCAATCTAAATTTATTTCCTTTATCTATGGATTAAGGAAGGAGTATAATGCTATCCATGTATTAATGCGTGGTCGACGGAGGGTGGACGGAGGAAGAGGACTCTAGGGTGGGAATCCTTGACAGTTCTGTTTAACGATTCATTTGAAACATTTGAATTTGATTTGAAATTTTGCGGATTTGTCAGTCTTTACTGAGCTTATTTTATGTTATTTGTTATTTATTCTAATACTGATAGTTTACAGGTAGTTGATCTGGAAGGATTGTGGCAGAACTTAAATTAACAGTGAAATTATTGCAATTTATCGAAAAAGACTGTAAAATAGTTGTTTGTGTAGCGTGCGGTAGATCTTGGTATAAAATGGAAGGAAATAATGGAATAACTTTTCGGTTAGTAAGTGACTATATAATATACATACTACATACGTGTAGTAAACCGATCATTTATAAAATTCACTTAAAATTAACTAATTATATTATATTTTTGCTTTTATTTACTACTTGTCAAAGATTAGATGTCAAAGAATTTAGATACGTCAATTTGACTTATCTGCTTCAGTAGCGTATCGGATGTTTGTGTTAATAAATAATTATTACAACTTATTTATTTTTATTAGAATTATATATTTTTATAACAATTTTAATAACTACCAACATTTATTCGCAACGTAAAATAAAACAAAAAAAAATTGAGTCTACCCCACGTCTACCCTACATCATATTTTTACACGTTTTGAATAAAATTAGAGCGGCACTGATAAACCGAAATTTAAGTCGGCCGTTTTACAGTCCCTCGCGGTCGATCTATTTTTGATATGCTCCTTCCTTAATTTTTTTATTCAAAGGCTCGTAATAATCTTTGATAATAAAACTTATCTTAAACTAGTTTTATTAAGGTATCTTAAACTAGTTTCATTTCTGTAAAATGTTTGTTAAAGGGTAGGTATCTAATATACAACAAAACACATTTGAATTTAGTTGTAAGAAATTTTATTATAATTTTTTCTAAAAATAAATTTAAAATTCAAAATGTACTTTCATATGTGTGTATCATATTGTTCCATCTTCCTTTGTTAGTTCCTGGTTAACAGTATTTTGGAATCGTCCAACTATACGTTTCTGATTTAATAAATAATTAAGGGGTACTCAAAAATGCGATTCTGTATTAATCAAATGTTAGTTCTTCAATTTTATTCATTTCTAATCTTGTTTTGAACGCCAGGATGAAAATAATAATTTTCTTTTTGCTGTGGATATGTAAATTAATTTATTATTAATTTATTTAATTATATGCATATTTAGAAATTGATGGTGGTAGGAAATTGAATTTATTGTGAAGTTTTATATTATAAACTTTTAAAATAAAATATTTAGTTAGGCTTATTTCGTTTTATACTTTTTCTTTTTGCGTCTGTAACTGACCTTACTCTCTTTGCTGATTGGATTTCCTCTCAGGTATGCAGTACTATGCCTAACTGCCAGTGGCGGTTCTTCAATAACGGACATTTGTACAAAAAAAATGCTAATTTAATTTTTTATCATTTTTTCATTTTGTTTAGGTAATTTATATATATTTCAAAAACAATTCGTCATAGGCTTGAAATCAGTATTGTTGCGAGCCGGTGTGGACTCGACCTAACCTCACAATATGGCCCGCCCTTGGATGACCTTAACATCGCATAGACACCGCAATGATTCATTCGTTCGAGAAGAATCGAGACCCACTAGAATGGACTCGTACATACGAGAACATTCGAAAACCTTCTCTATGCGCCTAACGATCTTTGGACTATTCTAGATTTCTTTTACCTGTCGGTATAAAAGCCGGCGGCAGTGGCCTAGAGAGGGCAGTTATAAATATACAGTTGACGCGCTAAAATTCAAAATAAATTCTTAGTTATAAATCGTTTGTAAATAGTTCTATGTCTTTTATCGTTATTATTTTTGTTAATTAGTGTTAAATAAATAGTGTTTAAATAAATTGTGACTTTCTATCCACACGGAACCGACGAAAAAACGTAACAATTGGTGTCAAGTGTGGCGTGTGTGATAGACTAGAAGAATAAAAAGACTGACCATGGCTCTGAAAAAATTGTTGAAAGACTTGAAAGTGTCCGAACTGAAATGCGTATTGGAAGAGAGAAAGTGCGAGACAGGTGGAAAAAAAAAGCATTTTGCTAGACTGAGAGACGTTTTGGTGGAGGAAGGTGAGGATCCTGACACATTTTACTTCGAGCTGGAAGGTGACCTTGACTCGTCATTGAAAAATTTACAAGACAATTTAAACGACAACTTGAACAATTTGAATAGTAAAATGATTAACTTGGAAGAGAATTTGAATGATAAAATGACAGAGAATTCTCAAAAATTAGACGACAACTTGAACAATTTGAATAGTAAAATAATTGACTTGGAAGTTAATTTAGAAGAGAAAATCAGTGATAAAATTAATATTTTGGAAGATAAGATCGCAGAAAATTCTAAAGACATACAGGCCAGCTTTAATAATAAAATACTTAATTTAGAAGAAAAGATAACAGAAAATTCCAGGGAATTAGAAGAAAAGATTATAGAGAATTCTACGGAGCTACAAGACAAAATAACACAAATTGAGGACGATGTAAATAAAAAAAATCGAAATTTTAAAACAAGAAATAGAAAAGAAAAGGCCAATTCACCAAAATGTCAAGAAACATCGGAGGCACCGAAACTAGTCGAAAATAAGTATATCTCAAAGTCAGTTATTAAGCCTCCACAGTTTGACGGAAAAACCGGTTGGGCCAATTATTTTTGCCAGTTTGAGGCCGCTGCGAGAGCGAACGGATGGACAATCGCTGAAAAGGCTACCGCTTTGACTGTCGCACTGCGAGATGCGACTGATATTCTGCAGACATTGTCACCATCGGAACAGGGAGATTATCAGCAATTGGTACGACATTTAGAAATGAGGTACGGCCAAGCTCATTTGGAACATGTCTATCATTCCCAGCTAAAAATCGCATTCAAAAGTCAAATGAGTCTCTGCAGGAGTTTGAAGCCGACGTAGCCCGCCTCGTTCGCCTTGCGTACCCTGCTACGCCAGAGAATGTTATGGAGCGGTTGGCAGTACAGGCATTCTCCGACGGCTTACGTGATAACGAGACAAGACAAGCACTTATCTAGCCCATCCAACGCACTTGGTGGATGCTTTAGCACGTGCCCTGGAATTTGAGGCCGCGAAACAAAGTTCTCGGTCTCTAGTGAGAAGTACGGGCGGTCAACCAATGTTCCGACGAATCCGTGGAAAGCATTGTGCGGAAAGTCATGGAGGGAGTACATGGGCAAGAAAGGACCGACTTGTTGCTGGAATTGCGGCCAGGCAGGACACGTAAGAAGTCACTGTAAAGAAAAAGACGTGGACCCGGTTTCGCCAAGTGTCGAATCAAAGGGACACATATCAAGCAGTACCCAACAGGTTCCAACGAAAACTGCTCAAGTCGCATCGCTACAACACAAGTTCAACAGCATTTTTGTGGATGGTTTCGTGGATGGAGAGTTACGAACCATGCTTTTGGATACGGGTGCAACCAAAACGATAATCAGGCCGGATATCCTTAAAACATCAAAAGTTAAAACAACACAATGGCGACTACGTACAGCTACAGGAAGCTCCGCTCTCATCCATGGAGAGGTAGATCTTAATTTTGTTATCGGAAGCACCTGTTTTAATCATCGAGTGTTAGTAGCAGACATCGAAGATGAACTTATTCTCGGAATGGACATCATGACCACTAGAGGTTTTGAGCTAAACCTCAAACAAGGAATTTTGAAAATAAATGAAGAAGAAGTGGTTCTGCATCGAAAATGTGAGGAGACGCTTCGCGTGGTGGTAGCAGAAGATGTTTCGATCCCTGAGCGCTGTGAGATATTTTTGGATGGTTGCCTAGAAGGTAAAATGAATAATGGGAGTATTATTCTGTTGGAGCCAAGGAACCATGACAGCGAAATAGGACGAGGGATCGCTGTTGGAAAAGCCCTGCTACGAGCGAAGAAAACTGTACCGGTGAGAGTAATGAACACGAATTATTATTCTGTATCCTTGAAGAAGGGAACCCTCTTAGGGTACTGTTGTTCGGTCTCCTCAGTCGTTCGAAGCGTGGAAGCCTCCAAAGTTTCGACTTCAAAAATTCCGGACAAAATGGTGAAGGAGTTAGTAAACGTTAAAGGATTATCTCCCGAAAATAGAAGAAAATTGAGAAACCTGATAATCAAGTATCAAGATGTGTTTGATAAAGGAGAAGCAGGACAGAGAGGTCGTACCAATTTAGTACAACACAAAATTGATACCGGAGATGCACGACCAATCAAACAAAATCCGAGAAGACTTCCGCTCGCCAAACGTGAAGAAGCTGATAAAATCCTTCGAGAAATGAAAGAAGAGGGTGTCATCGAACCATCTAACAGCCCGTGGACATCGCCGGTAGTACTAGTAAAGAAGAAAGACGGTACCACCAGGTTCTGTGTTGATTATCGGCAGCTCAATAATGTTACCAAGAAGGATAGTTATCCCCTGCCGAGGATAGACGATACTCTAGACACGCTGGCGGGGTCAACGATATTCTCTACGTTAGATCTGAAGAGTGGATATTGGCAAGTCGACATGGCGCCGAAAGACAGAGAGAAGACAGCGTTCTCGGTGGGCTCCGGACTGTGGCAATTTACCGTCATGCCTTTTGGATTGTGCAACGCGCCAGCTACCTTTGAGAGACTAATGGAGTCTGTGTTAAAGGGACTATCCTGGACTACCTGTTTAGTGTACCTGGATGACATCAT
Source organism: Sitophilus oryzae (assembly GCF_002938485.1). Lineage (NCBI taxonomy): Eukaryota > Metazoa > Arthropoda > Insecta > Coleoptera > Curculionidae > Sitophilus > Sitophilus oryzae. Next base: position 80,288 of record NW_022145740.1, on the reverse strand, counting down.
AGTGGTTGGGAAATCCTTTGACGATCATCTGAAGAATTTGGAAGAAGTTTTCAAGCGACTAGGGAGCTCTGGTTTGAAACTTAGCCCCAAGAAATGTCATCTGTGTCAAGAAAAGGTACACTACTTGGGCCATGTAGTCTCCTCCCAAGGAGTTGCGGTAGATCCACAGAAGACCAAGACAGTGGAAGAGTGGCCGATACCTAAAGATAAACATGAACTACGAAGCTTTTTGGGACTATGCACATACTATCGACGCTATGTACAGGGTTTCGCCACCATCGCAAAACCATTGACCAGAGTTACCGAAGGCGAGAGGCGTTTCTCTTGGGACTCAGATTCTGACGAGGCATTCCGAAAATTGAAGAAGGCCCTGACTAGTGCGCCCATACTTAGCTACCCCCTTGGCAACGGAAACTTTATATTGGATACCGACGATACTCATACACAACAAATACATTGTGGTAGTAATGGATTACTTCAGCAAATGGGTCGAGGCCTACGCGTTGCCAAATCAAGAAGCGTCCACGATTGCTGATGCCCTTGTTAAAGAATGGATCTGCAGGTTTGGTGTTCCCATGGAGCTTCATTCAGATCAGGGAAGAAACTTTGAGTCCAATCTGTTCCAAGGCGTCTGTGAAGGATACCGACGCTAGCAATGTTGCATTAGGCGCTGTTCTGTCTCAGATCCAGGATGGTCAAGAAAAAGTCATTGGTTATTTTAGTAAGACCTTGTCAAAACCGGAAAGGAACTACTGTGTAACCAGACGAGAATTACTAGCAGTAGTTAAAGCAGTGGAACACTTCTACAAGTATCTCTATGGAAGAAAGTTCTTGTTAAGAACAGACCATGCTGCTTTGAAATGGCTGTTGCAGTTTAAGAATCCTGAAGGGCAGGTAGCTAGATGGATTGAACGATTAAAAAAATTTGACTTCGACACAGAACATCGAGCTGGGGCAATCCATCGAAATGCCGACGCACTTTCCAGAAGACCTTGCGCTAAGGACTGTAAGCATTGTTCCCGAGCAGAAGAGAAAGAAGTGAAACTCCTAAGAACAACTGTGGTTAATGATAGTTGGCAACCCGAAGATCTTGCAAATGACCAAACCAGTGACCCAGAATTAGGTTTAGTAATTAACTGGAAAAACATAGGCCAAAGACCAACGTGGGAAGAAGTTTGCAGATATTTGCCGAACGTAAAGTCGTACTGGGCCCAGTGGAATTCCTTGGTAATAGATAACGGACTACTTCGCCGTGTGATCGAGAGACCGGAGGGACAAGAAGAGAGAAGGCACATCGTCAAGAGGGTCCCAGAAGTCTTGGAGGAAGTTCACAATGGAACCAGCGGAGGACATCTTGGTGTTACCAAGACACTTGGCAAGCTGCGTGAACGGTTCTACTGGGTGAACTGCAAAGAAGATGTGAGGGCCTGGTGTAAGAAATGTGACATTTGCGCAGCCATTAATGGGCCACAAAAGCGTGGTAAAGCCCCTATGCGCCAGTACAATGTTGGTAGTCCCTTCGAACGAATAGCGATCGACGTGGCTGGATTACTTCAGCAAATGGGTCGAGGCCTACGCGTTGCCAAATCAAGAAGCGTCCACGATTGCTGATGCCCTTGTTAAAGAATGGATCTGCAGGTTTGGTGTTCCCATGGAGCTTCATTCAGATCAGGGAAGAAACTTTGAGTCCAATCTGTTCCAAGGCGTCTGTGAAGTCCTGAACATCCGCAAGACCAGGACGACTGCTCTACATCCACAATCCGATGGGATGGTTGAACGCATGAACAGAACTATCAACCGTTATCTGGCCAAAGTAGTCTCTGACCACCAAAGAGACTGGGACAAATTTCTTCACCTGTTCCTGTTGGCCTACCGTTCATCCGTCCAAGAATCTACAGGGCAAACTCCAGCCAGCATCGTTATGGGACGGGAAGTGCGCCTACCCTGTGATCTGAAATTTGGTTGCCGACCGGGAGAAGAAGTCGCCGGAGAAGATTATGTCCACACACTACGTCAAAGGATGGACGACATTCATCAGAGAGTCCGCCTAAATATTCAAAGTGCTAGTGACCGAATGAAGGAACACTACGACATTCAAGCTGAGCATGGAGGATACCAACCAGGGAAGTTGGTGTGGCTATATAACCCGCAGAGACGTCGTGGGTTATCTCCGAAGCTACAATCCTCGTGGGAAGGGCCATACGAAGTCATGGATAGAATTAATGACGTCGTATACCGTATCAGAAAATTGCCAAAAGGAAAACCGAGGGTAGTCCATTTCAACCGTTTGAGCCCCTACCAAGGCGAAATAGAAGATCGTGCTGGGACCGTGAGAACCTGCAGCTTTGATCCCCCTGATTCGGAGATGTCCTTTGACGATTTCATGGCCCGATACAACAGCAGTGAGAAGGCTCGCTATGGTGTAACCAAAGAAGATCAACGAGACCTCTTTTCCGTGCCTCCTGATTATTCGCTCGCTCATTGTGTGGCTCGAGATTTGCGGATGTCCAGAGGAATCGCTGCGACGTTCAATGAGAAGTTTGGGCGTGTCGGAGAACTACGCCGACAGGATCCAGAGGTTGGAAGCGTCTTGAGGCTAACCGACAATGCACATGGTCAAGCAAGGCACATCTTCTACCTGGTCACCAAGGAATGGTCCCCGAGTAAGCCGACTTATCTCAATCTATGGAAGACCCTGATTGAACTGAGAGAAGCCCTGCTAAACAACAACATTGCACGATTAGCCATTCCGAAGCTGGCGTGTGGACTCGATGGTTTGAGTTGGCGTACAATCCGGAACATGATTGAAGTCTTGTTCAGATTTACGGGAATCGAGATCCTCGTTTGCTGCTACAACCCAAATTGCAAATAGCGAATAAAAATAATTAAAATAAAAAAGTGTATTTTACAATTCCCCCCGGCCCCGCACCCCTTTGGCTAACCTATAATGTCAGCTATGTCGAGAGATGGCGTTACGAAAATGGAACCGATTTATTACAAGGAACTTGGGCTTCTTTTTCGTTAGTATATTCTGTGGTTTTAAGTCTATGAAGTCTATGGTGGGTTCATACAGCCAAATAAAATAAAATAAGAATAAAATAAAATAAGAAAGTTGGTTATATGGGATACGGTACATGCGTTCATACGAGTAGTAGTACATACGAGAACATTCGAAAACCTTCTCTACGCACCTAACGATCTATGGACAATTCTAGAGTTCTTTACCTGCCGGTATAAAAGCCGGCGGCCGTGGCCTAGAGAGGGCAGTTATAAATATACAGTTGACGCGCTAAAATTCAAAATAAATTCTTAGTTATAAATCGTTTGTAAATAGTTCTATGTCTTTTATCGTTATTATTTTTGTTAATTAGTGTTAAATAAATAGTGTTTAAATAAATTGTGACTTTCTATCCACACGGAACCGACGAAAAACGTAACAGTATGCATAAAAATCTACTACTTTCTAAACAAAACTCACAATCACTATATTTTGGATCTACGTACTAATTCAATGAATTTTTTCGTCATTTTACCGTTAAATTAAAGGACATAAAGGTTAATCTAAAAAAGAGCTAGTTTCGGAAAACCTAAGATTTGGCAGCATTCATGGAAAACAGGGCACATATTAGATTTTAGCAATGCATAAATTATAATGAAAGAAAGCGATAGACTCTAAAAAATCTATTTTTTCGGTTCAATTCTTGTCAAGAAATGTAGTTATAAAATGTCTATACCTCTTGTGGCCGATTCATCTCTCGAAAAAAGTCTTATGGGTATTTCGCCTGTAAAGAAATCTATAAAATAAAATAATTCTTTTTTGTAAACACTGTTGCGTTAATCCAACGGAGACCAATAATTGTCAGCATTGGTTTACTAATAAACAAATTTGCCTAACGGACAAAAAAAACACTTAACGTTTAGTACGTACGGGAAGTACATCTCTTCCCGTCGTCTGAAGCAAACCATCACAAAGAACAAAAAAAAACTATTTGAAATATCCAAATGCAACTTTAGTTTTTTTCAAACAGATACGTTTATAAAAAGCGTTGACCAAAGAATATACCTAGCTAGAGAATGGACTCTGCCATACTGAAAAATGGTCCTACAGAAATGGCGCCATCTATTGAGTAGGGCTTGTTTTAAATGAATCGAAGCGCGGGCTTTTAATTAAATTTGATTATTAAATCTTATTTTCTACACAAATTCAACAATACTAATAACAAGTATCGTTGTGATGTGTAAAAAATAAGATTTAACAGTATAATTTATTCAATTATTATAAATAAAATTAAAGCCAAACATGTGTAAATATTATTTATTATTTTTAAGTTTTTATTTATAAGTCAAATATTTAAACATCATTTATTATAAGAAAACAAGATCAACGTAATACGCCCAAAGTTTTGTAAATATAAATAGGTATACTTAAATGATGGCAAAAATAAAAGACTTACATTATATTTGTAGGGCAACAAACAAAAGGAATTGTCTAATTAAGTCACATAATAATATAACAAATTATAGTTTGAAAAACGTTTTGATAATCATTTGATAATATTATGATTGGCGCTATGACAACGACAATATTTTTTGAGAATTTGACAATAGTATGACAATGGCCGTTAGAAACTATGGAAACTACAAAAAAATTCTGATTTAACGCCATCTGGCAATAACTAGTAGCAACTTCTTAACCTAAAAATTAATTGCACTACCACCTAGCGCCCGAGGCTGGAACTATTTTATTTGAAATTTTCGTGGAAACGGTGGAACCGCTTTTGCTATTTCACTTTCCGGCCCCTGGCGTTGACGTTCTGTTAAAATGACATTATATCAAGTTAAACTTCAAAATTAACAATTACTACCTGACAACAATTACTCAATAAGGTAAAACCAAAAAGCTTCAAACTTTCTGTATGATTAATTTTTAATTTGTTTTTAATTTTTACTTATGTTATGTTCTTTAAAATCAAAAAAGCGATTGCCATATATTACTCACCTATACAGATGCATGAACAATACATTTATTTTTATTAGATTGTATGAAAAAGCCTCTTTTATTTTTCTTTTAGAAACTATCACTTCTTTCATTATAATGTTTGCGTTGTTAAAATCTACTTTGTGCCCTGTGTCCCATGAATGCTGACAAATCTTAAATTTGTTAAAATCGCCCTTTCTTAAATAACCTTTATGTTCTTTAATTCGAACATTTAAGGGTCTATTTTTATATATTTAGATTTATTTTTATTTATTTATTCACTTTGTTTAATGTAGCCCCAAAGTATTGCACCACGCGCCTTCACTGAGCCCAACTGCATCCATAATTAAGTTCATTCCGTTGCGATTGTAAAGTTTACTATTTTTCCGTGAGATTTTCTCATCGTAAAGCCGAACGTTGCAGTTTTTTTTCTGTTGATATTAAGTAAGAACCTTGGAAAAACTGGGTCAGCCTTATATATTTGTAAGCGGGGCGGCATTCTTACCGCTTCGCATTATTAAGTAAATTGTGTGTGTAAACATGCAGCCCCTATTCGCTGGCAATTTTTAATTTTGCGATATTGTGCCCGGCCGAATCTGAATAGAAAAGGGCTTAGTTGGTAACGGTTAGCCCAGCCTTGGGATACATATATCGGGTTTTGTATTTTTTGAAGCGGAGAACGAAGCAAAGTGCCTTGAAGAGTTTCCGTTTGGGTAAACTTTTTTATCCGTAGTTAAAGTTTTCTTATTTTTTAGGGTTATATTTTGTAATATGTACCAATAAATACAGAGCGTCCCAGGCTGAGCGTGCATTAGAAGTGTCTAGAGATCTACAATATTTAGATCGGAGATTTTTTGCACGAAATCTATCGATTAAAAATATTTTCAATATGGCGGCACTTTCGAAAATACCGGAAATTGACAGCAACTTTCTTATTTTATTCTTATTTTAAATGGGTACCACCTCTTTTTTATTTCATACACTCTATATATAACATTACCATTTTTTGGGAAAAAAATATTTAAAATTTTTGGAGAAAAAAAACTGCCTGTCAAAAATATCTGTATAGCCTAAACGAGAAATCTAGTAAACACAGCCCAAGTAGCATTTTCAAGACTTGCGACCACATATTTACTAAACACAACGTTGGATTAGTTACAAAAAATAGTTAGCTCCCTACCTTGGGTATTAAAATAAATTTAAACGTTTTTATAACGTTGTGCCGACGTTGGACTAGTACTACAGCAAAGTAGAAGCTTCTGCGACGTCGAATAAACGTTGTCTTGTAACCTTTTTGCTTAAGTGATCTTTAGGTGATTCGGACAACGTAGTTACAACGTTGGACAATATAGGAGATTTTCCGACGTCAGTTTCAGGATCTATTCAACGTTATGTAAACGTCGTCTGTTTTACTAATTCCAACGTTGTTTAGATTTCTTTATTCTTACGTTGGTAGGACGTCGAGTCACTACCTTTTTGCAACTGTATTGAACCATAACCTTAAATCTTAAATTTTCACTTCATTGTTCTGTTCAGTCAGACAGTTCAGTGCTGTTTTTGTTTTTATAAATAAAACTTAATTAAAATGGGACATAAGAAAGGTACATATAAAACTAAATTTAAATATACATCGACATATATTACCGATGTTTATCCACTCCCTCGTTTATTTAGATTATAGAGGGCGGCACAAGCTAGACTCTAGGATGACTAAATTAGGCAATCTTGCGACTAGTATACTACCTGTTAAGGCCGAACTGCGACTTTATTAGTCCAGTATGCGACTACTCGAACTACTCCATCTTAATCTCCCAAAACAACAAAGTGAAAGCCGCCATGTTGTTAAATAAGAAAATGTTTCGTTCCTAAAATAGCAATTCCTGCTTTTTGAATACATTAACTTGAAATATTTGACTCTAAAAATCACGCGGAAACAATTTTTTCGACTGCGAATAAATTATTCTCATTTTACTAAAAAAAAATTCAAGAAAATTTTTAAAACTTTTTTAATTTTAAGGCCCATTAGTATTATTCAAAGTAGAAACAATACATTTATCAATAAAGTTGTTTGCGTTTAACTTTTTTCCTTTGGGTAATGAGTTACAGAGTCGGTTAAAGTGTTTCAATAATTATGATCTTAAAACATCCTCCACACTTAAATACTTTTGTTTTGTTTTCCTTCACTGCCATCTGACATATGTCTCTAACTAAATCATAAAAATAATATGTTTACTATAATTATCCCAATTTAGGATAAAACGCGACTTAGACGCCATATTAGTTTTGTATTTCTGTGAATTAGGATTTTAAACAACGTTGCCAGTTTGTATTAAATTAGACTTCTAGCCAACGTCGGTATCCAACGTCGTTTCGACCCAAAAATTATTCTCCAAACTAGTGCAGACTAGGGTTGGTACGAGGTTGTGCCGACGTTGCGCCCCGACGTTTGGTCGCGTGACACAACGTTGTCCCGACGTCCAAATGCTGCTTGGGAGCCACTGTGGCATAAAGAGAAGACATGAACTATTAAAAAAAATTAAATTGTTCGAATGTCATATAATATTGGCCGTAGCTGTCATGGAATTGAGCGATTAAAAAATTATCATAAATCATTTTTTTCAAACGGAAATCCACTTTTTTTTATTTCACTAGTAAATAGGTTTCTTAATTCGTTACTTTTTGATTATATAATATGTATGTTCCTATACCTAAAATAAATCGTTTTTATGTTATTTAAGATTTAGTTTTAAAGCCTAATTTTTTCTTCATTTTATCCTAGCTTCCTTTGGCATGTGTCAAATCATGAAACAATTTATTTCCTTCTGTCAAAAAACTAATTATTTGAATTCCGTAAAGTGTATTTATAAAATATTTTAATATACCCGGTGCGTCTCAAAAGTGGCTCACCCCTATAACTTTTTTATTTTTTCAGATGAAAAACCGAGATTTGGTATGTTAGTATATAACATAAATTGGGGATTAATTGATGGTATTCAAATGTGTTTGGTCACTTCCTGTTTCACCGGAAATGACCACAACTTTTGATTTTTAAATGGCACCCTTGTTTTTTGTTTACTTTATTCGATAGAAAATGACACTCTGAATAGAATGACGTATCATATGTCAACTTTTCACATTTTCTTATATGGTTTATTTGAAATTGTAACATGCGGTTCATAACGACAATTTGACTCGAAATACCAAGTGTGTGGTACCATATTATTCGTAAAAAAATGCTTTTTCCAAACATGCTAATGAGCCACCCTCGTTCCATTTGAAAACATTGAGATATGATTAAAAATACAATTGGGGCATTTTTAAACCGACTAGGACAAGACACGAAAAACATTAGACGATCAAATCTATTTTTCCAAGATTCCTTGATTAGCAAAATAAAAACACTAAATCACCACAATACACCAAAAGCCTTTTACTTTTACACTGGACGCGCGTTTCGCTAACCATGTTAGCATCATCAGCAGATGATTATAAACTAAAGTACAATCTACAAGTTGAGCGTTTATATACTCGCCCAGTGGGCACCGAGTGGGCGTGGCAAAATATAGCCAACCGAGTCAGAACCCACTGAGCAAAACAGTTAGATTTCCGCCACTAGAGTAGTAGGAACAAAGAACTTGAAGGAATTGGACCGTTGTCTCTGTTCATACTATCTTTACATTTATTAATTCTGATGCTTTCATATGCATCTAATTGCCTGTAATTTGAGAGTTGTTTAATTAATTTTAAATTATTAAGACCTATACAATGTTCTTTATCAACAATATGTTCGACAACGGAAGATTTATCCGGTCTACCATATCTTATCTGAGCTAAATGTTCTTTAAATCTAGTTAATATTGATCTTCTAGTTTCCTCAACATATTTCTGATTACAATCTTTACAAGAAATTTCATAAATACCCGACCTTTCCAGTGGAGGTGTTTTATTCTTTGGATTACCTAATAATTGTTGTAATTTATTATTAGCACTATACACAAGTTTATAATTGACATTCTTAAAAATTCCTTTTAGACCACGGGATAACTCTCTATCAAACGGTATCGAAAAATATTCAGACGTATCTTTCTCCACTTGAAAAGTCGAATTTTCAGAAATCATTAACCTATACCTACGTTTTCTAATTAATTGATCAACTCGTGAAGGAGAATATCCATTTACTCAGCTACATTCCTAATGTAATCTCTTTCTATTTCATATCTTTCGTTGGAAAGTGGGAAACTAAATAATCTATGAACTAAGAAATTTAAACTAGCCATTTTATGTTCAACACTATGATGTGATTCATTAGGAATATATCTGCGTGTGGTCGTATTTTTCCTATAGATATCAAATTCCAGGCAATTATTAGCATTTCTAATAACAAATACATCTAGAAATGGTAATCTGTCGTTGTTCTCAATTTCATGCTCATTTCTTGTAAAGATTGTAATCAGAAATATGTTGGGCAAACTAGAAGATCAATATTAACTAGATTTAAAGAACATTTAGCTGAGATAAGATATGGTAGACCGGATAAATCTTGCATTGCCAAACAAATTGTTGATAAAGAATATTGTATAGATCTTAATAATTTATAATTAATTAAACAAGTCTCAAATTACAGGCAATTAGATGCATATGAAAGCATCAGAATTAATAAATGTAAAGATAATATGAACAGAGACAACGGTCCAATTCCTTCAAGTTCTTTGTTCCTACTACTTTAGTGGCGGAAATCTAACTGTTTCGCTCAGTGGGTTCTGACTCGGTTGGCTAGATTTTGCCACGCCCACTCGGTAGTATAAAAACGCTCAACTTGTAGATTGTACTTTAGTTCATAATCATCTGCTGATGATGCTAACATGGTTAGCGAAACGCGCGTCCAGTGTAAAAGTAAAAGTGTTTTGGTGTATTGTGGTGATTTAGTGTTTTTATTTTGCTGTGTAACACCAAAGGTTCCAACCCTCAACTGTAACCTTGATTAAACATTAGTGTTTTTAACACAGCCATGGAACTCTAGATTGAAATTTAAAATACGATTTTTTTTAAAACGAGAATGTCAAAATTTGACATATGATATGTCATTCTATTCAGAATGTCATTTTCTATCGAATAAAGTAAAAACATACCGAGGGTGCTATTTAAAAATCAAAAGTTATAATCATTTCCGGTGAAACAGGTGGTAACCGGAAACAAATATTGAATACGTCAATCTATACTATTTTATCATCATATACTAACATACCAAATCTCGTTTTTTTAGGTGAAAAAATAAAAAAGTTATAGGGGTGAGCCACTTTTGAGACGCATCCTGTATGCTGAGCGTGCATTACATTTTATATAAAAACATAAACAATATTATTTAGTAGAGTATTTAAATTTACTTTAAATATAAATTTCAAATAAAAATAAAACCTTTTAATGTTAATTTGTGCTTGAAAAATATTTTAAAACACTACTTAGAAACGACAGAAGCTACGATAAGTCGGCAATATTAAAATATGTTTGACATTAAGAAGTTAATTACCTTTAATTAACTTTAAATAACATAAATTTTTCCATGCTGTCTGTTACCATTTTGTATTTTTTGCTAGAGAAAAGCAAAATAAAAAATATTAAATATTTTTGAAATAAATGTGTTTATTGGTCGTTATAACAAATGTTTTTATAATTAATAATAAAATTCATAGCAATTTTCAGGTCGAATTTCGTAGTCTGTAGAAATGATTTCTTATCTAAATGAAAGAAAAAATGTATAATTAAAATCCCAAACGAATATATTTGAAGGGTTCAGAAGTCAATAAACCATTGCATTGCATTGAGATAATGAGATTTAAAAAAACAGATTTTTTTGTCGATCTCTTCCTTACATACAATTTGACTTTCATTTTTTAAAATCCTCCTTTTTAGATTTCATTATCTCACTGCAATTTTTGATTGATTTACACTGATTGACTTCTGAACCCCTCCATTTACAAGTACATAATTATTATATAAAATTAAAGTATATGAAATTTTTGCTTCTTTATTGACAGATTATATTATTGACAGATTTGTCCACCATTTTAACAAATTAAAATAATAGACAGAAAATATTGAAACTCACTCTTAATTGTCTCAAAGACTCATCCGTAGGAGTATAGTCCATTAAATGAGAGGGCCAATAATGTGGATGCCATCTTCTTGTTCTAACGGGTTCATAAAAATTAAGTGGGCCTCTTATATTATAGTCTAAATAATACTTCGAATGGGGAGCGTACTGATAGCACTTGTGGCCGTATGTGGGATCGTAGGATATGGTTATCATGTCGTCTAAAATTTAGAGTTATACGAAAATAAATATATAGAATTACCAAGAGCCTGTGTAAAGTATATAAATTATTATATTAGATAACTAATTTTCAAAATTATTTAATATAAATTTTCTTTTCATTTTAGATGATGATTTTACTATCTACATACCCAGAGTTTCAGAAAATTTTTGTACGAGAAAGTCGCCTAAACCATACCAGTTTCGGAATCGTATCTCTTATATTAATATCTGATTTACAATTGCATTGGCGAGACACTTTGTGAATATTGAGTAAGTCTAAAAGGACATACAATAATGCCTAAGATCTTTTTGAAGTAGCATTTGGCAGTGCTTGAAGCAATAATTCATATCAAAGATTCTTTGTACCTTTGTCCTAATATTTGGACAACTTATGGTAAGTGGTTTTGTATGTCTTGAGGAAATGTAATTGAACATGTGTATTTTTTTCCCAAACTAGAGAATATATGCTCTTACATTCTATGTGGTTAAACATAATTTTCCTTTTTTTTAAATACCGCTAAATAATAATTTATTATGATATTTTCAATGATTTTTCTTCAACAGCGCCACTGTATGGCGTATGGCTGCTCAATTTGTACCATTACGACTAGGATAGTAGAAGGTTTAATAGAGGAATTTTACGGTACATAGAGTTGTAATTATAGCAAATACCACAAATAAGTTTTTGGAGATGTATAGTATTTGGGCTCTATACAGAAATATTAGTACAGATTCTGATATAGGGTAAAAGGTGATTTCCCGAATCTTACCGTTTGCAAGGCTTTTGAAAAATTGATATTTATGGTGAAATAATGTTAATAAAAATCTGAAGAGAATATATAAGATGTGGATGTGATGAAAAAATTAAATATTCGCAATAACTACAACCACTCAGTACGAAATATTTGCTGATTTTTTTAACTTTTGTGCAAAACGGTATGGTTTAGGCTACTCTCCCTCCCTATTTTATATTCAACTGTTGAAACTAAATAAAAAAATCAACTGACACCATAGCGTTTAAAAATAAGTATTTATACTTTCAGAATAATTAGCAAAGAACAAGATACGCAGTTATAACACTTTAACTTTACAAGCTTCAAGTATTTTTAAACATTTTAAAAAAATAGAATTTGCTATGACACACTTGATCAATGAATATGTATTAGTCAACTTGTAATTTTAATTGGACATAGTCAAAAGTAAATTAATTTTTAACACAAACTGGCCAATTCTAAATTGAAACTGGCAATTGTATACCAACTTTATGAAGTTAAAAAATATTTTAAATCATTAAAAATTATAGATATCTAATATATGCATTTCTACAACTATTTTAAATAATATAAAACGATTTTTAGTGGACTTACATGGATTTTCAAGTTCGTAGCACGATGTCGAGTATGTTGACTAACAATTTTTTGAAAAGGTGTAAGCTTACCGATATAGTCTCCGTGATTTTGGAAAAAAGCCAAAGTAATCATTGAAATTCAGTGATTTTGGAAATTTTGTAACAAAACAAATTTCGTGAAAGAATGTGTCTACAAAAAGGTATTTTTTAGTTAAAAATTAATAAAAGATAAATCTCTCACAAATAATATTTTGTAATATTTTATTTGTAACAAGAATTTTCTTCATATTTCAGAATTTCAGATTTTTAAAAAGTAGGTAAGTTTATACAGGGTGACAATTTGAAAACGAACAGTATTTAATATTGCCTCTACCGATGATAGTATGAAAATTTGGCGAAACACGTCAATTTACATATCAAGGGGGACAATTTTTGAGGCATTTGTTGTCGTGTTACTTTCAACCCCCTGACCCCAGGGCACCTACCCCTAAAATTTTAAATAGCAACCCTATTTCTTTTACCATTTTTGTGTTTCTTATAGAATCCTACATAAACTGCATTATTTTTTTGAGAATTTTATAAGGAACACAAAGATGGTAAAAGAAATAGGGTTGCCATTTAAAATTTTAGGGTTAGGTGCCCTGGGGGTCAAAGGGTTGAAAGTAACACGACAACAAATGCCTCAAAAATTGTCCCCTGGATATGTAAATTGACGTATTTCGCCAAATTTTCATACTATCATCGGTAGAGGTAATATTAAATACTGTTCGTTTTCAAATTGTCACCCTGTATGAAATATATTATGTGGTACTTTTTCTACTTAACTTTCAAAATTCAAAATGAAATTTGGAGTAATATTAAAATACTTTTGGCTTTAGTTTATTAAGCAAAGTTTTAGTTTATGGTTAGGTATTTTAGATATTAACTATCTCTACAATAAACTCACATTTGTATACAGGGTGATTCAGTGATTCAGATTTTACTAGAATAACTTCATGTATCGATAGAACTAACCGAAATAATGATAGTTTGTACTATAAACCATACTCCAAAAACGCTTCCGCTTGGAGTAAAATGGCGCTAAAATTTGAATTATTTTTCGGTTTTAGTATTATATATATTAGTTTATTATTATATTTAGTATTATATATATTATATATACGTCGATTTGACGAGTGCGTCACCGCAAATCGCTCCGCCCACTCATTTTATTGGCTACTTGCAAATTTGTTGAATTTTTATTGATGGGACGCGTCGTCTATTTTTTACGAAAAACATCGAGAGAATATCGTTTCCCCTCTCACGGATTCCCCGTAGCTACAGAACGGACAGACGTACGCTTAATTTTATATGTATGTATATAATTTTGTATTCTCTGTTCGACGGCTGGATTATACTTGTATTCTCTGTTTAATGTATTTGTACACAATTTTTTTATATATTTCTTAATTTATCATATTATTTAACAGAATCAAAAGTAATGTTGCCTCCCATTTTTATACAGGGCGATAAAGTTTTCAGGAAAATCAGTTTTTTTTTTATAATAACACTATACTATTTTAAATATCTTTATAAAATTTAGTACACGTCTTCCATGTATCAAGATGTATTTTTTCATATAAAAACAGTTCTGTAATTTTTATTTCAGTTGCGTCCTTACGGGATTGGCTTAGTTAATTAAATTTGATTTCTTGATTTTCTTAAGAGTTTAATAGCGAAGTGCTTTAGACTTTAAATCGATATATATGATAATATTCTTTTTTCTCGGAAATTATGGAATTGTCTAGTTGTAAAATTTATTGATTTTAGTATACTTTAGTTGTTATTAATATAAGTTAAAAAGACGCTAACTTCTTTATTGCATTTTTTAATTGATGATGAATATTTTTGATTTTATCCAGTGTGTAAGCCACCAATGCACATGTCATATTTTGCACCCATACCTCATATTTGTATTTTACCACATTTTAAATTTATATGTATGCATGTATGTTATTTTTGATTGTAATATAATATTTGCTAAAGTTTCTATCATGTTTTATGTATTTGTATATCATTTTTTATATCTCCCGTAATTTTCACATTATTTTACAGTCGACATCAAAAATAATGTTGCCTCTGCACTTTGACGTAATATACGTATAAGTATTTGTTAAAACAATACTCGCCTATTTTATAAACATAATTACTTGAAAAAAAAATACCTATTTGGCTTATTTAGGTATATCCACTAATTTACTTGCACTTCGAAGTAAAATTCATTTTCGAAATACAAGACTTTTTGAAAATGAAAATGTCTAAGCACTTCTCGTATCCCAACGATCTCATAACTTATCGTAAATTTTGAACCTATTGAATTATGCTAGAACTGCTTTTTCCTAGTAAATTATGACAGTTAAAACTTATTTTTTTTTAATTTCATTATCTCTTGGATGGTCTATTTAATCATTATCAATTTGTTGTTCTCCTTTGTGGCTTTATAAAAATAATATTTTTACGTATTTTTACTTTTAAATTATAATTGACAACGACAAATCATAGGCTATGCTAGTCTTTGCAGTATAAATTAATTCAAATTGGATCGCAAATTTCCTTAATTAACCTAGCATAAGTCGTAATACAGATTATATCACTGTAGGAGTAATCAGATCGGAAGTCATAAGTTGAATCGGATATAAAATGCAAATATAATATATAAATATAAAATCCAATAGTTCACGTGATGACTCGAATCAAGTGGTCTGTGGTACCTTTTAAAAAATGGTGGATAAGCGAAACGGTTCATCGTTCATTAACTGAATCTTCGTTAAAAAAAATCTTAAATACTACAGAAGATGAAAAAAAAGCTAGAAAACTTAAATTAAACGTCGAACGTTGTCGAGCCTATAGAAATCGCAATAAAATTGCTAAAGTTTTATCAGTAACTACAATCGGTACTTCTTTTTCGACCTTGGAAGATTTTGAAGGACCATCAGAGACAACAGGAAATATAAATCAGGAAGGTAAGTAATAATACCTAATATGAATATGGTTAATAAATATTACCGTGACTTACCATTGGTGTATATACGGATATGGAAAACGTCTCGGAGAGCCAAGATAATAAAATGATTTTCATAAGAAATAAGAAGTTTCTTATTCACAGCATTTCAAAAATATATTTTATGACAGGCCTCTGGACAGGCAAAGACATTAAAATTGAGGGGCTTAGAATCCTAATCCGGCGTCCGTTTGTCGTTCATCGTTCCGTCAAACCAGTAAAATTGAAATATTATCTGTCATTTTTGAAATAAACCAATAAAACTGGTTAAAAACAACAAGACACTACGCATGACGGATTTATATTTAAACCCATCCATAGCTAACTTAAAAAATAATGGAAACTTTTTTTAGTAAAATAAATAGATTGGTATGGGATGTCATCTGCTTTTCTTGTCATCGTCTGTCTTACCTGAGAAAAAAAACAGAGTATACATGTATACATCGATAATCTAATCAAACTGGTAGTTTCGACCTTTATGCCCACTTGCACCGTTTGTATAAACTTTGTTTAAAAGCTAAACAGTGATTAATTATAATAAAATATGTATTGTTAATCACTGTTTAGCCTTTAAACAAAGTTTATACAAACGATACAAAACAAACGTAAACTCGATATTAATTATTATTACGTTTACTTTCTTATTTTTCAGAATTAATATTAAAAAATTATAGGTACTTACCGTTAAAATCAGAAATTTTGTTTCAGATTTATATTATTAAGTCCAATGCAAGAAACAACCTAATGAAACCACCATCATTAAGTGTCAAGATTTTATATTTATGGTTATTACTTCAGAAAAATAATAAAAACTTTTTGTGACCAAATTTTATTTTTTACATTAATTTTTATTAATGTAATTTATTTTTGCTGCTTACCGCCACGACCTTACATTGCATGGTTTCTGTAACCAAGAAATAAATATCACAGTTCAGTAGTAAACATTATAAGGGTGACCGTAAAGTATCGAATAAGTTCATTTAAAATTAAGGGGTGTGTAAAAAAAAGTTTTTTTTCTTCGACAACCGCCAACTTGCGTCTGGTGTGTGTCTGGTATTTTCAATACGCCTATGATGGTTGCGCATGTTGCAAAATCTGTGAATTTTTATTTTATTACTCGTAAGCCAGAGGATTTAAATACACAAGTGTTTGGTTAAATGCAAAGGGCAACGTGGCTGATATATGTGAAAAAAATTGGATTAATTGCTATACAGGGTGTTGTTTTTGTGAGTGTCAACTGCACGGAACCTTGTAGAACTTTTTTGTCGCAAGCCATTGGATAAATTTGTATTTTTTTCTGATACCTTCCGTCTTTTTAGTAACTTTTCTTGTTCTTACATTTTTTTGATATGTCGCTTAGTTTTCGAGATATTCCACAAAATTCCGGACATAGCTCAGCTGCGTTCGAAAAGTGTTATTTAATTGGCAGCATGCCTTGGAGAACTTAATTCAAATTTTGTCGCCATTTTACTCCAAGCGGAAGCTTTTTTGGAGTATGGTTTATAATACAAACTATCATTATTTCGGTTAGTTCTATCGATACCTGAAGTTATTCTAGTAAAATCTGAATCACCCTGTATACGGGATGAGTATTAAAGAACCACTGAATCTTTTCTAGATTTTCTTTCTTGTAAATTAAATTAATTAAAATTAATATTGACATATTTGTTATGTGATCATGTTTTTTAACTAAAAACTAAAAAAATTCAAAATATTTTTCAAGATATTCGAAATTTTTAATTTTTTTTTCCTCATATACGTGTTTCTGGTGTCGAAATATACTACACCTAAAAATGTTTGCACTCATTTAAGACTCACCCGATATAATAAATAATAATTTATTATTTTTATTCTTTATTACATTTTATTTTTTAGTATAAAAAGGACATATATTTTTCCACATAAATAAAAATTATGATTTTTTTTACCACTTCTTTTTATATTTTTTGTTATTTTTTCTTTAATATATTTTTATACTCCATTTTTAAATATATTTTTTAGATGACTCTATATGCTGCTTAAACTTATGGTAATTTAGGTAATCTCTCCTTTTGTTTTAGTTCCCTACATTCACATGTCTGTAAATGAATATTTTTTTATCATTTTATAATATTTTTAATATAATTTACTTAACAACTAAATCCTAACAATATAAATATATTGATCGTAACAGTAACAATTTAATATAATTAATGATTTACTACCACAACAATAAATGTGTATTGTTTATATTTTAAACAAATTAAAATTTAATACTATTTATAAATCCACTATTCCTTTGCTAATGTTTTATAGTCCATATAAATTGTTTCTCACCTAAAATATAAAATTTATTGAAACAGTTAAAATTTACCAACAGTTCATTTTATTTTGTCACACTTTTAACTGGCTATAACCTATAACTGTTTTGGTTTTGTAGATAGAACATTCACTGAAACATTAAATTTTAGGGTTTTTAGTTAAGTTTCATAGCATATTACCAAAAATATGATATGGTGTCAAATGTCACAGTTATTGATGTAAACTTTTTTTTAATGGGATCTTCTGTAAGATAGAAAAGTATTGGTTAAAATATTTTTTTTCTGATTTCTGAAATATATCACATATGCCCTTTCTCTCTAATCCAGTCTTGACATATTTATTAGTTTTAAGGTAGTCAGGTAGTTAATAAACTTTAAACATTGTTAGTTTTACATAAACTATATTTACACATTTATATCAAATTAAAATCAAACTATTAACAAAGAAGGGCATGTGTAATATATTTTTAAAATCAGAAAGATATGTTCTATCTAATACACTTCTAACAGGGACAGCGTATGACACTTAATAACCTTATATTTTATCTACTTTATGAATGTTCTATCTCAAAAAATTAAATAGGTATAATCAGTTAACAGTGGGACAGTACTCACTCTAATTTTTCTGAGATGATGCTCAGTGGGCCACAAATCCAATAAGTCGTAGGGCAAAGATGGAAACCTTGGTGTTCTCCTCAAAGGCCAGTACAAACTCAAAAACTTATCAAAGTAATATCTATGTTCTGTTGTATAGTTCATTTTGGCACCATACGTTCTGTCGTAGTTTAACACAATCATGTTTTTCAAACTTTCAAATCACTTTAAACAATTAAAGGTATCGAAGTTTTATCTTTTGTGTTTTCTAATGTTACCACACATAAATGTCTATGTGGTATGAGTTAAAAAACTTTCCCCGGGATATTTATTATTTAATTTTTAAGTTTACGTGCTGACCCTGTGCCAAATGTACGTAAGTTCAAACCGTATCAAACAGAAGTTAAAATAAATGTTTTTGTATGTGTGCGAGTTGTAAAAATAAATCGTATGGAAAATGTTTTGTTTGTGCGAAAATTGGAGGTATTTTGGAATTGGAATCTATGGTAACAAAAGCTAAATATAATTTTATTTATGAAGTATTATCATTTCAATTAAAAAAAATGTATTTTCTATACTTGAGTCAATTAACACTTTTTCATAGAATTTTTATATTATTTCAGATGAATTTTTTTTTTATTTTGGCACAATATTACGATGTAGGTATTGAAATTTGAATATACATTATACAGGTTGATTCATAAGGAAATGTCAATATTCCAGGTACGTATTCAGGACCCAAAAATAAACATAAACGTCTATATTTGTGTTCATGTAAATATTGGAATGAAAACGGACTTTTTAAAGTCTTTCGAATAACGGTAACTTTTTCGTTTAGCCCTGTATTACATTTTTGATTAATACAAATGATTTCTTTGTCACTTTTTGGTCAAAAATGTATATCTGTTACCAGTGGCGCAACTATAGAATGATAGGGGGTACTTAGCCTCCCTAAACACAAAATTAGCCCTCCCGATGGTTTGTGCGAGTCGTTTAAGATGAGTTTTAACCTCAAATCAATATTATCTTTTAATTGAACTGAGCCTCCCTAACAGTCGGTGTCTAGTTGCACCACTGTCTCTTATACACTGTTTTTTTTTCTCAGGTAAGATTTCGACAGACGATGACTCAAGAAAAGCAGATAACGTCCCATACCAATCTATTTATTTTACTAAAAAAAATTCTTATATTTTTTAAGTTAATTATGGATGGGTTTAATGGGGTGTGCTTTGTGTCTTTTTAAGTCAAGTGGAGGAAAAATCGAGGGAGAATTAACTGTAGACCCAGAGCACAGTTTGTAGTTAATACTCGCTGCCCAGGTAGAAAGTCTTATTATACACCCCCCAATAAAGTTACCATCAATAAAGATTGTATACCATCTCGTCGTTGATAAGTGCATTTCGTATATGGTACCAGAATCATACTAAACATATACTAAAAACTGGAGTAGCTGTAAAATATCACACGATAGGTAAATAATGGATTTTAGTACTGCAGAAAAATAATGATGTCAAAAGGTACTGGTTTAAAAAAATTAAGATTAAAGTTAATTAATCAACCTTTAAAGTATAAAATTTGGTAAGTGTTATTATTAATAAAATAGTATGTTCTATTTATGTTGTTTTATTTATTCCTGTGGAACAAATTTGTATTTGTTTTATTGATAAATATAATAATAAATGCGGGATGTTTCTTAAAGCTTGAAAGTAAGAAATAGTTCTTTTTATATTTTTCTGGTATGTGGTGTTTTGTTCTTGTTTGTTTTGTATTAACACATACCGTTTTTTTAAATAAAATAACTCGATTAGGTTTTTTCTGTTTTATACAGTTTTTTTCACAATATTTTGAAGTAATCACTTGTCACTCAAATTTTAAATACCCATATTAATTTAATGCTATGCGTTCCAGTTGTACCAACTTATTTCTTTGTAAAATAAAATAAACTACTTTGAAATTAAAATGACAGACACATCTATCACTGTCAAGGATCTTGTCATTGGACAGACTATATATGGATTATAATATTTACATTACCATAGATTTTAATAAAAAACAGAAACATTAATTTCAAGCTTTAATATTCTGTATCTCAAAAATGAAGGCCTTGCGGATACGTATTTATATAGAATTTTAAGTGTATCTTTGGGCTCTGAATTCGTATCCGAAGTATTGACATTTCCTCATGAATTGCCATCATACCTTATTTAGTAGAGAGTGGAGAGAGTTTTTTTTAGACATTGGGATGGTAACGTCTTAGTTATCTGCGACAGACTAACCATACACCATTTAATCATGGTAAAGTGGTACGTGTATGAGTCTAGCCTAATATTGGGCGTAGTAATAACAAGTTCTCCAACCGTAAACTTATTGCAACACGATTTCGCTAAAACAAACGCTGTAAAAACTCGGCAGTCAAACACAAAAGAATCCAATTTTGCCTGAAGCACGTGCTTATGCATATTCAAAGTTCGCGCTCCAGATCCCTGTAGGGATTCGCATCGGCAAGAACTCTAATAAGTTGATGAAACTGCGTCAAATAACTTACAAAGTGCTATATAGAAACGACTTTTACGCGGAAATTTTGTGTGATTTCAGTTTTAACGAAGCTAAATTACGCCGAGGAATTATTACGTAATTATCAAAGACTATTATGAACCTAATTTAAGGGTTATTTAATAGAAGAATATAATATTATACCGTATAAACTTTTTTCGTGTATTTTTTTTAAATTTTAGTCATAGAAAAATTGGTGTTTATTCCTAAAGCTGCATTATTATCGCTTTAAATGCAAGCTTAGAACTAGATTTCAAACACCCTGTATATTATTCTATTTTTGGATTCTACGATTGAAATAAGGGTAAATTTTATTAAGGTTTATCACACTTAAACCTTACCGTTTTTGAAATATTTTCAATTTTATGAAATTGCAGTAAAAATTTTAAGGCTTTATTTCTCCAAGGGTATCAAAGTTTTTAATACTAAATATTTACTGAAGATTATTTATTGATGAGATATTGTGTTGCAATAATATAAATTTTACTACCTTATACACAGTGTCCAAAAATTTATATTAAATAATTACTAGCTTAAAAGGGCAATAATTTGTTTAATTTAAATGGAACACCCTATATATTTTACGTGAATCAGATGCACAATGTAATTGTCTATCAAATTGTATTATACCATTTTTTACCCATCTCTTCAAGTTTTCGTAGAAAATGCATTTTCTTATAATTTAGACCTCATTTATCACTGTACCCATGGAATATTGACATTTCAAATTTTTTTATAGCACCATGTATGTACAAAATGTACAGGTGGTAAATATTGCAAGCCCCTTGGCATACAAAAAAAACTATTTAAATATTTGTAAAAAAGTATACCAATTAAATATACCACCATTATTTCCGACCAAAAACACCAAAAATTAGTTAATTACATAACTTTGAATTGTTTTAATTAATAAAGTATACTAAATAAATTTGGATTAGGCTCAGAAATCAATATAATAATAAGTTATGAAAATGGACGTCTCTGTTTTTGTAAATATAAGCATTCGTCAAAAAATGAAATAAAATTTATAAGGTGTTACTTTTTACCACACTGTCTAATACACACACAAAATTCAGTTTTTTAGTATATCGAGCAATTATTATTAATCAACGTAAACAGTCAATTAATGTAGTTTGAATACTGGGATCGTATTAATTGGTCCTCTTTAAATAAAAATATTTAAACAGTTTTTTTTTTAATTTTTTAAGTAAATAAGCGAACTATATCGACAATATTAGTATCTGTACCCTTTGAAAATTTGTTACATCTTTAAAAATAAGCTAAAATGTCAATATTCCATGGGTATAGTAATAAACGAGGTCTAAATTATAAGAAAATGCATTTTTTTACGAAAACTTGAAGAGATGTGTAAAAAATGATATAATACAATTTGATAGACAATTACATTGTGCATCTGATTCACGTAACGTATGGTATTCCATTTAAATTAAACAACTTATTGCCGTTTAAATCTAGACATTATTTAATATAAATTTTTGGACACTCTGTATAAGCTAGTAAAATTTTTATTATTGCAACACAACATCTGATCAATAAATAATCTTCAGTAAATATTTAGTATTAAAAACTTTGATACCCTTGGAGAAATGAAGCCTTAAAATTTTTACTGCAATTTAAGTTAGTTAAGTAAGTTTCAAGTGCGATAAACCTTAATCAAATTTACCTTTATTTCAATCGTAGAATCCAAAAATAGAAAAATATATAGGGTGTTCCATTTAAAAAAATACAACCATAATATTTTTTACTTATTTGGGACACTCTGTACCTTGTAAAAATATTTTTAAATTGTAGATCTAATAGTCCTTCAACGAACCCAAAACTTACAATTTGCAAAAATCTAATCGTCTAGCTACAATACTCCGTGTCGTATGTGGTGAACAACCCTGTATAAGCACAGTAATTTTAGGATTTAGTTTAGTTCACACTTGATAACGGTTAGTGATACTTCTGACCGAAACGTTGTGTAAGCAAAATAAATAAAAACAATGGAAGTCCGAAACTTTTTTAGTTTTAAAACTGAATCATTGTCTTCCACATTCAAAGCAACGTTAAAAATTGTGATGTGTGAATATATGTATAAATAATATTAGTCTTACTCCATCCTAAGTATTTTTATTCGAAAATTACATGCAATTATGTTTTAGCTCTTTATTCACCTGTACGTTACTTATTTCTTTAAAGTTATTGCACATTTTTCCAACGACAAATTTGATTAAATTTGGCAAGAGCATTCCGTTGTGTGCGAAAATTAAATCATATAAATCAGCCCGTGTGCATGTCACTGGCTACGACGACACCTAAATATTTTCATTCGCGTGCCAAAAAGAAAACCGAGCCACAGCGGCGAATCAAATCAATTCTCCATTTTTAGAGACGTAGCCCGAATCAAAAGTTGCAAAATAAAATTTTAATTTTATTTACAACTGCCAGTAATATTTTAATCACTATTTATACAATAGCAGAATAATTGAACTCGAAATTAATTTAAATCAACGTTTTCTAATTATGAAGTATAATATTTTTTATCAATTAAATAAAATATACCCCAGGCACAAAATTTCCGCCACCCTAAAAATTTGACTAAGTTTGATGTTTCAGAACTTTTTATTTCGTAATCCGATTTTTATGATTATGGTATCAGTGTGAAGATAAATTTATTGGCATTATTTTTTATTATTTGAATGGCTTATATTCTTCGGTTAGGTGGGCTTATACATGGGTAAATCAAAAAGTTGTTATTTGCAAATTCAAAACACCCTGTAGAAAAATTGAGACGGGCATTTTGGATAAAAAAAACACTTTACTGTAATCTTAGATATATTCCTAACATTTAATTTTTTGAGTTATCCCATTATCTCTATTCGTTTATGAGCTACACATTTTTAAGTAAAGTATTGATTTCAGAAATTCTTTTATTGACAAAAACAGTAATTTTATAATAATTTTAATAGCGTGTATGTCTACCTCTCGCAGCAATAACAGTTCGAGGTCTTCGTCGTATCGAATGAATAAGAGTTGTTATTCTTTCTTAATTTATAGCTTGATGAATATCAAACTATAGATCAAGAAAACCCTTTAGAAGAGCTAAGGCTATCATTAACGGAGAAATCTCCTTAGAATTTTTAGAATTTAGAATGAGTGGGAGGGGGGTTAATCACTGCGACCTTACAGATCTATTGTGCCCCCCTTTCTTGAGTTATAACTCATCATACAGTCCCAGGTCTTTGACAAAAGCCAGTATCTGGGACGATTATATAGAGGGTAGTTCTCCATCTCCAATATCAGTCGCACCAAAGTTCATGGTACGAATGGTTGTCGTCTCGGCGCACTCAGTGATGAGGTGTACTGGTGTTTCCCCATCTTCCCCATAGAATCTGCATTCGCCGTTTCTTCTTAGTTTCAATCTACTGAGCTGTTCATTGAGGAGACAGTGTCCTGTTAAAAACCCCGTGACAATCCGAAGATTGTTCTTACTTAAACCCAGGAAGATCTTTGATTTTCCTTGATCGTAAGCCCTCAGAAACTTCTTCGAGTGTCTTAAACCGTTGCAAGATCCCCATTGCAGGTTGCGGATGGAGTCTTCCAAGTTCTTGAGTTCCGCCTTGAGTTGGTTACCACTTGAAAAGCAGAACGGTTCTGGTCCAGTTAGTGGAGTGTTCGCTCCTTTTTTAGCTATACCATTTGCTTTTTCATTGCCTTCTATCCCTTTGGTGAGCAGGCACCCAGAAAAGGAGGATTTTGTTTTCTTTGCCTAATTTATTCAGCTTCTCTGTGCAGTCTTTGACCAATTTCGAATTGATTGATACTGAGTTGATCGCTTTTAATGCTGCTTGACTTCAGATAAGATGGCTATTTCTTGTTTCCGATAGTTCCTATCTAAGATAAGTTGCTCGCATCTTTCGATAGCGTAGATTTCTGCCTGTAGGATGCTAGAGTAAGTGCCCATTGGTTCGGAGTATTTAGTTCTCCGATCCCTGTTCCCGCATTGGTTTTGGAAGCATCAGTATACCAAGTTATGGTATGGTCTTTTAACTGCTGGGCAGACGTTTCTCTCTTCCAATCCTTTTTATTGCTCAATACTACATTGAGGTGTTTCTCAAAGTTCTTGGCATATCGTCCACTGGGAGTTGCAGGAGTGTTATTTCCTTTTTCAGGGTGTTCCAAGCCCCTGATCTGACAATTCTCCCATTACAGATTCAGTTAGTGACCATTCTAATCATTGTCGCATTGGCATATCTACCAATGACAATGTGCAGTGGTGTTAAATTTAGAATGACCTCCATTGCTGCTGTTGGACAGGTTCTCATGGCTCCTGTGATGCAAACGCATGCTAGTCTCTGGACTTTGCACAGGTTTAGCCTTGCCGTCCATTGCTCTAGTTTTGTGTACCAGGCAACTGCTCCATAAGTAATCAAGGGTCTTACTATCATGGTATACATCCAGCGCAAAATGTTAGGGAAGCAGCCCCATCTATTTCCGGCCAGTCTTCTGCATATCATGAGTGCCTTTGTGGCTTTGCTGGTAGTGTTCTTAATATGCCTGTTCCACAGGAGTTTACTGTCCAGGGTTATTCCCAGATATTTAACTTCCTGTGATGGCAGTATTTCTTTTCCATCTAGTTGGATTCTTTTCAAGTTTTTCAGACTTCGCTTTCTGGTGAATGGCACTAGAAATCTCCTTTATAGCTAGCCATAGCTCTTGTGAAGTTTGTGGTGGAATATGACGACGACAAACAGCTCTTTTAAGTTTATCGCACAAATATATTCGATTGGATTGAGGTTGAGACTACCAGGAGGCCATTCCAATTTTCGTAGTCCAACCTCATCCAGGTACTCGTTAACTACTGGCATTATCATGCATCAGTCATCAGTATAAACTGACTTCCAATGAAAGGAGCAAATGGGAAGACAACTTCTTGGAGGGCATCCTTAATATAACGGTGGGCATTGAAAGCTCTATTTTCAACAAATTCAAGATTGTAAAAATATGAGTACTTTATTTAAAAATGTGTAGCTCATAGAAGAATAGAGATAATAGGATAATTCAAAAAATGAAATGTTAGGAATGTACAGGAAAGTACTTTTTATCCAAAATGCCCGCCCCATTTTTTCCACAGGGTATTTTGAATTTATTGCAAAAAACGAAGTTTTGATTTACCCCGGTATAAACCCACCTAACCGAAATATATAAGCCATTAAAATAATAAAAAATAATGCCAACAAATTTATTTACAAATTAATACCATAATCATAAAAATCGTATTACAAATTCAAAAATTATGCAACATCAAACTTAGTCAAAATTTTAGGGTGGCGGAATGTTGTGTCAGGGAGTTTATTTTTAATAGAAGAATATAATAATCGCGACTAATAAAGGACATGAAAAAACAACATTATACACGGTGTCCCATATAAAGATGCACACTACAGGGATCTCATCAACCTAAAGATTTAGAGTTAGGGTGAATGAGCATCAAAGTGCGCAGAAATTCTGATCAAGCTGGCCGCCATCCCCCTACCCTTGCAAAAACTACCCTTTCCGCTTTTCCAAATAATTTTTCAGTATCACCATTTGATTTAGGGTCAAAATTTATGGCAGAGGATTTTTTTTCCAAATTTTTTCTCGTTTTTTAAGCCTACAATTTCAAAATAACCGTTTTATAAATTCACCCTTTTAGTGCCCCTAAATCCCTTAATATGCATTTTCCACCCTCTACTTATAGGAACTTTTTTTACTATTTTTAGGAGCACTATCACCCCCCGATTTTTTTATATATTTTGTATATTGAGTTGTGTTCTCATTCTTCTTCAGGACCTCAAGCGAATATTCATAATTTCGGCCATCTTCAACAAAATCAATGACTTTTGTACAGTCTTTGACACTAAGAACCATAATATTCAATCCTACACTCACCAAAGCCACCTCGTCAATATGAAGAATAACGTCAAAAAGGAATGATAACTGGAATGGAACTTTAGTTTCGGAGATATAAATTTAATCGGACCTTTTTAAAAAAACTAATTTTATTTTTCAGAAACTATTAGAGACAGAGTTTACCAAAAATGCTTTTTATAACTACTAGCGGGTAAATGAATTTCTAGATATATTACAATTTTTTTTGGAACTTTGGTTTCGGAGATATAAATTTAATCGGACCTTTTTAAAAAAATTAATTTTATTTTTCAGAAACTATTAGAGACAGAGTTTACCAAAAATGCTTTTTATAACTACTAGTGGGTAAATGAATTTCTAGATATATTACGAATTTTTTTGGAACTTTAGTTTCGGAGATATAAATTTAATCGAACCTTTTTAAAAAAAATAATTTTATTTTTCAGAAACTATTAGGGACAGAGTTTACCAAAAATGCTTTTTATAACTACTAGTGGGTAAATGAATTTCTAGATATATTACGAATTTTCTTGGAACTTTAGTTTCGGAGATATACATTTAATCGGATATTTTCAAAAAAAATAATTTTATTTTTCAGAAACAATTAGAGACAGATTTTACCAAAAATGCTTTTTATAACTACTAGTGGGTAAATGAATTTCTTGATATATTACGAATTATTTTGGAACTTTAGTTTCGGAGATATACATTTAATCGAACCTTTTTAAAAAAAATAATTTTATTTTTCAGAAACTATTAGGGACAGAGTTTACCAAAAATGCTTTTTATAACTACTAGTGGGTAAATGAATTTCTTGATATATTACGAATTTTTTGGAACTTTAGTTTCGGAGATATAAATTTAATCGAACCTTTTAAAAAAATTAATTTTATTTTTCAGAAACTATTTGGGACAGAGTTTACCAAAAATGCTTTTTATAACTACTAGTGGGTAAATGAATTTCTAGATATATTACGAATTTTCTTGGAACTTTAGTTTCGGAGATATACATTTAATCGGATATTTTCAAAAAAAATAATTTTATTTTTCAGAAACAATTAGAGACAGAGTTTACCAAAAATGCTTTTTATAACTACTAGTGGGTAAATGAATTTCTTGATATATTACGAATTTTTTTGGAACTTTAGTTTCGAAGATATAAATCTAATCGAACCTTTTTAAAAAAATTAATTTTATTTTTCAGACACTATTAGGGACAGAGTTTACCAAAAATGCTTTTTATAACTACTAGTGGGTAAATGAATTTCTAGATATATTACGAATTTTCTTGGAACTTTAGTTTCGGAGATATACATTTAATCGGATATTTTCAAAAAAAATAATTTTATTTTTCAGAAACAATTAGAGACAGAGTTTACCAAAAATGCTTTTTATAACTACTAGTGGGTAAATGAATTTCTAGATATATTACAAATTTTCTTGGAACTTTAGTTTCGGAGATATACATTTAATCGGATATTTTCAAAAAAAATAATTTTATTTTTCAGAAACAATTAGAGACAGATTTTACCAAAAATGCTTTTTATAACTACTAGTGGGTAAATGAATTTATAGATATATTACGAATTTTTTTGGAACTTTAGTTTCGGAGATATAAATTTAATCGGACCTTTTTAAAAAAATTAATTTTATTTTTCAGAAACTATTACAGACAGAGTTTACCAAAAATGCTTTTTATAACTACTAGTGGGTAAATGAATTTATAGATATATTACGAATTTTTTTGGAACTTTAGTTTCGGAGATATAAATTTAATCGGACCTTTTCAAAAAAAATAATTTTATTTTTCAGAAACAATTAGATACAGAGTTTACCAAAAATGATTTTTATAACTACTAGTGGGTAAATGAATTTCTAGATATATTACAAATTTTCTTGAAACTTTAGTTTCGGAGATATACATTTAATCGGATATTTTCAAAAAAATTAATTTTATTTTTCAGACACTATTAGGGACAGAGTTTACCAAAAATGCTTTTTATAACTACTAGTGGGTAAATGAATTTCTAGATATATTACGAATTTTCTTGGAACTTTAGTTTCGGAGATATAAATTAATCGGACCTTTTTAAAAAAATTAATTTTATTTTTCAGAAACTATTAGAGACAGAGTTTACCAAAAATGCTTTTTATAACTACTAGTGGGTAAATGAATTTCTAGATATATTACGAATTTTTTTGGAACTTTAGTTTCGGAGATATACATTTAATCGGATATTTTCAAAAAAAATAATTTTATTTTTCAGAAACAATTAGAGACAGATTTTACCAAAAATGCTTTTTATAACTACTAGTGGGTAAATGAATTTCTTGATATATTACGAATTATTTTGGAACTTTAGTTTCGGAGATATACATTTAATCGAACCTTTTTAAAAAAAATAATTTTATTTTTCAGAAACTATTAGGGACAGAGTTTACCAAAAATGCTTTTTATAACTACTAGTGGGTAAATAAATTTCTTGATATATTACGAATTTTTTTGGAACTTTAGTTTCGGAGATATAAATTTAATCGAACCTTTTTAAAAAAATTAATTTTATTTTTCAGACACTATTAGGGACAGAGTTTACCAAAAATGCTTTTTATAACTACTAGTGGGTAAATGAATTTCTAGATATATTACGAATTTTCTTGGAACTTTAGTTTCGGAGATATACATTTAATCGGATATTTTCAAAAAATAATTTTATTTTTCAGAAACAATTAGAGACAGAGTTTACCAAAAATGCTTTTTATAACTACTAGTGGGTAAATGAATTTCTTGATATATTACGAATTTTTTTGGAACTTTAGTTTCGAAGATATAAATCTAATCGAACCTTTTTAAAAAAATTAATTTTATTTTTCAGACACTATTAGGGACAGAGTTTACCAAAAATGCTTTTTATAACTACTAGTGGGTAAATGAATTTCTAGATATATTACGAATTTTCTTGGAACTTTAGTTTCGGAGATATACATTTAATCGGATATTTTCAAAAAAAATAATTTTATTTTTCAGAAATAATTAGAGACAGAGTTTACCAAAAATGCTTTTTATAACTACTATTGGTAAATGAATTTCTAGATATATTTCGAATTTTTTTGGAACTTTAGTTTCGGAGATATAAATTTAATCGAACCTTTTTAAAAAAATTAATTTTATTTTTCAGACACTATTAGGGACAGATTTTACCAAAAATGCTTTTTATAACTACTAGTGGGTAAATGAATTTCTAGATATATTACGAATTTTCTTGGAACTTTAGTTTCGGAGATATACATTTAATCGGATATTTTCAAAAAAAATAATTTTATTTTTCAGAAACAATTAGAGACAGAGTTTACCAAAAATGCTTTTTATAACTACTAGTGGGTAAATGAATTTCTAGATATATTTCGAATTTTCTTGGAACTTTAGTTTCGGAGATATAAATTTAATCGGACCATTTAAAGCCGTTCGCTTTTAGTTCTATAGGGGGAGGTCGCAAAGTAATAGTGATTATAAATTTCTTGACGGTTATCTTTAGTTATTAATTAGACTATTATATATACCAGGTGGTACACCGGTGCTGGAAACATAGGAAATCCTATGAAAATGTTTAACTGTCTAAATATTTCCTCCCTGGTTGATTTTACAGCAAAGTCTTAAACAGGTTTATTAAACGTCGGCGTATGCTGAATAACCATGTCAAATTTGAACAGTTTTTGAAAAGCGGTTTTTAATTAATAGAAAAACTGCAGTTACCTTTAAATTAAAACTTGAACAGATAACAATACAAAACCAGGCAAATGTCAATGTACCGTAAGTTGTCAAGCTATGATTGAATTCTACTTTTTGTACTATCTACGCTGCTATATTACAGTACAGAGAATAAGTGTGCCCGATATGCATTTTTGTAATTTAAAACTTGTTCAAATTAGATAAAAGCTTAGTGTTTGGGAAATATAATTTGACAATGATAAAATTATAAGTTGACAACTTAAGGTATGTTGGCATTTACCTGGTTTTGCATTATTACCTGTCTGGTTTTAATTTATAAATAGATGAAAAATAGCCCAACATTTTTCAAATTTAGCATGTGTTTTCAGTAAACCCAGACCTTTAAAAAACCTACTTATATCTTCGCTGTAAACACAATAGGAGAGGCAATATTTGGACAGTTCAAAATTTGCATTATGTATATGTTACTGTAAATGTGCGAAATGCGGTAAAACCTAGGATTTACCGAAAGCAAGTGGTAGTAAAAACAAACCAACCCCACCAAATAACCACCTAACCAATGCATTAACACCCCCTAAATAACCAGGATAACCAATGCATTAACACCCTCCAAATAACCAGGCTAACCAATGCATAACACCCTCCAAATAACCAGGCTAACCTAATTAGTTACTGCTTTTGGTAAATCCTAGGTTTAGCGCGCTTATCCTAGGTTTTACCGCATTTCGGACATATACAGTAACATATACAAATGAATAATAATATTTTAATCAAGACGAACAAACAAAATAAATAAAATAACAAATATACATTTTCACAAGCCCAGTGGGCTAAAGTATGATTGTTTGCTTTTTGATAAAAATTCGATGTTTGCAAAATTTACAAATAAAAATTTCTTTTTACAATATTACTTATTTTGTACAATGTTTAATAAAAATATATGTGTGTATTAAATTTCTACATTTTCCTATTGCAAATAATTGATTTTATAATAAAATCAACTTGTATAAGGAAGAATTATGTCAAAAACAACATTTTATATACAACTTTTATTATTCGTTAGTATGGAGTCAACAATCAGTAATAACATCAAAATATATACATATACAAAAATAAACTGTGTATCTCAATAAATAATATACCTAACATAAATATCACTTTCCAACTATGTAAATGAAAAGTAAAATTTCCATAATTCCGACATCAATTTTTACAATATTTTATAGAGATGTGAAATGCGTTCTTGTTGATCTTCATCATTTATATTTCAATACCTATTTGTGTCATGCGGTATATTTTTGTGGTATAGCATCTTTTTACAATGTATACTTAAGTAAAGATATTTTGAACTATGGATTATGTAAATTTCACTTTTCAAGTACATATTTAAAGACCTGGAGCGTCTTCGTTACGGATATCGCTGGTCGAAATAGAGATCATTTTTCAGCTGAAAATAAGAATAAAACAGTATTAGCAAGTTTATAAAGTTTTAGGAGTATACCGGGTGTTGCATCGTCGGACGGGACATAGGAAATCCCATGTAAATTTTAATGGGGTCAATTATTGGCTTCCCTAATTATTGTAGAGAATAATTCTATTTATGTTTATTGAAGAGCACTAAAACCCATATTCAAAAGAATAACTTTAGATATTTTTGATTAGTTCGTTTACGAGTTATCGCCTATTTCTTTTTAAATATTTCTCCTTTCTTATTGCCCTGTATTTACTTATGAGCACCAGTCAAGGTAAAAGACAACTGTCAAATGAAGTTGTCATTTCAGAAATTTACCTATTTAGTGCTTTATTATTATTGAAAACTCTTTCCTATGTCGGAAATCTTAAAGATTTATAAATACATATTAATATGAATTAAAGTAAAATAAAGTAATCAATTACAAGGTTAATTATAGTATTATTACAATATTCAATAACTTATTAATTTAGGTACTATTAAATTGTTAGAACTTTAGGATTTAAGAAGATGTTCAAATATTCCTCCATCGACTGCTAGACAATAATCCAGGTGATCATAAAATTCTCTTCTTACATTCGCTAGTTGGTAAACTGAAATTCTATTGCATTCGGCAGAAATAGCATTTTTTAACTCGTCTAGATTTGGGTATTTTTTATCTTTGTATATCCTGTTTTTTAAATGGCCCCAGATAAAGAAATCATTTGGCGAAATATCAGGAGACCTTGCTGGCCAATTTACTGTATGATTTAGGCCAAACGTTTCCGTTAAGACTATTGTCTATATATTCCCGAAGAGCCAGGGTACTATGTGCCGGGCAGCCATCCATTTGGTACCAAACTTCCTGATTTTCCCTAGCGGCATCATGTAAAGCAGGTAAAATATGATTTTCGAGTAGTTCCAAATAATATTCTGCATTTAATTTTCGCGTAAGAAATAATGGCCCGATAATATTGTGTCCGAATATCCCTGCCCAAACATTTACTTTCTGTGGATATTGCGTTCTTGTTTCGACAAACCTGTGTTGGTTTCCTTTGTTCCAATTTCGATAATTTTGAAAATTGGGTTCATTATTTAAGGTAATCGTGCATTCGTCAGTGAAACATATGTTTTTTTAAAAATTCCCTATCCGTGTTTGCTCTTTCCATCATATCAAAACAAAACGCCTGCCGCCGTATTTCCTCCCCATCTCGTAGCTCCTGGTGCTTTCCATATTTGAAGGAATAGTATTTATGTCGTTTCAAAATTCGAAACGCTGTAGTGTGATCTATTCCTATTTCATCCTCAAGTTTCCTTGTGCTGATCTTTCCATCGTTCTCTTCCACGCACAATAAAACTTCTATCATTTCTTGCATCTTCTCTTTGTTCCTGCCTTGCTTCATATCTGCAGTTATATTTATTAGGGTACCTTTGGTCTCAAATCTCTGGATATTCCTTGCGATTGTAGATTTTCCAGGTATCGGTCTATTCATATACAGAGCAGCAAACATGTCCGACAACTTTTGATAACTATTTCCTTGATAATACCATTTAATCATCAATACTTTTTCTTCGGTAGTGTAATTCATGGCTAATATTTTCGATGTAGGTAAGGGAAATTAAAACAACTTTGGTTGCACGTCATCAATGACACCATGCGTCGTCTTATGGAATTTGCTGGTGGTCGTATTATGACGTGCAACCAAAGTTATTTTAATTTCCCTATATGAGTTTTTAATAATAATAATAAAGCACTATATAGATAAATTTCTGAAATGACTACTTCATTTGACAGTTATCTTTTACCTTGACTGGTGCTCATAAGTAAATACAGGGCAGAAAGGAGAAATATTTAAAAAGAAATCGGCGATAACTCGTAAACGAGCTAATCAAAAATATCTAAAGTTATTCTTTTGAATGTGAGTTTTAGTGCTCTTCAATAAACCTAAATAGAATTATTCTCTAAAATAATTAGGGAAGCCAATAATTGATCCCATTAAAATTTACATGGGATTTCCTATGTCCCGCTCGACGATGCAACACCCGGTATAGAGGGTACACGGTATAAGGTACACATGCAGGGTATTTAAGGGGATAATTCATGAACCTATTTTTAGAAAAAAAAAACTTTATGTGAATGTATGTCCTCTACTAACACCAAAATTATTATAAAAATAACCAAAAAATGTAATACCATTTTACCAGATTTATGTTTTGTCTCGGTTAGCGGGGCAATTAGTTCCCAATCAGCAATCAGAAAATACTAAAATAATTATGCGATTCTAATTAAAAGTCAACTGGAAATCTGGGACAATTATTTTTAAAGCATGCCCTTCGATATCCTAATAGACCTAATACAAAGAAGGTCAAATATTTAGGTCAATTGGCATAGCCAAAAAGGATAATCTTTCCATCGGCATCGGATAATTTTTAATGAATCAAAAAATAGGTTAAATATATAAAAAACCAACCGGTTCAATTTAATTTAAAATGTTGTTACATCTCTAATTCCATAAAAATACTAAATAAAGCTATGTTAGACTAAAACTAAATGCCAGAAACAATAATTTATATATATTTTGATACTAATTATTGTATTATAATAAAACGATATATTAAAATTAATTCACCCATATTATGGGACTGAAATAGAGACAATTCATGCTTGGTAACATATTGCTTTAGTTTCCTGTAGCAATAATACGCTTCGGGATCAGACGTTGTGTTGCGTTAAGTCAATAAGCAGGGAAGTGATATATGCTAATGACCTAATTGAAATTAATTGCCCTCAGCAATTGCATATTTATTTGTTTGTAAATTTATACAAGATTTTTTAAATTAAATTGTCAACGAAAACACTAAATATATGCAACATGCACTTTTTATACACTGCTCAAAAACCATCTGACAAAAAATTCCACACTGCGGCACAATTATTGATCATCCTTATGTAAAATGACCTCCTGTATACAAATATAAACTCCGTTTTCCTCCACAACTCTTTCTTTTTGGGGGAAACATCCCTACCTATTTCTACTGCCTTTCGATAGTTTGGTTAGATGAATTTGGCTTTGGAAATGGATTTGACTTCTAAATTGTTATTTCTGTGACATTAGAGATTATAACTGTTCTGAAAACATATGAACTTTCGTAGGAAGAGCGGTAGGCTTTTTTAAAGGATGTAGTTCCGCTCAAATTGTAATAAAATCAGTAAACGTTATCGATTTATCTGTTTTGTTTATCGCATTTTTTACTTATTTTTGACATATATTTCAGCTTCCATCCCTAGTAGGTAATCAAGTTATAAATGTATAACAACATATACAGCAACATGCGTTGTTATCTAAAAGTATAATGGTTGCGCCTCAAATGTGGCTCACCTCTATAACTTTTTGATTTTTTCAGATAAAGAAACAAGAATTGGTATGTTAGTATATGACATAAATTAAGATTGATTGAGGTACCCAATTGTTTTGTGTCACTTCCTGTTTCACTGGAAATGACTACAACTTTTAATTTTTAAACGGGACCCTCGGTATTTTTTACTTTATTTATTAGAACGTGACACTCTGAATAAAATGACACATTATACGTCAACTTTTGACATTTTTGAATATGGTTTATTTGAAATCGTAACATGCGATTCATAACGACAATTTGACTCGAAATACCAAGTGTGTGGTACTAAATAATTCGTAAAAAATGATTTTTCCAAATATGCTAATGAGCCATGTCGTTACATTTGAAAAAATTGAGATATGATTAAAAATACGATTTGGACATGTTTTAACCGGCCAGGACAGGACATTAAAAACTAAACGAAACGAATTAGTGCTTTTAACACAGACATAACACTCTAAATTAAAATTTAAAATATAATGTTTTTAAAGCGAATAATGTCAAAAATTGACATATGATGTGTCGTTCTATTTTAAGTAGCGATGGGAACTATCGAATGAATTAGATTATCGAATGGTTACTGAATGAATGATTTCAACTATCGAATGGTTTTATTCGAATAAAATCATTCATTCATTTGTATACTGAAGCATATGTGACAACCTCGCCGTGCGACTAAATGGTTATCGTTGAGCCACGACTATCGAATGCTTTTGATAAATGAAATTTAGTATTCGTTTGATTTTTGTGTGTGTGAGTGCATTATTAGTTCTTCCAAATTTTTATAACTTCGCCTTATAAATACTGTGCTATTTTTGCGTTTATTAAAATATTTAAAATACTAAAATAGTAGTTTTTTTTAATTGACGATTGTGTGCGTGTGCAGGTGGTCAAAATTTTTCCGAAAATTTGTGTGATTTTCCGTAGCCCGATCTTTCAATTATTTTATTTTATATGGTATATGGTCTATTTTTTAATGGGAAATTTTGAGAAGTAGCAATTTTTAAGAGAGATGAGATGAACTTAGAATTAATTTTAAAAATACATATTTGTATTTTAGATGTTTTAATAATATGAATTGGTTGAACTTAATAATCATATTTAAGTAATGTAGTTAAGTAAATGGTTATCGAACTCAAACTATGGGATGAGAAAATTAAATTAAAAGTTTTACACTTGCCAATTTTTTTAAAAAAATAACGATGTTTGTATTTTGTTTATGCTAATTCTCTTACATGTAGTTTTTTGCGAAGAAATATTTCATTTATTTTTTAAAGTAAATGCCAGTAAATATTATTTTTAAATAGTAATATAAAGTACCTAATATAAATAATTTTGATTTCTATTTTTTTATTTATATTTTCCTTCCATTACACTGCATGCTTAGAAAATTAATAAATGCTTATATTTCATGATTTTAAAGTTTGTTGTTAATATAACAAATTAGTTCTGTAATTATTATTATTTATAAACCAACGTTGCCACACACAAAACATTTAAAGACCATATTATTTTTAAATAGGATTTAATATAAATAATTTTGACATCTAATTTGTTGTTTATATTTTGCTACTACGTAAAGAAAATGTTTATATTAAATTATTTTAAATTTTGTTGTTAATAGGTATAACAAATTATTTTACTGTTATTATTATTTTTTATTAAACCAGTCTTAGCTTAAAAACATTAAAAATCATTTTCCTACATCGAAAATAACAAGTATTATTGCAGTGTAACAACAGAATATTAATAAAAAAAATGCAAAATATATAGACATACTATCTCTAACTAACTAAAGCCAAACAATAATATTCTTTGCTAATATCAACTAATACCAATATATGGCAACAGCGCCCTTCGTAATGTATTTTCTGTGTAAATACTAGCACCTCAATAAAAAAAAATAATGTGTCCTTATCTTTATATGACTCCGCAAAAAAATCAAAGATGCCGGCTTCTTTCATAAGCATTGCCACCGACCGCTGTCGGGTTTCTCGGAAAGAAACCTACGTCGCCGGGCGACAACTAAAATCCAGTTAATATTTTATTATAATCGATCCTGACGAATAAATGAATTTCATAAATGAATGAATTTTATAAATGAATGGTTTTTGCTGCCGAATTACTAAAATACAATATTTCAAGGCAGATGACGCATCTATTCGATAATTTTTATTCGAATAGTTTTCAACGAATGTTTTTTTACTAGCTATCGAATTATTCGAATGAATTGCAACTATCGAATGTTTCGATAGTATTCATTCGATAGTTCCCACTACTAATTTTAAGTATCATTTTTTATCGAATAAAGTATAAAAATACAGAGGGTGCCATTTAAAAATTAAAAAGTTGTAGTCATTTCCAGTGAAACACGAAGTGACAGAAAAGAATTGGAGAAAAAATACTAACATTCCAAATGGCGTTTTTTTATCTGAAAAAAATAAAAAAGTTATAGAGGTAAGCCAATTTTGAGACGCATCCGGTATATATAAATTATAATAAATTTTGCGAGAAAAATTATTACCAAAAGCAATATACCATATAATTTGGATATATCATCATACGTATTATGAGCTTTTCTTGATGTGATGAACACTGATACATTTATCTTATATAACATGTCTCTTGAGATGAATTTCCTTCGCAGACACCTGGACTTGAAGCACACTGAAAGTTTAAGAGCAATCTCGGATGAACACGAGGAAAGGTTCCATCAAGACATCGCTAAGCTGGAGAAGAGATTTTCAGGTAAATAGAATGCAAGCATGTTGGCGGAGTACTGGTAAAGAAAACAGAAGCTATATTTGGAATCAAAACGTCATTTTACATAAGAACAGGAACTGTGCCAGGGTTCGCAAATTTTTTTGATATTGCTGTCTATTGTCATTTTTCTTTTATAAAAAATGTACTGAACTCAGTCAAACCTACCCTGATTTCCCTGAAGGCGGCCTCTGACGGGAAATCGTTCAAATAGTAGTTGTAGGACCTATTCGATGGCCAGTACTGTGGGAACCTCTCCCTCGCCGTCAGTGGCCAGTCTACGTAGAAGCTGAGGGGCCGATATATCCTGTAGTGGTAGTAGAACTTGGCGTCGGGCCAGAACGACCACTCATAGCCCTGACTGATCGGGTTTCTTAAGTAGGTAAGCATTTTTTCTAAAACAAATTAGTGGTTAATAATTGTAATAGTGCTATTTCGAAGAGTACTCTTTAAGTACCTGAAACCTAGGGAGGTAATAGTTCTATTGTTTAGATTAAAATGGAGATTTTTCTTAATTTATTTGTATTTATAAATAACTCAAAAATAAGTTTCAATTGCTCAAATTCTATTACTTTTTATAGTAATATCATTAAGTTAGATTAGATACTTCAAGGTAGCTATCGACTTGATCCACTGCGACTTTTTCTGATCTATTGTGGTCTTCTTCTGGTCCCTAGCTTACATTGTTCAGTCAAACTCACCGACCAGTACTAGACTTGACCATAACCAAGAATAAGCACTTGCAGTCTTTCTTCACGTTTAAGAAATTACTTATTTGCAAAGAAATATTGTTTTAATTTATTACTGAAGTGTTTTTTCGCCTAATGCATAAAATGTTAAAGAAAGAAATGCTGATTCAATATAATATATTGAAAAATAAATATTTTCGTCAGGAAATTTACTAATAATGTCTTTCTTTAAAGTTTTATTTGCACTGAATTTTTAAATACTATTTATTTATTTTATGTGTAGAAAGTGCCTCTAGTAAAAATCTATTAAATAATGCAAGACTTGCGAAAGTATTGTCCCTGCAAGACACTGTCATCACTGGTTCAAGTTCAGTTCAAAATCAAATTTTATGATAAAACTACTTCCATTATTAATGATTGTTATACTTCACATATCATAATAATTACCAATAAATAAATGATCACTTTATGCTTATACAAAGAAGCCAAAGCAAGAGTAATGATATATAAAACAACCCCAGAGTTCCCAACTGGCAAAGGAGTACGACAGGGAGATCGGATATCCCAAAGCTGTTTACAGAAACATTAGAAGAAATCTTGCGTCAACTGAACCAACAAAGGATTAAAAATAGATGAAAAAGGGTCTTGTGCAGAACAGGTCCCCACGAAATCGTGTTTTTTTTAATTTTTAATGTGGATCCCATAGTTAATGGAATGGTTTAAAAGAAAAAAATTTTTGGATGAACCACTTTTTCTACGAAAA
The DNA here is from genome assembly GCF_002938485.1 of Sitophilus oryzae. Lineage (NCBI taxonomy): Eukaryota > Metazoa > Arthropoda > Insecta > Coleoptera > Curculionidae > Sitophilus > Sitophilus oryzae. Next base: position 40,461 of record NW_022145740.1, on the reverse strand, counting down.
AAAATAATTGAAAATTCCAAATTTTCACTACATTTCAATGCGAAAACTCCCTATTATAACCTTCATAAAGACGTAAAATACAAGGTTATGCACAGTGTTGCCATACTCACCCTGTGTAAAATCGACGAAAACGTTCTACTTTATATTCGTTTTTTTTACATTTAGTACGCACTTTAAGAACACGAAAAATTAAAAATATAATAAACGAGGCAAAACAAAAACACTATAAAAATAAATTGACAATAAAATCATTACACAGTATTTAGCACAATTGTTTAAAAATATATTTTTCCCGGATTTGTTCAGTAAGATTCCGAAATGGATGTGATCTGCGTACTTCCAAACACTCCCCACCAACCTAACCTAACCAATGCATTAACACCCCCAAATAACCAGGCTAACCAATGCATTAACACCCTCCAAATAACCAGACTAACCAATGCATTACCACCCTCCAAATAACCAGAATATCTAACCTAACCTAACCTAACCAATGCATTAACACCCCCAAATAACCAGGCTAACCAATGCATTAACACCCTCCAAATCACCAGGCTAACCAATGCATTAACACCCTCCAAATAATCAGGCTAACCAATGCATTACCAACCTCCAAATAACCAGCCTATCTAACCTAACCTAACCAATGCATTAACATCCCCAAATAACCAGGCTAACCAATGCATTAACACCCTCCAAATAACCATGCTAACCAATGCATTACCACCCTCCAAATAATCAGGCTAACCAATGCATTAACACCCCCAATAACCAGGCTAACCAATGCATTAACACCCTCCAAATAACCAGGCTAACCAATGCATTACCACCCTCCAAATAACCAGGCTAACCATTGCATTAACACCCTCCAAATAACCAGGCTAACCAATGCATTACCACCTTCCAAATAACCAGGCTAACCTAATTGAGCCTAATGACAAAACTTCATTGATTACGCGTCGAAAAACAGTATATATTAAAAAAACTTATATTTTCGTAGAACCTGAAAAATCCGCAAATTTTAATTGCTTTAAAATAATCCACACTAACGAATAAGCTACTAGACAGTTCAATTTTTGTTGCACTAAAGTGATAACTTATCGTTTTAAGTCCCTCCACAACAACTTTATTTCAGAAGAAAATCATATAAAGTAATTTTATTGACAACGTCGCAAATTCTATGCGAAGGCCATAGATGACATACCGATGATCGATTAACTGTCAATCGAAAAACTCATAAAATTGCTAGCTTGAGCTGATGTAAATAAATATATTTTCTTAATTTTTATGCTTACAAAGAAGATTCTTTACATTTTTGTGCTTAAATTAGATCATTCCACGTCTATATAAGGTAATAAAGTACTAATATGTGATGTTTTTACTGAATCCGTGTAGAAAATTTAACATATTTACTGTCCGTCGCCTGTACCTAAAATACGTTTTTTTGCCGCTTTTTAAAGATAAAACACATTCATCCAACAATTTTTATGCTTAAAAATATTCAGTTTAAGATAATCTTGCAAAAAAATCCCAAAAAAGTGTTAAATGCGTGGGGACCTATTGTGCACCAGAGCCGATGAAAAATATCTTAACTATCTCTGATTCGGTGATGACAGTCCTAATTGTCAATAGTCAGGAAGAACTACAACCACAAATTAAAGAACTAAATACAGCCAGCAATAAAGTTCGTCTTAAAATGAACTAGGAAATAATGAACTAGCGGAAATGAAAGACATTCTAGTAAATAACACAACACTGGAAATAGTAGAAGAATATATATATTTGGGACAACTAATACACTCGGGATAACACAACTCGGGATTTCTACTACCAGAAATCAACAGAAGAATTAAGTTATCATGGAGTACTTACGGAAGAAACTCAATCATATTTAACTCTAGAATGCCACTCTATCTAAAGAAGAAAACAATCGACCAATGTGTACTACCAGTCATGACCTATGCATGCGAAACCTGAACACTTAAAACGGAATCATAAGGAAACTGCAGGTCGCACAACGCTCAATGGAACGAAATATGCTGGGAATAACTAAGAGAGACCGTAAAAGAATAGAGTGGATACGACAAAAGACCCAAGTAATATATGTCATCCACAGAGTCAAATCCCTCAAATGGCAATAGGCAGAACACCTGGCAAGAAGAACGGACGACAGATGGACCACAAAAATTACAGAATGGTACCCACGAGGAATTAAGAGATCTAGAAGAAAACTGAACCTGAGATGGGACCATGATATTAGGAAATTAGCAGGAATAACTTGGGCCCACATAGCCACCAATAGACAACAATGAGCCCAACTACAAATAGAGTATGTGAGGGAGGCTATACCATAATTGGAAATGGTCGAATAAGCTGAAAATGTTGATGATGATGATGAAATGATCATATGACATATATTTAGAAGTATGAATTGAATAAACTGAACAAACTGAACTCTAAGAAATAATAAACAATGCAGGAAAACATTATATCGTTGACTTTAACGTCTCATAATAATAAAGTTATAAAAATATACCGGGTGTTGCATCGTCGGACGGGACATAGGAAATCCCATGTAAATTTTAATGGGGTCAATTATTGGCCTTCCTAATTATTTTAGAGAATATTTCTATTTAGGTATATTGAAGGGCACTAAAACCCACATTGAAAAGAATAACTTTAGATTTTTTTGATTAACTCGTTTACGAGTTATCGCCGATTTCTTTTTAAATATTTCTCCTTTCTTATGGCCCTTTATTTACTTATGAGCACCAGTCAAGGTTAAAGATAACTATCAAATGAAGTTGTCATTTCAGAAATTTACCTATTTCGTGCTTTATTATTGAAAACTCATTCCTACATCGGATATCTTAAAGATGTATTTATAAATACCAATTAATCTGAATTAAAGTAAAATAAAATAATCAATTACAAGGTTAATTATAGTATTATTACAATATTCAATAACTTATTAATTTAGGTACTATTAAATTGTTAGAACTTTAGGATTTCAGATATTCAAATATTCCTCCATCGACTGCTAGACAATAACCCAGGCGATCATAAAATTCTCTTCTTATGTTCGCTAGTTGGTAAACTGAAATTCTATTGCATTCGGCAGAAATAGCATTTTTTAATTCTTCGAGATTTGGGTATTTTTTATCCCTGTATATCCTGTTTTTTAAATGGCCCCAGAGAAAGAAATCATTTGGCGAAATATCAGGAGACCTTGCTGTCCAATTTACTGTATGATTTAGGCCAATAACGTTTCCGTTAAAACTATTGTCTAAATATTCCCGAACAGCCAGGGGGCTATGTGCCGGGCAGCCATCCATTTGGTACCAAACTTCCTGATTTTCCCTAGCCGCATCATGTAAAGCAGGTAAAATATGATTTTCGAGTAGTTCCAAATAATACTCTGCTTTAAATTTCGCGTAAGAAATAATGGCCCGATAATATTGTGTCTGAATATCCCTGCCCAAACATTTACTTTCTGTGGATATTGCGTCCTTGTTTCGACAAACCTATGTTGGTTTTCTTTGTTGCAATATCGATAATTTTGAATATTGGGTTCATTATTTAAGGTAAACGTGCATTCGTCAGTGAAACATATGTTTTTTAAAAATTCCCTATCCGTGTTTGCTCTTTCCATCATATCAAAACAAAACGCCTGCCGCCGTATTTCGTCCCCATCTCGTAGCTCTTGGTGCTTTTCATATTTGAAGGAATAGTATTTATATCGTTTCAAAATTCGAAACGCTGTAGTGTGATCTATTCCTGTTTCATCCTCAAGTTTCCTTGTGCTGATCTTTCCACCGTTCTCTTCCACGCACAATAAAAGCTCCAAGTCGGTATCATTTCTTGCATCTTCTCTTTGTTCCTGCCTTGCTTCATATCTGCAGTTATTTATTAGAGTACCTTTGGTCTCAAATCTCTGGATATTCCTTGCGATTGTAGATTTTCCAGGTATCGGTCTATTCGGATACAGAGCAGCAAACATGTCCGACACCTTTTGATAACTATTTCCTTCATAATACCATTTAATCGTCAATACTTTTTCTTCGGTAGTGTAATTCATGGCTAATATTTTCGATGTAGGTATGAGTTTTTAATAATAATAATAAAGCACTAAATAGCTAAATTTCTGAAATGACAACTTCATTTGACAGTTATCTTTTACCTTGACTGGTGCTCATAAGTAAATACAGGACCATAAGAAAGGAGAAATATTTAAAAAGAAATCGGCGATAACTCGTAAACGGGCTAATCAAAAATATCTAAAGTTATTCTTTTGAATGTGGGTTTTAGTGCTCTTCAATAAACCTAAGTAGAATTATTCTCTAAAATAATTAGGGAAGCCAATAATTGACCCTATTAAAATTTACATGGGAAATGCCTGAATGTCCCGCTCGACGATGCAACACCCGGTATAGTAACCAAACACATATTTCAAATAAAAAGTTACATCGTCTCGTTCAATAGAAAATTTAGATGTCATATTAACCTTAGATCTCTTAGGTACATAAATCATAAATTCATATGTCTAAAGATTTTCCTAACATAACATTATTAGATACAAATGTGGAATATATGTCACACTCGTGTAAGATTCATGAATTATTAAGCAGACCAAGCGCGTGAACTTTAAACTAAGAGGAAATAGAAAATATTTGAAAATTAAAGTGATATTTCTGGAATTCTGATCTTTTTCACTTCCAGAAAATCTCTAACAAATCAAAGAATTGTCTTTTCTTAAAACGACCTGGGATGACATGTGTGAATATATTTTTAATAATAAAAAAATTATGTGGCTCGTTTCTGGTGTTTCTTGTTTCTCGAGACTGGTGTCTCCTTGTAAGAATTTTTCAGTCGTTTTTACACAAAAATACCTCATCAATAATTAACATCTCCTTTTTTTTCAAGGGGGGTTCTATATTGGTGTACTAACAATCTTTAATCGTCAAATTAAATGGTAAAATCTTAAGAATTAAATGGTGCCACCATGTCTCAAATGTATCAGTCCTTAAAAAGCAAGCTGCAAAAGCGCTGAAGTCATGGTTACTAAACCCCGCTTAAGATGGGCTGACCACGTATGCAGGATGCAAGAAAACCGCCTACCGAAATCTCTTCTTTAAGGTGACCTTGTAGAGAGTAAGAGGAAACCGGGTAGACAACTCAAAAGATACAAAGATATTTTCCATGAAAACGCCTTGCGTAACCATCTCCTGATGCGTGTCAAATACTCGTCAACAGGTAATGGCAGTAAGTAAGTAAGTAACAATTTGAACAAGAGTTTTTTTTTTATATGTCTAATCGAATTTAGTATTATCATTGATTAATTTTTTAAAGTATATTGATCAATGTTCTTTTCAAAGTCTTATTATTTAATTTATTGACGATAATATATGATGATGAATTAGCTATGAACACATGTACAAAACGGCTTCTAAGAACAACAGAAATGCGAACACTGACCAATTACAGGATATACCTTATATGATCGGAAAAGAAATGAGGATATAAGTGAAACATGTGAAATACAGGATGTAGTAAGATGGACAAGAAACAGGAGAAGAGAGTGGAGAGACCATATGGACAAGATGTCAAACAACGGGTAGCGAAAATCGCTAAAGAGAAAAGACCTAACACGCCTCGACCGCCGGGGCGACCACCTATAAGATGGTATGAAAGCTGGTCTTCATCATCCCAACTGTTCTTAGGGTACCATTCGAGAAAAAACAGGACTTGGTCCTAACGTACGAAAGAGAAGAAGAAGTAGGTATGATAAAAATCAGCTAGAAAAGGTGTGAACACTCCACTACTGCACCAGAACCGTTCCGCTTCACAAGTGGGAACCAATTTAAAACTCAAGAACCTGGAAGACTCCATGCGTAACCTGGAATGGAAATCCTCCAACGGTCAATACACTTGAAGAAATTTCTCAAAACTTACCACCGAGAACAATCAAAGGGATTTCTTGATTTAAGTAAGAACAATCTTCAAATTGTCGCCAACGAACACCTCAGTAGATTGAAGCTAAGGAAAAAGACGAAAGCAGATTCTGTGGGGAAAATGTGGAAACACCAGAACACTTCATCACTGAGTGCGCCGAGACAACAACCACATTCATGCCATAAACTTTGGTACGACTGATATCGGAGTTGGAGAACTAGCCTCTGTGAAGCCGTTTTAGATACTGGCTTTTGTCAAAGCCCTGAGACTGTATGATGAGTTATAACTCGTTATAATTCAAGAAAGGGGACAAACAATAGATTTGTAAGGTCGCGATGATTAACTCTCCTCTTAAACAGTCTACATTCTACAACTCAGAAGAACAACTCTTGAATGATCAGTATAAACAGGCATGGCAATCACATAATATATGACGGCTATACTTGTTGATATACCTGGAATAAAAGTGCTAAGAGTCACGACAATTTATTAAATACGCAAATCCAATATTCAGAACAACTAAAATTCCAACCAATACTAACAACTATTGAAAATTGCCAAATAAAATGGTATGGACATTACAAAAAAAAAAGACTGAACAAGGAGGGACCAGCAAAAAATATATGGGAAGCAAAAAGGCACGAAAAGAGGAAAAGGGTAGACCTATAACTACTTGGTACCAACATATTGCAAAAATACTTAAAGCTAAAGGGATCAGCAGCACCGAAGTAGCAGTCATCACAATGGATAAGAAGATTTTTTTATTTATACACCCAGATGCAGAAAAAAACGCAACGGGGAAATGTTGGTCAAATTTAAAGTGTTATATTTTTGTTATTTTACTTATACAGTGTGGTATTTTTGTTATTTTGTTTATACAGAAAAAAACGCAACGGGGAAATTTTGGTCAAATTTAAAGTGTTGTATTTTTGTTATTTTTAGCCTTAGTTTCATGAATTTTTTAGCAAGCTGTATATAATTATGTCAACTTTAATTCGTAAACTCAGTTTTTTATAAACTTTAGTATTTGGCATATTATACAGGGTTAATTGAGGGGTTGTTTTTTACCCTAACTTTAAAACACCCTGTGCAATAATTTGAACGTTTAACGAAAATGAACTTGCCACCAACAATTGCAATTTTTTCAATTATCATTTCTTTTTGAAGTTATTTTCAATATGACAATGCGGCATTGTTGATTATTGTAAACTATATACTACTATGTACTGCCCATAATGTTCGACGTTTGCAAAATGCTTGGCAGGAGGGCTGGGGGTCGCAAAGCGGTACCAGCTTTATTAAATAAACTTCACTTGGTCCTTAAAGAAGAATAGGAAAACATAACCCAATATGACATTTATATGATTATGCAGCCTATTGAGGCTGCATAATCATATAAACATATAAACAATGTCATTGGACAGTATGAACGGACCTCTACAGGCAGTTATCGCTGCCAAGGGAAACAATACAAAGTATTACGGTACTTTTTACATTTTTTTCTGTTTGTATACTTGAGCATTACAGACGTTTTCTTTAATATTGTTAGTTCTGTTATCTTTATCAGAGGCGCCGACTGCGTGGGGCTGGGGTGCTCTAGCACCCACGAGAAAAAAACAGTGGGTGCGGAGCACCCACGAACATAAACGCCAAAATTAGTCAGTTTAGCAACTTTAAGCGACACTTATCCACTGCAAGGCAAGAGGTTGCTCAACTGTAGAAAGTCCTTTGGAAAATGCACGATGCGCGATGCACTGATGAAAAAGTTCCACAGTATAATCTGTGACAGTATGATTACTGTAGTTTTTCGAAGAAATAAATTCTAAGTAAGTTCTCTCGTCAATTCTTAGGTAGTTAACTACTCCTGTTTTGCCACTTTTAAATCGGCAAGGAAATTGATATGGGAATAATTATTTCCTTTAAGTAGCCAATCTTTGGTCCATTTGTTTCTATTAACTAATCGTTGCTTTTCTGCCTTTTCTTTATTGCACCAGCCAGCAAAATGCAAAACAGAACTGTATCTCGAGAGGCGATTTTCACTTAGAAAAAAAGTGCTGAAGTGAGTGCGTCACTCAGTTCATTGTAGATAAAACTATACTATAAAACTAGGTGTGTGCGGCAGGCTGTAGTACAGGTTAATCTACGCAAACTGGACAGCACAGTTTCTCTGTGTTAAACTGAGTCTGGACTAATCTGAGTCTGTGTGGGCTCCAAAAGTGTTTAGAGATTAGAGTTTATATATCTATCTATCTATGATAATTGTAATTGTTATAAATTGGAAGCGAATTTTCAACTACTTTAGGAATGGCAAAAATTTATTTGGCTTTTGGATTCTGAACAGTCCTAAAGCTCCGTCATAGAAAGCTGCTAGATAATGTTCAGAATCGGTAACATAGAACCTGAAGTATGTTGTGTTTATTTTCGAGAATTTTTAGTTTTGATGGATAAATTTGTTGATCGAAACCCTAAGCTGTCCAATCCCGAATATCCTTCCACTATTTTCTCAGCAATTTATAACTTCACTCATTTTGTATCTTTATATAAACTACAGTATCTGTCTGTTTTACTATCTGCCCTTACACGATTGTAATGGGTATCATTATTATCGTATGATCGAAAAAAACGGCGTTCAGTTGGCTGGGAAATGACGATCAATAACATTTCCCATGTAAATTTACATATAAAATGACATATGAATGCGATCTTTATTTCACAGTCTGACGCCGTTTTTTTCATCGTACGGTATATTCTCAAATTGGTATCTGCACTAAAAAATTATTTCTACATAACTCAAATTATACTCAATAGGATTGTAAAAATTACATAAACACTTTTTACATATTACATATGTAAAAAAGTGTTAAATACAACAAATGTAACAATCTGGAAATTTATTACATTTACTTATATCTGATGAGCACCCACGAGGTTTTATAAAACTCGGCGCCCCTGATCGTTATTAATGTTTATTAAAACCCGGGCTGTATCGTTAGTCTTTAACGTTTTTTCTTTAATTTAGTATAGAGTATCCAATGCAGCGTATTATGACGTTACGGCAATAATAGTAACCAAAACCATCTCATCATATTAAAAAATTACATCAAAAAGTAATCATATAATTGAAAAAATTGCAAATCGATCGTGATCAGTTCATTTCTCTTTTAAAAATTAACCAAAGCATATATTGATATGAAAATATACATACGAAATTATTGCACAGGGTGTTTTACGATTATGGTAAAAAACAACCCTTCGATTAACCCTGTATAATATGCCAAATACTAAATTTATAAAAAACTAAGTTTACGAATTTAAGTTGATATAATTTTACGGCTTGCTAAAAAATTCATGAAAATAGGGCTCAAAATAACAAAAATATAACACTTTAAATTTGACCAACAATTTCTACGTTGCTTTTTTTGCATGAGTGTAGAAACAAGAAGTAGCTACTAGAAACCTACACCTTTGGATAGAAAACCTTCGATGCTAAAAACGATAACAATAAAACAATACGATGATAAAAATAATGAAAAAATGAATTGAGATGCATATTTGAATGGCATGGCTTAAAATGGTGTCAAAAATATTAAATTAAAGAAATATCTCTATTTTTAACTTCTTCGTTTACTTTAACAATGTAAATATTTAGATCAATAATAATTAATAACATTGGACTTACCTTCGAAATCCAAATGCTATCGAACCAATAAGAGTGTCAGCTGGTGTTCTTTCAATAGCCACCACTTAGGGTTTGGTGTTGCCACAACACTCGCGCTTGTATAAAGCGGTACGGTCTTGGATCCCCTCCAAAGTATTTCGGGACGTTTTTGCACCGCGCCGACAAAGTCAGTGTGAGTAATGCACATTCTGTTCCACGTTTAAACCGCCAATCGAATGGTCGGAATTCGGTGACGTGAGAACTCTAAAATTATCAACCGTCAAAATATTAATCGTATTTTTTCGGAAAAAGTATCGTTTTGAGAAAGTTTCCAGATGGGAGGAAGATGTCATTCATAAGTATCCGGTGATGATGCTATTTATAGGGTATCTATTAAACCAGTAAGAATGGAAGCTTTAGGAATGTGAATCTCATCAATAACATTAATTGTAAAAAAATGCCAAGGGGCGCAATGCGGTTCTTCTACAAGAAGTTGTAAGATCTCATGTAAAACCATGCATTTATTTTAGGTATTATGGATATTTAGTGTCTATTTAATACATGCTTATTAATTATGTTATCAATTAACATTTATGTTGACGGTATCAATACTATCTTGACTGACATCCTATTTCTATAATAATTATAATGAATATTCTACTAAATAAAATACTTTATTCTTTAGTGCAGTGTTTAGATTAAGTTTTTAATCAAAATAGTAGATTTATATTTTATAATTAAGATGCCGTGCAAGCTCCAAATCATTATATTATTAGATGTTTCAAGTTTAAAGAGAGACATTTTATCTCTACATATGTTTGGGCTTTTTCAAAAGTGCCTTAAAATTGAAAAAGACCTAACAAAGGAAACCAAACCAAACTAAAAAAAATATTCCCATTATACTGGAAACATCTAAAAGCGTGTTTTATTAAAATACGAATATTTCAACGATGTTTTACAAAGGACTTGCCACAGATTCAATACTATTTAATATACAGGGTGGTCCGAACCGTATTCCGGAAACTTGGGCAGCATGTTCTGCAGATAAAAATAAGTAAAAAAGTTCGTTTAAATGTATGTCTTAAAATGCTTAGTTTCGGAGATACAGAGTGTAGAAGTTTCATTTTTATTTGAATTGTGTCCAAATAATTTCTGAAGTAACGTTAATATTTGAATTAAAATTGATGTCTGGGAAATTTGATTTTTATGTCAATATGAATCCTATTTGTAGGGGGCGCCACCTACATGTGTTTAAACCAGGGGGGTGACAGTAAACCGGAAAATTGGAAACAGTTGTGGCGCGGTTCTACCCAGGCAAAAAGCATGGACTTCTAGACTGTCCTAGACAAAAATCTGAATATTTCTATATGATTTCTGTCAATTTCTGCTACGGAACATTTTTATGCACGTCGGTGTCCTGTTCTTTAGTCTTTTGTCTGTGTGTCAGCGTCAGCTCCCGAGGCCTCTGGCAAGGTCGGGCGCCATTTTAATTTTTGCCGTTTAGATTTGATTGGAAGCTTGTTTCTGATATTTCGGCTGAAATTTATAAGTTCAAAGATGTTTTTTGATATAAAGTTCCTTGTTAACACTTTAATAAAGTATATATGATATTAATTACATGAAGGAAATGATGAAATCGACGTTTCTGCGTGTAGTAGGTATGGGCCACATTATATGTAAAAATAGGTAATATATTAACTGTTTTTATATTTTTTTAGCTTTGAACCCAAGGATCTTGGGATATTCTTTGCCAAGGATTTTTCCGTATCTCTACTTTAAAGACTGATCGGTGATTTTGAGCAATTGAAAGCAAGTTATACAAGGTAAATTATGATTATTGAACTATTATTAGCCTACATTAATTTTCTACAAGATGAACAGAAATGCGTAATTACATATCACATAGGTACCTATTATGTATTTTCATAGCAATAATGCTATAAATCTATGTATGTAGATTATTTTTAAAATACAAATGAGGTATTAGATGTATATGTATCATATTTTTTATTCATTTTATTTTCATTCAAGTCCTGTTTGATGTAATTCACAAAAGTCTTATGTACCTAGATTTATGTTTTTTACATATTTTTTTTGATTCCAGGTTTTGTGTTGGTTCCGGTTGCCTTTTTCCTGCTTCCAGTTATTTAGTTTTATGCCCGTGAAGCTGTGAAAACATTTATGTATCTTCAAGTTTCTGTAAGTCCAATGCACTGTTACTTTACTAATTCACTTTAACACAGCATCTCTGATATTATTTAAATATTTGATATTGATACAGTAGTTTATTGGTTTATAGCTCTTTAATTGTGTTGATTTGCATATTTACATTGTTCTAAATTCCAAATAAATATTTTTGAGTAATTTTGTTGTATTATTTACTACTAGAAAGAGTAAAAAGTATATTAACCCTCATTTAAACCTCCTGAACAGCCCGCCATTAAAAACCGGAAATGGAAATAAATTTCATAAAATTGAAATTGTCATGTCTATGTCATGTCAAATGTCCCAGCCGCCATATCTGAAAATTAGTTACCCAGGCAGCCACGCTGTTTCCATAATTTAACATTGACTTGACACTTCTTCTTGTATTTATTATTTTATGGTTTAAACTGTTTCGAAGAGTAATAACTTTTTGTCCGTACCTGTATAAAAGTACTGAGTGTAAAAAAATATACATTTCCGTTACTTTTTACGTAAAATATGCCTCTTGGTAAAAATCGCTACGAGTAACCGTTCTCAAGATATTTAGAATGGAAATAGTCAATACATGTCATTATTGACAGAAAATGAACACGTTGAGTAGACAGTTTTTTTTTAATTAATCATATTTTTTGTGAAGAAATGATGATAAAACAGTTTCTGTTGAACTTATGACACAAAAACATTTTAAATTTATGATGTCAGTCTAATAAGTATTTAGTCAACATGTTTAATTTATGTCAATGATGATAGGTATTGATAATGTTGATTCTAAATATCTCGAGAACCATTACTCGTAGAGATTTTTCCCAAGAGACCTTCTTTACGTAAAAAATGTCGTAAATGTGTAGCGTTTTTTAAACCACTACCACTGCGAACGGCAGCATTTCATCGGAGAGCAGTCGTGGATAAGGTATTTCACTAGAGAGAAAATTAATCCGTAATAATTAACAAAAGGTATATAGATATTGGGCGCCAGGTATATACAGAGAAAGAAAACACAGTTGTGTAATACTTAAAACTAATGACTATATTTATTCATGACGTTCTTTGCTGATACATGACATTGTAGAGTTCTAGTAAATATATAGTGGTTATATGTCAAAGAAAGTGGTGGTAGGAGTCGTACTAAATATCAATGAAAACAACTACGATAAAATACAGGACATGTAAAGTTTAAGAGAAAATATGAAATGTAGCATTACTTTAATTAATTTGATATATTCCATATGATGCTAAATCGAAGATGTTACACTGTAGATTCTAGAATCTATGTTTGATTATCCATCTATCAAAATAGTGCAATAATATCTATAAAAGTAATACCATTACAAGATGTAATGCAATGAAACCTAAGATCTAAATTATATTTTAAAGATTATATCGACATGAATGTTCTTAACAATCTAACCACTGAACATAGTCTGTACGATATTACTTAAGATGTATGTTATTGTTTAAGACTGAAAATATTTTAGATGTTAAATGTAAAACTAGAACTTAAATATACACTTAGCTGTTTTTTTTATGTAACCTTGCTTCAAACAGTAGCAGCGTGAGGTGGTCTAGCATCTCTGTACTGTCTGTCAGCGATCCTGTTGGCCAAAACAACAAAAGGGGCCAGATTGAGGACACCATGAATCCTTACAGCCGTAGCTACTGACTAGGCTTAGAAATGGGAGTGAAGCAGCATGGGACTCAAGCTACATCCACGCTGTGGCACTTAGATGTAAGAAAAAATCGTTCTTACTGGGGACACTCGTCCACAGGACATCTGTACATAAGAGAATGTCTGTACATAAGGCACTACCCGTACCTTGGACCCTACAAATATGAAACTTTTGTTTAAAACCAAACAAGATTTTATAAACAATGAACCTACCTCGAATTACTTCCGAGGGCTCACTAAATAATAAAGAACCTGTCCTTCCTTCCATGTGACATTCTGGAGGACAAAAGAAAAGGGACGCCAACGTGCCAGCAAAACACAATTACAAGTTAGGTTGGGGCATCACGCAACTCTACCCTAAAAATACGCAGTAATAGTAACGAATCTAAAAGGATAATATCTCATCTTTACCTGTAGCTTCGAAATAGCAGCTGATTCAGATTACACAGCAAGATTTAAATAATCACCATTTCTCAAAAAAACTGGGTCTAATGGCGTCTGACAGGCCAAAACAGTCTAACCAAAAGTGAAGTTAAATCACAGAGAGTTGACAGAAGCGATGTTGACAGCGCGCGCCTCCACAGAGCGATAACAGGGTTGTGTCAAACGAAAACAGGGTTGTGGACTAGAGAACGTAAAAATTCGTCAAATAAATCATCAGGCCCGAACGATACGGAATCGGGTGACGATATGCCAGACATCATATATTATATATAAAAAAGACATGTAACGAACTAAAAACGTTACAAATGTATATTTTTTACTCGGTATTTTTATACAGGTACGGACTAAAAGTTATTACTCTTCAAACCAGTTAAAAAATATGCACCAAAGGTGGCACCCTCTACAAGTAGAAATCATATTGACATCAAAATCAAATTTCTCATGTCAAAAAAATCCTAGACATCAATTTTCATTTGGAAAAAATCGAAATAAAAATGAAACTTCTACACCCTGTCTCTCCGAAACTAAGCATTTTCGGACCCTCCCCCTTCTTTTTCTCTTGTAATGTATCTATCAAAATAACATCAACATGTAAATAAATAAGTAAACCTTTCAATCAACCAATCAACAACAGTAAATGAAATTATAAACAAAAATCGTAAAAGTATATTACGATCAGTGGTGGTCGATAGAGCAGCTAACTGAAAATTTGACGTGAGACATACAGTTTTAAAATTAAGATATCCAAAGTAGTCAAAATTAAAAAATCCATAAACAAATGAAACCAAAGCATCTAAAACTCATTCATCAGAATTAATAAGTAACTAGTTACTAGAGTAATAATAATTTGGGATTTTTATTTTTTCCTCAAAGTAAAATTCCCAATTTGGAGTGAGATCTAGAAGCACCCTGTGCATACAATGTAAATATAATAAAAATATTGTAGCACTATATTTCTTCTTCTATACCTTTAATAACCTTTAATAATTTAATTAGGTTTTATTATCCATATTTATTATCATAAATATACCTAAGATTGTTATCAAAATTAAAATAATTGAGTCAAATTTCTAATATTATTAACAACTAAGGAGTAATAGTATATAGAATATTATCAAGATTATTGTTGCTAATCAACCATTTTTTAGGCTTTAATATTTAAACTAATAGAATTCAAGAAATATGTTATGCCGCACATTTGGAAGAAATTGATTAGTCCCCCAAACATTGACAGATGTGAAATAGTATAATAATAATTATAATTATAATTAAATAAAAAAAAATTATAAATCAAAATAAAAGTTCTTTACAAAAATACAAATATAAACTACTCAGTTCAAAATATGTGTAGGTTTGATTAGTCACTTTCTTTAGAGGTATTTTATTTCTATACTTTTTTTCTGAACAATATACGAACACACCTGTATTAAGCCTATTATTATCGATAAAATTGTTGGCTCAGACTATCTAAATGAATCATTAAGAAATACTTTATGACTAAAACATCAAATCTTTCGCCAACAAGTTCCAATGGAACTTAAATAAAAAACAACACACCTATAAATATTGTATTGCACGTAAGTTTTATGATACTTTGATTCCAAAATCTAATAATACAAAAGGTATAATATCATTTTTCTTCTTAGTTGTTCTAAATAATCATTTAAGTCAATCACAGATCACAGATACAAACTTTAATAAAAATGGTTTAAATAAAGAATTTCCAGTAATCAATATATTTAATTTAAGACGTAAGGAACAAGGTATCTGAGTAATTTTATATCCTAAGCTCCATATTCATTAGATAAGAGATTTTATCAGATTTATTAGATTACAACGTACGTGAACATCTTCTTTAATTAAAGCTCAGCATGTTATACAAGATGCATGCAGACTACTAAATGTAGCCCGTATTCTCTTTTCGTATGTTCTTTGCTCAAACTTTCGATTAGTGTGTCAGTGGAACGTCAAGGTTTACTTCGTAATTCGGTATCCGGAAAGTTCAATATTTTCGTGTTATTGTTTTTATAAAATACAATTAATATATTTCCAATGTTTGTCTTATTTTCTGCCTAAGAAAACAATGAATATTTTATTACAAAGCCTCTTAACCTATTAACGAATATTCTTATATCGTTATAATGTTATAAAAATACACAGATGTGATTTATATTTTTAGTTTCTAAAATCACAATTTTATAACCTTTATTTTTTTCTAGTTTTCTAAAATGACCATAGTTTATAAAATACTTTGTATATTATGTAAATAATAAGATATAATTTAACAAGTAACAAAAAAACGACATAAATAATACTACTAAACAGATGTAAGATCAGAGAAAAAGCAACAAAGATGTAAATAATATTTTTATTGACCATCTTAGAGGAATAATCCAAAGTGCTAAGTATAGATTGTTAATTTACCTTTTCAAAAGGAAATTTTCATGTATTTTAAAGTTTTATATATTGTATTCTAGCCGACCGATTTTGATGATTTCTTAAGAAATTTGTAGCTAAATTATTTGACTTTTTAGTATCTCTTTCTAGATTAAAAACGAAAGTTGTCATCTTTAATTTATACGAGGGAAAACAACATGTTGATATTTTGGTGAAAGTTTGGGACACCCAGTTGAAAATTATTTTACCATCTAGGTGTATATTTTCCCAATAGTTTTTTTTAATTGATCTCAATAGCTCCATTTTTTTGGACATATTGACTTTTGAAGAAGGCGCTAATATTTCTTCGTATTTTTACATTAAAACCATGTGTTTGATTTTGGTCCTATAGTCAACAGATCTATAAAATAGTGTTTATGATTTATGTAATCTCACCGTCTTTGAAAAACCATATTATTATTGTTTATTGGGCAGTTACTCTAGCATATATGGTTTTAAGTCATGATCTCTACCATTATCAATTAAAGCAACAATAGCCGACACTTCCTTCATCACCTTAACACACAGAGCCCGAGCATAAAATTTACCATGGAAACCGAAGAAAACAACCAACTGGCCTTCCTCGATGTGCTTGTCAAGAGAAATGGAGACTATTTGGATCACACTGTGTATCTAAAACCCACTCAAACAGACCGGTACTTGCACAAACTGTCAAATAATCATCCAAACCAAAAACACGGGATTATCGGAACATTAGCAAATAGAGCAAGACGCATTTGTGCTAAGGATCATATACAAGAGGAACTAAGTCACTTAAATAAAGCCTTTCTTGCTAATGGGTATAATGAGAAAGAAATAAAGGCGGCGCTAGCACCTAAGCAGAGGAGACTTGACGTCAATGAACAGAATAACACCATTAATAAGGCCTTCCTTCCATATATTTCCCAGGTCACCGATAGGATTTGAAAAGTTCTCAGGAAGCACAACATCAAAACAACATACAAACCTACCCGGAAAATAAAGGACTGCTTGAGACTAGCCAAAGACAAAAAGGAATCATTATCCCCTGTAGGGATCTACCGTATACCTTGTTCCTGCGGTAGCGTATATATGGGAATTACCAAACGCTCAGTAGGAACGAGATTTACGGAACACAAGAAAAGCTGCAGGTTAGGGCAAACGGACAAGTCGGCTCTAAGAGATGCTGATCACAAAATCCAGTTCGAAGACACGCAAGTCATTGCCACAACATCTGGATATCATCCTCGTCTGGTCAGGGAAGCTGTTGAAATTCACACACATCCAAATAATTTCAACAGGAAGGAAGAAACTTTCTACCTAAACAGAATTTGGCATCCAGCTATATCTAGGCTTCATAAAATGGTAGCAGCACAGAGAAGTAGACCAGTTCCGGAAGAACCACCACCGGAACAAGCCACGCCCCCTCGGCCGATACATACGCCCCCTCGGCCGCTACGCCGACGCGGAAGCATCAGTCTAGTGTGAGCAGTCGGAGCAAACACACCTCTGAGGATGTTATCCACTCATGCTAGCAAAACGTTAGGAAGGAATTCTAACCGACCGAAAAACCAAATTTCTTCAAGCGATGGCGGCGAAAGCCTAAATTACTACATCTCCAAGAAAAATAAAGCTATTGGGATGAATCAAAGAACAAACTATCGAGAAAAGACGTACCTAGATAATAAAATAATTTTTAAATTCCTTGCTTTGTTAACAAATTCGACAGGGTGTTTCAAACTTTCTCCAAAATATCAACATTTTGTTTTGCCTCGTATAATTGACAGATGGAAACTTACATTTTTAATTTAGAAAGAGATACTAAAAGTCAAATAATCTAGCTACAAATCGCTTAAAAAATCATCAAAATCGGCCCACTAGAACAAAATATATTAAACTTTAAATTACATGAAAATTTTAAGGTGCCCGTTTTTCGTGGCGGTGAGTGTATTATGACCAAAAATTAATATAATCTACCCTATTCACTATAAACCAATGAAATTACTTGTTTCGTATATAATCTACCTACTTAGACACAAACAGAAGCACACCTACACACAACTACTTACGCTCAAATTGTTAATTTTATTTTCGAGTTCGCTAAATTGGTAGTCCAGCGATCTGTAGTAAAGCGAAGGCGAAGAACTGAGGTAGTAGTTTCTGAAGAAACTACCCAAGCACGATCGGTAGTAGGGCCAGTAGCTGGAGTAGTAGCTGTAGGGCCAGTAACTATAGTAGCTACTAGGGTAGTAGGAGCTGTAGTACGTGGGCCAGTACGAGCTGTAATAGCTGGGCCAGTAAGAGGTGTACGTTCTGGGCCAATCGTAGTACCATCTGTAGGCTTTCGGGTAGTAATAGCTGCTTGGGAGGCTAAGAGTGGTATAGTAGCTTGAAGATATGGGGTAGCTGGAGTAATATATTCGCTAGAAATTGTGAATTGATCTCATTTTTTTTATCGTGGTACTTTTTATTTCAGTATTTATTCATTTTGTAATACCTGTTATATTTGGTTAGTCTTATTCTTAATATTACTTTTAATTACATTATATTGACTAATGATGCTTTTAAAATGTAAGATTGTAATTTTAAAGGTTTCTAAATATGGTTGCTAATTGGTTAATTCAGTATTTGTATAATTTCTTTTGTTAATGTTTTTGAACTTGGAAGTTATTTATATTACCTTGAAACATGCCACACTGATTAAAAAATATTACCTTGAATCCAGAGTATACTCTTGTTCCAAGATCATTATTTATGTTTTTTATTAATGTAATAAACTGTATTATTAAATTTCTAGGTTAGGGTAACATAGTAATAAGTGCTTAAAATGTTATGAAGTTTTTTATAAAAATTACTGCAGAGCTTGTAGCACTTTTTTATTTATTTTCAGTTTAATCTACTCACTTATAAATTGAATGTATACAGGGTGAGTCTTAAATAAGTGCAAATATTTTAAGAACTGGTATATATCGATAAAAGAAACATATTTTCTTTTTACCATTTTTCAAATAAGCCCAAAATAACCGAATTATTTAAGTTTGAAAATTAAAAAAAAGTGATTTTTTTTGAAAAAATTTTGAGAGCCACTGGCTTTTTTCTGTATTTGCATCCCTTTCAGGGTTGTTAAGTAGTTTATGAAGCAAAAAACTACGCCAAAAATTACGCGTAGTTTTTTGTATTAACTACGTTTTAAAATTTTAAAAACTTCCTTCAAAAACTACACAAAAACTACGTTAAAAACTACCTAAAAAAAATATAGTAAAACAGACAATTTAGACAAAAATCAAGCCAAATTCTTATCATGGAAGTATGAAGTTATATTATATTTGTATAAGTTAAACAACATCAGAAAAAAAGACATTTTTTTTTCCAACAAAAGTGTATTTTCTACGAAATACAAAGTAACATTGAACACAAAATAAACTATAAATTCTTATGGAGAAATTCTCCATAGACATTCTCCAGGAGAATATATGATTTTTTACATCTAAAGGCACAACTTCATAATTCCCCTCTTCACAGAAGGTATGGAGCAAGGTATGGAGACTGGAGACATCGACGCCTTCCAAGCATTTTTAACTACTAAGTATCAAAAATATCACATAATAAGGAACAAATTCACAAAATATAGATTTTTTATTTCTTTAAATTGATCGACAAAGTTTTTAGGTTATGTTTTCACTGTTATTTAAAAAAAACTACATTAGTTACATAAACTACACATTTACTACTCGACATTTAAAAAACTACTTGTGACATGTAGTAAATGCAGTTTATTAATTACTACGTGTAGTTTAGCAACTCTGATCCCTTTTAGTGCCGTAACCATAGAGTAAAGCTGTACCTAACTGTAGTAATATCAGAGATTAAGAAATTATACCGTGGAAAAATTTGCGGTGAACAGGCAGATCTAAAAAGTATTCGAAAAATATACAGGAAAAGTTAAAAGAAAATGCACGATTTTCAACATCCTTTTTTTGTGAAAAAAACCTCATAGACGTGTTCGTAGGGTCGAAAAATACCACCCCTGAAATTATTTGCACTTATTTAAGACTCACCCTGTATAATTTATAAATTATTATTAAAAATTAAAAAAAAAATTTAATTATTTTTACGCAATTTAATTATTTTTATGCAGTTGTATTTTTATGCAAATATCCTTCAAAATATAAGTGTGTTTCAAATGTATATATACAGAAAGAAACAAACTAAGAAACAGCAACTTTTTTTAGATTTTTTGAAATAAATATTCAGGGGATTGTACAAATAATATACTAAATTTTGTAGTTTATTTTTAGTAATTGTATATCATATCCGTGTGAATTATGAAAATTAAATGGGCAGGTTTCATTTTACAGTATGATCAAAAAGACTTGCGACGAAGCCTTGTATTGTATATGATTACAGATAAACAGTAAGTACCAAAAATTATACTAATATACAGGGTGTCCGAATATTCATTGGACAAAATTAACTTCTGTACGAAAGTGCTTCGTTTGTCCACTAGAGAGCATCAAACTTTAAAAAAATAAACACATTTTTTCAGCTATTTTAAGAACCGTTATTTCTATTTAAATAAGATTTTGGGTGTCTATGTTTTGCTGAGTGCTTTAACATTTGGCTTTTATAAAAATCAAGAAAAAGTGCGGGAAGAGAGAAAACTATCTCCACCCTTACTTAAATTTTGTTATAAATAATTACCAAGTCCACCGACAACAGATTTTCTTTTCGTAAAATGATGCTTCTAGTATTTACTACATCTTTTATCTGTTGTAGAAAAACGAGGAAATTTTTTGAGGAAAAATTTTTGGAGAATTTATTATTCCATAGCACACACACGAATTATACAGGGAGTTCTAATATTCCGCGGATATAGATAGACCGTGGAAATAGTTTTGACATTTCCCGTACATTTTCTTGATTTTTGTGAAAGTCGAATAATTTAGAGCACTTAGCAAAACATAGACACCCAAAATTTTATTCGAAATAACTATTTTTAAAATATCTAAAAATTTTTTTTAAAATATCTAAAAAAATGTGTTTATTTTTTCGAAAAACTTAACTAATACCATATGTCCTCCTCATGATCCACTTTCTTATCTCTCTAATGATAATGTAAACTTACACAGTTTCTTTTTTTCGCCCGTAGTTCTTGAAGAGCTTCGCAGTACAATTAATACCATCAAAAATAAATTCTCTTCAGGGACCGACGGGCTAACTTTAAAAATGTTTTCGAATCTGCCAGAAAGCACTCTGAATCACCTAACAACTTTAATAAACATGTCGTTCCAAAGTGGTATTTTTCCAAAATGTCTTAAGACGGCAATAATCATTCCACTGCACAAAGGAGGAGACAAAGATGAAGCTTCTAACTATCGCCCAATTGCACTCCTTCCAACGCTATCTAAGATCATAGAAAGGTTGGTTAAAAGCAGGCTGGTATCTTTTCTGTTTAAGTACAAAATACTTACTGAATATCAATTTGGATTTCTAAGCAACAAGTCCACAAATGACGCTATGTTTTCCCTCCTTAATAAAGTTTACTCTAGCCTAAACAACCATCATTCTACAGCAACAATTTTCTGTGATTTTTCTAAGGTGTTCGATTGTGTAAATCATAAGATCCTAATTAATAAACTGCAGCACTATGGGTTCAGGGGATCATCTCTCGAATGGTTTAAGTCGTATCTGAGCAACAGAAGTCAACTTGTGAGGGTGGATACCACGTTGTCTTCTAGCAAGCCAATAGAATGTGGAGTACCACAAGGCTCAGTACTAGGCCCTATTTTGTTTCTTCTTTTTATTAACGACATTGCTAACATAAACATCAGTGGCAAAATATGTCTTTTTGCGGACGACACTAGCTTCACTTGGAGCAACAAGGACATCGCGGCACTTCATAGGATTATATCAAATGACTTAATCACCATTAAATCTTGGTGCGATTCGAACCTCCTGAGTCTCAACATTTCTAAAACTAAGGCTTTGTCGTATAAAAACTCGTTGCAGCCTTTTGTACTTGACAACACCACCATTGACGTCGTAAAATCCGTAAAATTCTTAGGGCTTGTTGTGGACAATTCTCTGAAATGGGACATACATATCGAAGCTTTGTCGAAAAAATTGAGCTCTGCCTGTTTTGCATTAAGGTCTGTTTCTAAGGAGCTTAACTTGTCAGTGGCTAGAACTGTTTATTATGCACTTTTTGAGTCGCACCTCAGGTATGCCCTTCCATTCTGGGGTACGTGTTGTGCGGCTCAATTTGACCGCATTTTCAAGCTCCAGAAGAGAGCTGTTCGATATTCACTGGGACTAAACAGCAGAACTCATTGCCGGGGCTTTTTTAGAGAATTAAAAATATTGACTCTTCCTTCCTTATTTATATTTGAATCCGTTTGCCTAATACGTAAACATGTATCAGCTTCTCAAGAAAGGCCATCTCACACTTATCCACTCAGGAACGCGGAGCAAGATCTTTATCTACCTACCCCACGCTCAGAGTTAGTTAAAAGTTCAATATTATACAACTCGAAAAAAATGCACACTCACCTGCCATTTGAAATCAAATCCATAACATCATTTTTTTCATTTCGCAAAGCATTGAACTCTTATTTACTAGACAAGGCTTTCTACGCCGTAATATCTACGCCGTATCAAATCGAATTTGATCTTGAAAACACTGGTCTAATGTTTGCTATTGCTATATTTACTAATGACATCGAAATTAATTTATTTAGAGGTCATTGATATTTTGCTATAAACTGGCTAAATATTTTTGAATATTATTTTATTTTTTTTTGTTCTTTGACATTGTAAACATTTATATATGTTTATTTTAACAATAAGACTGACAATATTATTTGTATAATGTTTTGTATTATCTTTGGTTTATTTGTTTGTGTACCTTGTTTTTTTTTACTTTGTTTGTTAGTTTACCTTTGTCCACAAATTGAAAAAATTTTTTGACAATAAAGGCATTTATTTATTTATTTATTTTAAAAGTTTAATGCTGTCTAGCGGACAAACCAAGCACTTTTGTACACAGAGTGTCACAG
Organism: Sitophilus oryzae; assembly: GCF_002938485.1. Taxonomy (NCBI): domain Eukaryota; kingdom Metazoa; phylum Arthropoda; class Insecta; order Coleoptera; family Curculionidae; genus Sitophilus; species Sitophilus oryzae. The sequence continues at coordinate 17,066 of NW_022145740.1, read as the reverse complement.
AAATAAGTGCAAGTAAAATTAACTGTTAGTATAGTTAACAAGTAAAATTAACAGTAAGTTAAAATTAACTGGTAGTATAGTTCAACCCCAGAAACACGCCTATGAAGTTTTTTTCGCGAAAAAAAAATTTAAAATTCGGAATTTTTTGAAATTTTTTTTATAATTTTTTTTTAGTTTTTATTTAAAAAAAAAATTCTTCATAATATGGCAACATAGGTAGTAGACTAAATTTACAAGAAAGAAAATCCACAAAAAATCCAGTGGTTCTCAAAACTTTAGCAAAAAATATATTTTTTTTGAGAATTTTCGAAGTAAAATAAGTGCGTTATTTTGGACTTATTTGAAAAACGATAAAGATAAAATATGTTTCTTTTATCGAGATCTACCACCCTTTAAAATACTTGCACTTATTTCTGGGCCCCCTACAGAGGTAAATTGTGTCCAATGAACTTATATTGATTCCAAATATACGTAATAGCTCTATGTCCACGGAATTTTGAAACACCCTGTATTTTTATATGACAAATTATTTATTATTATAAAGAAATACCTACTGAGAATTTATTATCACCAAGCAGTCTTATTTTATGTTTCTAAGTACCCTTTTTATGTTTTATATTACTTATTTTATGTTTTTAAGTACTTTTTATGAAATAAATTTCATCAAAATGCAACCTTTATGCGAAATGCAATTTTAAATTGTCGCCTCTTCACTACAAGCTCCACTTTATGCCAATAGATGTCTCGAATATATCAAATTCCAGCTAAAATGACTAACAGCTGCGCAAAATAATCAAAATTTTTCGAATTCTTTCTAAAATTGATCGCGATATAGGCCAATTTAAATACAATATCAAGGTCAACTCAAGAAATTTTTACGATCATAGGCATTAATCATTTTGTATTAAATGTGAAACAAAGTGCGTTGGTTTTGCTTAGACTTAACTCACCGTATAACAGGTATTACGAAAGTTTGTGACACATAAATACCTAGTAATAAATGGAGGTGGGCAGTTATATGCGAGAGATGTATATTTAGTTCTTGCACTGGCTTCTAAAAGCTGTTAGATGTTTATGAAATTTATGCTGTGAGACGTCACAATGTATTGCATTTTGCATAAAGCTGCATTACTGGTGTATATTCCAGGGAATTTTATAATAAATTTTGCGTTCTTTTTGTATTTTTATTAATTCTGTTATTTATATTATTATTAAATTTTTAATTATTGTTTGGATATTTTCTATATCTGAATGTGTTATATGTAATTTTGTGATTTATATTTATACAAGGTGAGTTTCCTACGATGTTCTCTATGGGTATCTCGGAAACTACTGGAGATAGAGAGTCGGTTAAATGGGAAAAGAATTGCAGTTTTGTGGGGTCACAAATATGCGCCTTTCAGATTTTTAAAAAAATTCATGGCTTACTAGATATTTCGAAAAAAACAAATTTCTGCTAATTTAAAAATTGTCTCTAATTCCATTATAAGCTATTTTAGACAAAAAGTTTTCAGATAAAAGTTGTAGATAATCACATCCTTAATGAGATTGTGTCCTTCTTTTTTTTCTAAAGCCTGTCATTTTTGACATATGACACAAACATATGTTTTTTTAAATGGAAACCATAGTGGGCCATGACTTCATAAAAAGCGCCATTTTTTAAGATTTTTAGCGATATAAGCTATAATATGTTTTTTTCAGCAAATTATTGAGTTATAGGTAATTCTTATCATTTTTAAACAATTTCACTTAGCCATGGAAACAGGTTCAATCGCCGTTACTCTCAAGATTGTGAAGTCACATTCAAACCTTGTAAATTAAAATACACAAAAATTGTAAATATGAATTTTTCAAATGAAGAAAAGCGTGTACATACTCGCGCATCAATAGAGTGGTCCAACATGACTTTCATTATGACTCCCCCCATAATGAAAGAATTGAAAGAAATGTTAAACATTATTTATATCATAATTATGCCAACTCAAGGATAGGAAGAGGTGGACCAATTGCATGGGCCTCCTCCGATCACCTGACCTCCATTTTAGATTTTTTTATACGGTATGGTTAACAATAAGGTCTACAAAAAAACTTATGAATTAAGAGAGGCACTTGAAGTGGCGGTACGAGAAAAGTTTAATTAAGTCGACCGAGCCTTTTGTGAGAATAGGAATTCAGTTGACAATAGGAAAATTCAGTTTTAAAACGATGCAACTCCAAACAATGTCGGATTTTTTGAACATTTTCTAAAACTACTCAAATCTTCTTTCTTTCTCTACTTAAATCTTTCTAAAATAACTTAAAATGTATGTAGTGGTATTATTTTTTTAAGTTTTAGTTTGTGTAATGTAAATTGTAAAGAACCGTTTAATAATATATTCTTTTTAGAATTTTTATAAGTTATAAATCATAACAGAATAAGAATACCATGCAATCTAAGTGAAATTAGTCAAGAAAGATAAGAATTGGCTATAACTAATTTAACTTTTCTAACATGTCTTGGTTTTCAAGTTCTCTAAAAACGTAACATTCACCGGTCAACGTATCCTCGAAAATGTATGGTCAAGAAAAGTTGAACCAATAATCCGACATGCTTTTCTACATTTGAAAAATTCATATTTACAATTTTTGTTTATTTTAATTTACAAAGTTTGGATGCGACAGCTTTACATTTCTGAGAGCAAAGACAATTTAAACTTGTTTCCATGGCTAACTAAATGAAATCGTTTAAAAATTATAAGAATTGGCTATAACTCAGTAATTTTTCGAAGAAAACATATTATAGCTTATATCGCTGAAAAGCTTAAGAAATGGCGCTTTTTATGAAGTCATGGCCCACTATAGTTTCCATTTAAAAAAACATATGTTTGTGTCATATGTCAAAAATGACAGGCTTTAGAAAAAAACGGAGGACTCAATCTCATTAAGGATGTGATTATCTACAACTTTTATCTGAAAACTTTTTGTCTAAAATAGCTTATAATGGAATTAGGGACAATTTTTAAAAGAGCCGAAATTTCTTTTTTTCGGAATATCTAGTAAGCCATGAACTTTTTCAAAAATCTGAAAGGCGCATATATATGACCCCACAAAACTGCAATTCTTTCCCCATTTAACCGACTCTGTATCTCCAGTAGTTTCCGAGATACTCATAGAGAACATCGTAGGAAACTCACCCTGTATAAATACAGTGTAAAATAAATTGTGCAGTACAGAAATGTTCATAAAAAGTATACTTTCAACATTATAAATATAGCAAATATAACACCAATTCACCAAAATACACTAAAACACTTACTTACTTTTAAACACCGAACGCGCGTTTTGCTAACTATGTTAGCATTATCAGCAGGTTATTGAAACTTTTTGTGTATTTTACTGAATTAGTGTTTTGTTTTGTTGTGTTGAAACGTCAAAGTTTTTAAAGGTAATTTATTAATTTCCTGCCTCTTGTAAAAAAACTGGGTACTTCGCCACATAAAGAGAACGTAGCGTAGAATCCAAACGAACACTAGTAGGTCAGTGTTTTTTTAAATCGCTTACCAACAAAAAAAGCCTAACATTTCAGAATATTTATCTCCCACTTTATCAAAAGAAAGAAAAACATAAAAAAAATTATGAAATATATTAATGAATATGAAATATTACAACATACGTGTATATAATAACAGCTCGGGATTTCTACTACCAGAAATCAACAGAAGAATCAAGTTAGCATGGAGTACTTCTGGAAGAAACTCAATCATATTCAAATTTAGAATTCCACTTTATCTATAGAAGAAAATATTCAACCAACGTGTGCTACCAGTCATGATCTATGCATGCCAAACTGGACATTTAAAATGGATATTAAAAAGTTGAGAGCTAAAAGAAATCTTTTTTTGATAAAATGGATGACAATGAAAAAAAGTCTGAACCATTTGCATCAAGTGAATCAGATTATCAGCCATCTGAAAGGTCTGAATCTATTAATTCTGAAAGTATAGCTTGATTTATCATTATTTTCCAAGGTTGGCATGATTTAAATCAAATGATTTAAATCATGATTTAAATCGTGATTTAAATCAAGTGATTTTTTTAATTTTAATCATGTGATTTAAATAAAAAAAAAAATTTTATTGAAACTTTATAATAAATAAAAAAATAACGGTAAAAGTTATAAAAACGTGTCATAGGAAACAATAAAAAATATTTCTATAACAGCTATAACAGTTAATAAATCGAAAAATAATTGTAAATGTACTAACCGAACAATAGCGTATTGTTTTATTAGGAGTAAAAATTATTTGAAGGACCATAGTAAGCTATTCCGACGTTACAGGGAGGCACAAAAAGTACATTTTTATTCCGAATGGAACATAATATTTTTTTAAAACATTAAAAATTATTTTTTAATCAATTTCAAACATTGCAAATAATACAGTTATCGAGCAACAATTTGTAAACTGATTGAATTTTACACTTAATATCAATATAATGAATATATTTTTGTACTTTTGTGCTTAGACGTAACATAGTGATTTACTTTTATGCCTGGACGTTAAAATGACAAAAATTAATACTTTTAAGACGTTGGAAAAAAAAAAGACGTTTTTTTTTGCAAAATATATTGGTGACCGATGTGGAAAACACGCGCCGTAGAATTGTTAATTTTACCGGTATCGGGCAGAGTTATAAAGATTTAACCATTTAGGATTGGTCTTTAATTGGAAATAAGTCCTGATCATTTGGAAATCCGATTTAAGTATTGTTTTGGTTTGGTTTGGTTTCGATTTAAATATTGTTTTGGTTGAATTTTTATAAAAATCGAAGGAAACTCTACTAATAGGCAATGTGAAGTCAACAAATCCCTTAATATTACGGAGAAGAATGTACCGATGAACCAATTTATATCTAAAATTTCAAATATTTTCACAGATAAAATGGTTCAAGTCCAAAAAGTATAAACAAACATTCTTAAAAATTACCACATTTGTATTTTGAGCTACTTTAGTTTGCAATTATACAATTTAAAATATAATAAAGCATGTCGAGTTTTCTGCTCCAGCTTATTTTATTTTAATTAAGTAACATTAAAGAAACTCTATAACTCTTATTTTCTCCATAATTATCTTCTAGGACTTGATCCAGTTTACTTCTGAACTCCTCATATAGTACCTGTATCATGGAAAGTAATAAGGCTATGGCCATCTTTTTCGCCAAATGTTTGGTTTGACAAGAAATAACTGAGTTCTCTGAAAACCAAGTGGTTTTACAAATAAGTGCGATAATCCATGCTTGACATCAAAATGGGACACTCTGTATACAACATATTATATATTTCGTAGAATTATCTTGCAACAAAATAACTTAGAAATCCAGTCTAATTTTCCTTTTTGCTTTCCTTGGAACTAATTTTAAATGCAAAACAGAGATTTGCATGCGTAAGTTCATGCACAATTTTAATATTTCTAGTAATATTAGAATATTTAACGAGAATATTCCTAATAAAATCAACATATAGCATAGCACTTTGTTTTCTTTACTTTTCTTATAATTTTATAAAGCCTATTACCTTTAATATAGTTTTATATAATATGTTTAGTATCAGAAAAAAGGGAAATTAAAACAACTTTCGTTGCACGTCATCAGTGACACCATGCGTCGTCTTATGGAGTTTGCTGGTGGTCGTATATGATGTGCAACCAAAGTTATTTTAATTTCCCTATATATAAATATATTTTTTGTATTATTGGTAATTTGGGTCTAGGTATTTTTGGTTCAATTTGAAATTATACCATTAAGTGGGCATTTAATATATGTTAGTTCACGAATATCGATGCTAGCTAGATTCTGATGATGCCTAAAATAAAAACTGGCGAAACGTTAACTTAGGGTGGATGTTTTAAGACCAAGATTATACGGGACGTTGTTGCAGCCACCCGATAAAAATATATTTATATCCAAAAGAAGGTTCAAGAAAATACACAAGCGTATATAAGTATGTGTTACCATACTTTTGTGGTAACAAATACTAGGCTAGTTTTAAAACTCATCAACTATTTTGTAAATGAGGGATATCCTGATATTTTGAAGGAATCCGTCTATCTTTGCAGAATAACGTGTATTTAGCGGCTAGTTTACAAACCAGCTGCTTAATTTGCAGAGCTTATATTTGTTTTGGCATATTGTCATGATTTTAAACAGTTGTTTTAATATTAACCAGTTATTTTTGTACAATAAATATTTATAATTTTGACTAATATAATAACATCATGATGTCGCAAACTGCATTATTGTTATTTCTTATTATACTCCACCAAAAACTTCCGGAACGTCAACCTTTACGTCAAGAAGACTAGACTACGTAAGTAGAGCCTCTACGTCAAAAACATTCAATTCGTTATCATGTTAGTAGCACATGTAAGTCTGTGTAAATAAGTCATAAGGAAGAGTCTAATAAGTTGATGGTTAACATATTATTCAACAAGTTTGCATTTTTGATGTATTAAATATTACGATATTAAAAAGTAAGTGATAGATAATAATCTATACTAATAAATAAAATACTTAAGTGACTGATTAATCACGATCCTGCTCAAACCACTCAACGTCAGAAGCTCAATTTTGGCATACAGGTTGATTCTAGGGTGTAGAGGTTCGATAAGAAGGGATTTTTCGAAATTCCACTTCCAAGGGGGTGAAACCACCCCTCAAATATTACAATATTTTATATTTAAAAAACGGTCAAGTTTTCGAAAAAATGCTTAAACGCGTATATTTTATTTTGTTTTTTTAATTTTAAGATTTTTTAAAAATGTATACAGGGTGTTTCGAAAAATCTGGTCACTGATTAATCACGATCCTGCTTAAAGCGCTTGACGTAAAAAGCTGATTTTTGGAAAACTGATTGACTTTAGGGTGTAGAGGTTCGATAAAAAGGGATTTTTCGAAACTCGAATTCTAAGGGGGTGAAACCACCCCTCAAATATTAGAATATTTTTTATTTAAAAACCGGTGAGTTTTTCGGAAAAACTCTTAAACACGTATATTTTATTTTGTTGTTTTACGTATTTTAAAATTTTTTAAAAATTTATACAGGGTGTTTCATAAAATATGACCACTAAGTAATCACGATTCTGCTTAAAATGCTTGACTTTTAAAGCTGATTTTTGGCGAACGGATTGACTGTGGGGTGTAGAGGTTCGATAAGGAGGGGTTGCTTGAAAACTTTTAAAACTTCTTTTAAAAAATCATACAGGGTGTTCCAAAAAGTTGACGTAAAAAGCTTATTTTTGGCAAACGGATTTTTTGAAAGTCAAATTCCAACAAGATGAAACTACCTCTCAAATATTACCAAGTTATATAATAATATCGCCATATGGTTTTTTCTCATGCTGACATAAATGTGAGAAAATTTCATCCAATTTGTATGTTAATGAAAATTCTTGCTTTGCTTTATCATCACCATTACAAATGAGTAATTGACGAGAACGAAGTCGCGGGTACACGCTAGTTAATTTTTTAATATTTCACCAATATTTTATAAACAATCTGCCGCTGGTAAAGGTTGGTTTAGGATTAATATTTGAAAACAACAAATGTGCAGATTTTAAACAAAAGTCTTAAAACAGTTTTCTAATAGTAAACTGTGCTCGAAAACGTTAAATGTTTCCTTTGATCTGCATTTACATTGTTATATTTTCAATATAATATTTTAACGTATATATGAATAATATGTAAAAGATTACCCTTCGACTATTAATATTCTATATTTACGAAATGTTAAATTCTAGTTTTATAGTATACAGTATGTAACCGGATTGTTTTTACAAAAGGAAAATCTTTTTTATTATTGACATTTTGAAAAACATGCATTCTTCATAAAAAAATTTGCTTGTTATAAAATGGCTAATCCCGCTTATACTTTTCCAACTTTCCATACCGTTTTAGAGAAAATTAAAAAAAACATGAAAATATAATTGAATTTTTCTCTTCTGAAGTCCAAACAATTAAAAGGCCTTTCTAAGGTAATATAATTTCGACTTCATTCTTTGATAGATGGTTATTATTAATTTTGATTAATGTCATATTGTTGTGGTTGTAAAGTACCACATCTTCCAATAAACTCATGAACTAAATAAATTTTGTTCTTCTTTAACATTTTGTATAGCAAAAAATAATGACGCTAATTAATATTCTATCAATAACAATCTTTCAAAAAATGAAATCGAAATTATATTACCATAGAATCGCGTTTTGATTTTTAGGAATTTCTTTGACTCTTTCTTCGATCTTTATGAATAAATTCAATTATATTTTTAGTTTTTTTTTAATTTTTTCTAAAACGGTATGGAAATATGGAAAAGTATAAACTGGATTAATCATTACAGAACAAGCAAAATTTTTTTATGAAGAATGCATTTTTCTCAAAATGTTAATAATAAAAAAGTTTTTATTTTTGCAAAGACAATCCGGGGACATATTGTATGTAAAATTACTAATAATAATTTATAATAAATAATATGTGTGTTATTTACGAAAGTGTTTAGCTAAACCATGCTTTAACTTATTTGTGGTTTGACGTTATTTCAAAAATAAACATGTACACTGTGCCTAATATATGTGACGCCACAAACACTTACTAGAGCATATTAGTATAATATGCTTATCGTAAATTCACGCGAAATTTACTTAATTTCTTTTTTTTTCTTCAGAAATTCATATAGGATGATAAAATATTTTCTAAAGGTTAATATTAGTGTTAATTTTACCTCTACTCATTGAGGTTTAAGTTAAAAATTTATTAGGCTTTGTAATTTTTTTAAAATTGGTTAATTTCTTCTAATAGTATCTCTACAACCTTCCATATACAGGGTGAGTTTTCTACGATATTCGGTCGGTTAAATGGGGAAAGAACTGTAGTTTTGCGGGGACAAACATATGCACTTTTCAGATTTTTGAAAAAGTTTATGGCTTACTAGATATTTCGAAAAAAAACAAATTTTGGCTATTTTAAAAAGAGTTCCAGATAAAAGTTGTAGATGATCACATCTTTAATGAGATGGTGTTCTCCTTTTTTTTTCTAAATCCTGTCATTTTTGACATATGACACTATCATATGTTTTTTAAATGAAAACCATAGTTGGCCATAACTTCATAAAAAGCGCCATTTTTTAAGCTTTTCAGCAATATAAGCTATAATATGTTTTTTTTTTCGAAAAATTACTGAGTTATATATAGTCAATTCTTATCTTTTTGAACAACTTCAAAATAGCGTTTTTTATGAGGTAACTCTAGTTTCAATTTAAAAAAAATAATGTTATTATATGTCAAAAATAACAGGCTTCGGAAAAACGGAGGAAACAATCGCATTAAGGATATGATTATCTGCAACTTTTGTTGCAAAATAGGTTATCATGAAATTGGGAGCATTTTTAAAACAGCCGAAATTTGTTTTTTTCGAAAAATCTAGTAAGCCATCAACTTTTTCAAAAATGTGAAAAGCGCATATATTTGATCTTACAAAACTGCAATTCTTTCCCCATTTAACCGACTCTCTAGCTACAGTAGTTTCCGAGATACTAGAACATCGTAGAAAAGTTACCCTGTATAATAACAAATAAAAAACTATTATTTTACGACTATCTATATTCAATCATTTTCGAATATTTATGTATAAATAATATTTATATTTAGTAATATCTCTTACTTACCATTATTGACCCCATAATAATAATAATTACTAACTATCATATACAATTTCCACATATGTTAACTGCGGATTAGTGTAGTATAGATACCAATCAATATTGTTTGTAGGTATAAGTGTATTTTAGGTATATGTACATAAAAATATGCATCGGTATAAAAATCCGTGTGTGTAATAATGTGTGTAATAATATCCAAACTATAGTTTTATGTATAGCTTAATTTGTATTTAATACAACCATATAATATGGTTAATAGTAAAATCAAAAGGAGTATAACAAATAAAATGGTTAATGGCTGAAGCGCAGATGAGGAGGAGAAGAAGCATGATGACGATAACTTAAAATATATAAAAAAATAATCAAAAATAGGAATAAAAATGTCAAGCAAAATAGGTTAAAAGCTAAAACATATAGGATGATTTTCGATATCTTGTCATACTAGAACTTTATTGTTGTTTCGTTTATTTGTTGCTTAGTTTTCAAGTGTTGTAATGAAATTAACCATATTTAACACAAATAACACAGTATAATATTATCTGTGTATTTAACTTAAATTTAGCAATGTACGAAAAATATATATGACAAATTTTTTTGTTAAAAAACAATAAACAGTTTTCTCAAGTTGCAAATGGTACCTCGTGCTTCATTTGCTTCCTTTTTTCGTTTTTCAGGATCACTAGTTCATCGTTGCTGATTCCTCCCGTATTGATGAAGGCAGAAACACTAAGTGATATCATAATTTTTGGGATTATGGAATTTTTTGAGTGTATGTACTTGCACATGATATACGCATATGCTTCAACTTAGGAAACTGTCTCGACAGGCATGTTTTTGTTGTTTTGGTTTAAACATATTTGTTTCATTTTTATTCAGGATTTTTTTCTTTTTTTTTAATTTTATACGAATTTGATTGTTTTGATCGACATGTAAACAGCCGTGTGAAAAAATAATGAATTCAGGTAATTAAAAATAGGCCAAATTCAGATGATTGATGTCATTTCAGTATTCTTGAAATTTTATGAATCTTTAGGGATTTTTTTGTTTCTGGTAATGTTTTGACATTTGTAAAGGAAATATTCTTGGGTTTAAGTAAGGTGCCGTCTAAAGTTAAATTCGATAAAATGATTTAATTCTTTATAATAACTTTATTAATAAACGAGTATTTATATACAGGGTGAATGTTAAATAAGTGCAAATATTTTCAGGACTTGTACAATCTCGATAAAAGAAACATATTTTCTCTTTACCGTTTTCAAATAAGTCCAAAATATCTGAGTTATTTTACTTTAAAAATTTATGCAAAAAATATTTTTTGCTGATATTTCGAGAACCACTGTTTTTTTTTCTGGATTTTCTTTTTTGGAAATTTAATCGACTACCTATGTTGCCATAATATCAAGATATGTTTTTTTACTAAAAATTTAAAAAAATACATTTTTTTTCGAAAAATGCCAAATTTTACAAAAAAAATAATTGATATATACAGGGTGTCATAGAAATAGGTGCAAGTATTTTAACTGGTAATATATTTGAACCCTAGAAACACGCCTATGAGGTGTTTTTCGCAAAAAAAAAAATTTGGAAAATTCGAAATTTTTTGAAAATTTTTTGGAATTTTTTTTAGTGTATAGTTAAAAACATAATTTTTTGATAATATGGCAACATAGGTATTAGATTAAATTTACAAGAAAGAAAATCCAGAAAAGATCCAGTGGTTCTCAAAATTTTAGCAAAAAATATTTTTTTTTCGAAATTTTCAAAGTAAAATAACTCGTAACGTTATTTTGGACTTATTTGAAAAACGATAAAGAGAAAATATGTTTCTTTTATCGAGATCTACCACCCCTTAAAATACTTGCACTTATTTCTGGGACACCCTGTATATATTATTATTGATATTAATTTATTCCATAACCTCTGCTTCATGCTAATGTATGAAATGCAAAAGGCATGCGCGTTATGTTCAAGGAACCTTTGACCACATCGAAAAATGGTGCGATATAGCTTTACAGTAATATTACCTATTTGTTACCGGAGAATTATTTACCAATTTGTAGAATAAGAGCCTTGGCTGGAATTTCAAGATAATCAGTTACCAGTGGTGACACCTGTCGAGACAGTTACCTAACTTAAAGAGTCTGCGCATGACTAGCAAAAATCAGCAGTCTGTCCTAAGCAAATGTCATCAGACATAAGTTATGTTTCTTAGAAATTCTAGTATAGCAAGAATACCGACCAGAATACTAACTCCTACACACCCACACCTTTTTAGTACTTACCACAGCCGAATCGGAGTTGAGGTAGCGGTTGGTGGCGGAATAGCCGACGCGGGGTCGCACCTTGTTCTCGATCCAGTCGTACTCCCGGTGGAGTACGCTGGGCCGCGTCGAGAACACCTTCGGCGGGCTCGTGACCACCGTCAGCCTTTTGTGCCCCACGTACGGTACGATGCGGTCGTACGAATGAACGATATGAACCTGGAAAGTGAAGTGTTTAATTGGATTTCTAAAAGAAAGTCACTGATAGTGGTTTGATTTTAGCTCATTATCTCTTTCTAAAGAATCTGGGTATTCTGCCGTTGAAAGAGTTATATTTAGATATTTTAAATAGTTGTTTAATAGTATACAGAGTAATAAGGTCTTAACCACTTTTTTTTAATAATAGGGGGCCGTCCTGGGTCGAAAACACTGCGACGTGTGAGGCATATTGTGTTAATCTCCTTTCTATGTCTGCACCCTTTGCATGTAGGCAAAGAAAATAAAGTTCTCCTACTTTAGGTGATAGAAGTCAATGAAAAAGCTTGAAAAGCAATGAAAAAGCAAACGATCTAGCGAGAAAAGGAACACTCCACTAACTGGACCAGAAGACTCGTCTGGGAATGCCTAAGTGAACTGGAAACTCTGTCTCGAAGGAACAGAATTAAATTATTCTGGGTGCCGGGCCACAGCGGCATCCAAGGCAACGAAAAAGCCAATGGGCTAGCTAGGCAAGGATCATCGGCATCTTATCTTGGCCCAGAGCCAGTACTGGGAATACCAAAATGTATGGCCCGTAGTGCACTAAAACTCTGGATCAGGGAAAAGCAGAATGTCCACTGGAGAAACAGACAGGGGTACAGGCACAGCAAGGCTTTTATCCAAGGACCTAGCTCTAAAACCGCAAAGAACTGCTAATGCTTAGCAGGAATAAATTGCGGATTACAACAGACCTCTTGACAGGACATATGGCTGTCAAGTGTTACCTGATCAAGCTCAACTTGTATCAAGGAAGTATTTGCTGCAGACTCTGCGATAAAGATCCTGAAACAGCGGAGCACATAGTATGTCACTGCGAGGCTCTGGATCGCAAGCGACACTTTTTATTTGGGAAAGCTAGGCTAGAACCGGAGGAACTATGCTCCCATCCTATCAAGGACCTGCATAAGTTAGTGCAGGGCACAGGGATAGGAGAATGGGTGCAGATATAGAAAGGGAATAAACAAAATAGGCCTCACAGGTGGCAGTGTTTCCGGCAGAGGACGGTGAAAAAAAAACTGGACCAGAACCGTTCTGCTTTCAAAGCGGAAACCAGTTTAAAGCGGAATTAAAGAACCTGGAGGACTCCATCCATAACCTGAATGGGAATCCTCCAACTGTATAAAACACTAGAAAAAGTTCCTCAGGACTTACGACCGAGAAAAATCAAAGATTTCCCTTGATTTAAATAAGAACAATCTTTTTCAATATTTTTACGGGGTGTCACAGGACACTGTCTCCTCAACGAATACCTCAGTAGATTGAAGCTGAGAAACAATGGCAAATACATATTCTGTGGAGCAAATGGGGAGACACCACTGAGTACGCCGAGACGACAACCGTTCATGCCATAAACTTTGGTACGGCTGATATCGAAGATGGAGAGCTGGCCTCTGTGGAGCCGTCTCAAATAATGGCTTTTCTCAAAGCATTGAGGCTGAATGATGTTGTGTTATGTGTTATAACCCGCTATATTTCATGAAAGGGGAACACAATAGGTCTCTAAGCTCGCGGTGATTAAGCCCCCTGCTAAACATTCTACATGTCTATACCCACTCTCCTACTCCTTGTACCCTGCACTAACTTGTGCAGGTCCTTGATAGGATGGGAGCATAGTTCCTCCGGTTCTAACCTTGCTTTTACAAATGAAAAGTGTCCCTTGCGATCCAGAGCCTCGCAGTGACATATAATGTTCAGGATCCTTATAGTAGAGTATCCAGCAAAGACTTCCTTGATACAAGTGGAGCTTGTTCAGGTAACACTTGATAACCATATGTAGTTTTAAGGGACTATGTTATAATCCGCATTCTATTCCTCCTTTATAATTAAGTTTTAGAATTAGGTCCTTGGATTAGTTCTAGCGGCTTTGCTATGCCTGTGCTCATATATGTTTTTTCAGTGGACAGTACCTACGTATGTGCTAATATCTACATTAAGTTCAAAGTCCAAAGTAAACAACCATCCGACGACCGGATTTGTAAATTTATTCGGTTGTTTCCTGCGGTCTGATGAACTTAATGCAGATATTAGAGAGTTTTCGTTGCTTACGTATTAGGACACTTGTAAGAGTTAAGACCTTTTTACTTCTCTGTATACTATTTTATTTCATAATATAGGAACCTACTTTGCTTTTAGCTCCATCTATGGTTACGCAGATGAAACTTGTTTGTTCTAGTAGGCCGCTGGTTTTATTTGATGATATGATTCGTACGATGTGTACGATTGCCGTCAAATGACGAGATCCGCTACATCTTGTCTTTTTAGTAGTATATTTGCTGCTCAAGTGCGATTTCAATGTTTATCAGAGTAAGTGATCCAACAAAGTCGACCTATGGATGGGAATAAATTTCCCAAACAGGTCGTCTGATGGTTGTTTCCTTCGGTCTTGTAAGGGTTAGGACCTTTTTACTTCTCTGTATACTATTTTATTTTATATAGAACACTGCTTTCCTTTTAGCTCTATCTACGGATACGTAAATGAAGGAAGCTAGTTTTTTTATTTATTTTTTTTTTGCTCTAATGACAGGAAAATTAATTTAAAAAATCCCTACTTTGCTATGGCCTCCATCTACGGTTACGTAGAAAAAGCAAAGTAGTTTTTTTTTTGGCAGAAAATTTGTTTTACGAGTAAAAAGCCGCTAATAACAAATTAGTTCCAGTTTCGATACTACTTAGTAGTATTTTACAAAAAAAAACCTTTATATCATTAGTTGTCAAATACCGAGACTTTCTTCAAAAAAACGAACCCAACACCAAGGTATAGACATTATTTAGTACATTATGATTATTGTACTGATTGTAGGCACACACAATCTGCACTTGACTTCTGTTAATCACACTGGCTTTAAATGCCTATTATGTCGCAATGCCCTCTTAGTAAACACAGTACAGTTTTACTATGTTGGCTTAAAGCCTGGCGTAAATTTTAGCATTGCGTCTTGGTAAATTTTTCTACCATTCTAAAAATTTCTTGGCCACAAACTGTAAAGGTACGCGCACACTGACCAACGCCGCACGAATGGCACTTTTTTTTCTTGTCGCGCACACTAAGCCGTACCGAACGCGCCGCATTATTCGCTATTTTGTTTATTTTTGCCCCTACTACACTACGTATTTGCCAATCGGATTTCTCATCAGTCGCTTCCAAAGTCCTGCCTGCGGTGACAAGCGTATTTTTTAATATTTCTCGACAATGAATGACAACAAACAAGAAATAATTATAAGCTCCTTGCTAATAAAAGAAGAAGAAATCACGAGAAAGAATCGAAAGTTATAGGTTCACAATATTTACAAAAATTCACAATATTTCCATATTCACTTGAGGATGAAGTAAACATTTTTCAGTATGAGCCATGAAAAATTTGCTTTACTTTCTTAGCATAATTTCTAATCTCCTCTTCGACTACCTACGTAGAGTGGAAGGAATTGTGTGTGACGTCAGCAGCACTAGTAGCATTTACCGAAAATCATTCTGGCCCAACAATGCTGGCCACATTTTCGTCGATGCGATTCGTGCGGCTCTGGCTAGTGTGTGCACCTTCATTGAAAGTGACACAAACAATTTTTTTTTGGTCGATGCGGCGCGTGCGGCTTTGGTCAGTGTGCGCGTACCTTAAGTCCTCCATGTCTTCAGATGCTCATGACCATATGCTACCAGAAGCTCGTTTATAGCCAGAATCCTTTCTGAATAATAGCCAATATAAATAACGTGCATATAACAACGTAATAGACAGTTTGATAGACCTCAAATTAGTTTATACATATCCTACAAGAAGCCATCCAGGTCTTCAAATGCTGATAGCCATAAGCTACCAGAAGCTCGTCTGGAGCCAGAACCCTTTGCTAATAAATATCAACATGAAAGAGGTGTATCATCATAATAAAGGTATATAATGTCTATACCTTTGCAGCGGGTTCATTTCTTGAAAACATTTCTGGATGTGATGTCATTTTAACAGATCAACGTTCTATAATAGACATAACTGCTAAATAAACTAAAACGTTTTTTGAATAATTGTATTTAGTTGTATTAAGAAATTTTAAATGTTTATTTTTTCTTAGTTCTTTGTGTTTTTGCTTCTGACGACGGGAAAAATATACCTCCTAAAATAGCTAAGCATTTTTTGTCGGTTTACCACTGACAAATTGATCTCGTTTCAACCAACGCAGTAGTTATAGAAAATATTTTTTTTATTTTGTAGATTTTCTTCTAGTGGAGAAATGCCCAGAATTCTTTTCAATAGATAGCTCCAGTTGAAATACATACTGATATATTATTTTGGAGGTCTCTTATCTAATCTAAGCTCTTCTATCCTAATGACAGACTGAAGGAATATAATTTTGCGATATTCTTAGGAATATAACTTTGTGCAAAAAATGTTATCTAAAGATTAGAGTTGTCACATATCCTGTTTTTATATCGCTATATATTCCTTTAGTCCGTCTATAAATACTTCTAACTAAGATCCAAGATTATCCCAAACTTTTATCAGTAGTGCATAAAAAATCTTTTACATCTAGCACACTGGAAACTTTGTTTTTGTTAATTTAGGTTTTCCAACAGAATAATTCATTAAAATGCAATTAAAATAGTTCTTAAATAGTTTATTAAAAATTTATATGTAAACTGAAATAAGTTTTGATTACAGTCTATTGAATTTTTGAAATGTTGTTCCTTTTTTTGAAAGTGTTATTTTTTGTTAATAGTTTTAAGCTGTATGCTTGTTATAAATATACAATATACAGGGTGGTCCGAACTGTATTCAGGAAACTTCGGCAGCATATTTTACAGAAAAAAATAAATAAAAAAGTTCGTATAAATATATGGCCTTAAATGCTTAGTTTCAGGGTGTAGAAATTTCAT